>NC_137211.1:28342870-28800370 GCF_949987685.1 Ammodytes marinus | reverse complement strand
ACACACACACACCTAACGCCTTGTATTGCCATTACGCCTTGGAGGTCAGCCCCTAATAAGACGTACAGGGTGTGTCATGCATAATGTATGCATGCAGCCGCACAATGGGGGTGGAATCAGAGGCCAACCGGTGGGGATGATGAGATCCAGCAGGTGGGCACAGACTAGAACCTCACCGCTGGCAGCTTTGGCTCTCATTTCACAGCATGCCATTACCTCTCAAAAGCTATTTTATATGCCAAATTAACAAGCACAATTTTCACTTTCTTAACTAAGTCGAAAATTCAGTGGGGCTGGTCTCCGTATATAGTGCTTCGGTTTGGGGATAGAACTGTTTTTAGAATAGAAACAGTATTGTAGTAAGTGTCCGTTCAGTGTTTTGTTCTATGACTGAAACATTGTCAAAGTGTGAGTAGATGAATGGGGTAACGCATGTCCAACCCATGTAATCTAGATATTACCCTCTCCTCTATCTAGGATAAACACTGCTCAGTACACACACGTCCACCACTTTCAAATGTTGTTTTTGGGGTGGAAAGGCAGCCACAAGCTCATGTTTTTCTATTACACCCATGAATCCCACAAAGAGATGCATTTATTTATACATTTATAAATGACCATTTGTTTTACAGACAATTTCATACTAATTACCGTTTTAATTGAGTATTTCTAAAGGAGCCATGCATGAGTTTGTTCTGACAGGTGAGGAAGAGCTCACAGACCTAACCTTGAGACCGTGTGTGTGTGCGTGTGTGTGTGTGTGTGCGTGCGTGCGTGCGTGCGTGTGTGTGTTTGAGAGAGAGCGTGTGAGAGTGCGCATGTGTGTATTGCCAGCGCCGTCCTGTTGGCGACCCCCAGCGTACATGATGTGAAACTTCCCATCATACTCTTCCCTTTAAACATCCCCAAAACAGATTCCATAAAAAAAAGCCTCCGCCTTTAACATTCGCCAGTGTCAACACCCCGCCAGGGAAACAGTCGATGTGTGCTTGGAGAGCTTGGGTTGCAACGGAACCTGCGTTTGCATGATTGTATGTGCTAATAAAGACTCATTCGTACATAGAATTCAATCATCAATTTCAGCAGACTCTCATAACTTGCAGTGGCGTAGGCTATATTGAAAACAAAAATAGACATGTTGTCGAACAGCAGCGTCAAATGTGAAAAGGCATTAAAACAAGATCCCACATTTTCCCCACAAGCAGTTGCAGATTACACATGTAGTCCCAATAACGCGTCCGTGTCTTACCTGCGCGCAACACCCCGTTTTATCCACATTTTTTCCTCTCTCGACTGCCACAAATCCGACTCAGTCCTCCAGGTTTCCTCCCATTGAGATGCGTTCCCAGCAAAGTCCACAGTGAAAGTACGACAGTAAAAAAATTAAATAACAACACTCAAGAGACGGACCTTACTCCAGCTGTCAGGAACGCGACCATCGTTTTAAAGCATATCCTTCAATTCAACATTGCGCACATCTCCTCTTCCTCCCAAACAGCGCTGTCCAAAATCCCTCTTGAAGAAAAGAAAAGAAAAATACCAGAACAACAGTCAGGTCTATTTGAAGTTGCTCGTCAATTGTTCTTTTTGGACGACAGTCTTCCTCTTTATCAGTAAAAAACGGGGCAGATGGGGGGTACAGCCTATGCGCGCGTGCAGGCAGGCGGACAGGTGAGCGAGCGGGAAACCAAAGGAGAGGTAATACGCCTGGTCCCTCAAACTTTGCCTTCGCGCAAATCTTCCCTTTCCGCGAGACAAAGATGTGAGCCGCACAGAGCAAGAGCCAGGCATGTAATAGTTGGCATCCTCGTCGATATAGGAAATGACAGCGCACCAGCTTTCTCCTACACTGTTGAAAAGGCAGAGACAGATGAACGAACCCCCCTAAAAAATGATGGAAGATGTTTTTTTTTTTTTTCTTTATAGCAAAGGGAGGAGACGAGTCACCGCCGGCGGCAGCAGCAGGGGGTCCTCGTTATAGTCTCACAGCTCTGGGTGCGCAGGAGGTTGGAGAAAGTAGTGGAGGGGGGAGAAAATGTGCAAGTGAGGAAAAAAACAGGAAGATGTGTGGAGCGAACGAAAGGAGAATGATGGAGTTTGAGAGAGTAGTTTGAGAGGAGTTGGAGAGAGAGAGAGAGAGAGAGGGAGGGGAGGGTTGGAACGAGAGAGCTTGTCATCAGAGAGGAGAGGAGGAGAGGACTGGTCCGTCTCCCTCCCGCTGCTCCTGCTCCTCTCTCTCTCAGACTGACGAGCGACCTCCCTGCTGAGCCCCACGCGGCCGTGACGTCATTTTAAAGCCGAATATGTCATCATGTGCTGCTGGAGAAGTGTGTCTCACGTCATCTGCAGCAGGGGTGCACACTCACGGGTGTCAAATTGGGGTTGACAGGAGGGGGGGGGCAGCACTGTAAAGTACAGTACAGTGCTGCGTATGGGACTGAGGCGTGGATGGATTGATGGACTGCCATATGAGTGGAGGGAACATGACTGAAAATACATTTGGAGAAACGTTCAAACGATGTCAATTATACAGTAAATAGAGCTGTCTATCAGGATAAGCTGGTTATCTAGGCCACCTATAATGCCCAACCAGGACCACCAATAGTGCCCAATGTAAGCACTTTCTTTGGGGCATTTCAGGAATGACCTATGCTCTCCCTTGTGCCTGATGTTACATTAGTATCCTCTTAACTTACTGTAACCTTTTAATGAGTTGAATGTGACTCCAACCCACACTCCCAGTGTAAGTGGAAACAGCTTCGTTATTGCTGTAATTATTAATATAATTGATACTGGCAGATAATACAGCTGGCGTCAGCAGTGGGTGTCAAAACAAACAGGCATAAAAGGCATTTAAAATTGGTTGCCACTTTAAGAAATAACTGGAAGTGTGGCGGAGAAGAGTCAATTAATATCACGCAAGAAACACAAGTAAATTAAAGCCACAATGGGTTGACTTTTCATGAGTAATTAAATGTTGTTTTGCATTCCTCGAGTGGCATGGTTCAAAAAAGAATTAGTTAAAAATTGGTGCAGTCTATGATGAAGCCTATTTATCTCAAGGGTGCACAGATGTGCTTCACTCAATGCTACGGTGACTTTTGATATGACAAGCTAGATACAGTATCTACAAATGTTTCACATAGGGGGCTGCAATCTGACAAAGCAAAGTTAATTTGCATATTTGCTTGGAGCATCTTAATGGTTAGTGTTACTCACTCATATAAGATTAGCCTATCACGGAACACAGGAAATGTACTACTATCCTTAGGCTAACTTCATTCAGCATCAGCTTGCACACAAAGCTACGATGTAATTAAAGTCATATGGAACATCATATTCAGCGCTCGTTATCAAGTTATTTAGTGTATTATCGTCTTGTTTTTGTAAATGTACATGCACATTTTCTTTTCGCATATGAATCCAGTTTTATCGGATTCTAATTGTTTTGTTAGTTTTAGATGTTCATTGTTGTTGCAACCGTATCATTGGATAAAAATAAGTCAGGAATCTCATCACATTGGTTTCAAATAAAATTTGCAATTATGTTTTGATTGTGTAATTATTGTTATTATTATATTGTTATTATTATTATTGATAATTATATGAGTCTCATTTGGACGTCAGTATGTTGCATGCCGCATGCTTTCACCCAAGAGAAGGAGTTGCTAGTGCTGTAAGGACATGATCTCGCATGTAGTAGATACTGCTTTTTTGGTGGTGGGTAAAAATGTTGTCACTTTACCCAACTAGTGTAAATCTAAGTGACTTTCATGCATGAATTGTGATATCCTCAGTCGTGATTCTTTTCTCAAGTGATTTTTATAATTCTTTAGGCAGGAAAATAAAAAATATAACTTACTTAATATAACACACATTTTTCACACAGAGTTTTTCACATATCCACTTGGTTGGACTGCATGCGTTTTGAGTTTTCAACTTTTTTATTTAACAAACCAGTGAAAAATAATAATAATTGGAAATATTAACAACTGTATTACTCCTAAGTTGTTACTTGATGATGCAATATTTGTTTTACCTGCCAGGGTCTCCTTTTTTAGAAGTATTTACAGGATAGTCCTGAGCTGCTCACCTTTTCTGCTCCCTGTCGGCCATCTTGGTTTTGACAAATTGTTGCTGCTCTTACAATGGTTGGCCACTGGTTGATAGTGTATTGGATGACACACAAGAGTCCAGTGTATCTACACCGATGCATATTCAAGAAAACAGCTTTTGAATAGCAGTCCACTGTAATGACCACTATGCGTGAAGGGGTTAAGGAGTCAACAGCCATGCTAGTGGCTCTCTGAGGTGGTAAGTAGGTACAGCAGTGCTTTGAGATAAATGCATTCAATAGCATGCTAACATGCTTTCAGTTGCTATGCTAACAGGCTGATATTAAACAGGTTTATTCTTCACCATGTAGCAACTTTCTTGTGGTGGACAAACCCATGGATCGGAGGAAAACATATTTATATTTTTCAAGACGTTTGCAAATTTTGATTTAGCTTGAAGCCATGAGGATGTTTTTCAAATATATTAATTAACAGATTGTATTCAACAAAGTCATGCTCTGCTAAGGGTTGTGAACATGAATACATATTGCTGTTGGGATAGAAAACCAAGAATACTGCAGTGTTTGTATGAATATAAATGGATGTGTGGTAATAATGTCAGACATTCTGGAAGTCTTAGACATCAGTATTCATCACATCACCCAGAGCTTCAGAGTAGTGATAACTCCATAAACTGTTCACTGTCTTTTTCTCATAATGTATACAAGTGTTAAACTGAAGTGAAAGGTAAGCTATACCTTCTAGACATGGGGGGATTATATCTACCATCCCCCCCCCCCCCCCCGTAGGACATGAATGCAGCATTAAACTTTCATCCTGGAGGCCTGTTTTGCACATCTGTACAAGATGCCAGCGGTAGGCAAAATCCCTTTCCATTAGAATCAATGTGCACAGTGTGATAGGTGAAAATATTACCCGTGACAAGATCAGCTCTTGCGTGAGCATTATACAGAATGTGGTGTTCTTCTTTGTACGCCTCAGGGTCAAAGTGTCTAACCAATGCAAAACATCACACCTGGGTTAACCCTTTGCAGGCTTTGGATTTGGATTTCTATATATATTTTTTTTTACTTCACAAATTCACAATGTTGCAACGGAGAGTCAAATTTTTTCAACCAGCAGACATTAGCCACTTTCTCTTGTTAGGTGTGATACTGTTGTTCTGTCTGGATTTTTTCCTCACACTCTCCATGATTGCCTTAATCAGCATCGTCTGTAGTAACATATACACTCTTCTCCCAATCAGTGCAGATGTGTTACTGCCCCATACATAACGAGGACACCTCCCTCCCTCCCTCCACCACTAACTGTCCCCACTTCAATCCACTTCTGTCAAATCCCCTCATTTCCACATTAGTGTTCATACACATACACACTGATCCAAGTGGATACCTCTGTCTGAGGCAACCCATCAGTGTCCCCCCCCCCACCCCCCCCCCAGCAGATGGAAGCTGTCATCTTTCTCTTTCTCTCCATCTCTTCCCTTATATTCACAAAGCCTCTCCTTGATTTGCATGATGCCATCCCGTGTTGCATGTAGTATTGCGTGTGTATGTGTTGGTTGTACGTGTGATGCGAACAGGCTTGTTTTGCCTCAGAGACAGTCACAGGTTGTCATGAGAACTGTGGGTGGCTTCGGCTCACATGGACATGAAATGCAGCACGTCGAACATCTGTTGTGTAAGCCATTAACACCCCGCCATGAGAGCGCAAATTAAAAAAAAGAAGAGGGATTTGAGTATTTCTGTGGGTCTATCTGCTAAGCTGGATCGAGCCAGAAATGTTCATTTTCATGAGGAAAGTTTGTTTATTAAGTTATGAGAATATACCTCTGAGGGGGCGCCTTTAGCTCAGTTGGTAAGGCGTCTCCCTCCCGGGCCGGGCCCAGCAGCAGACCCGGGTTCGATTCCCACCCGCGGTCGTTCTCTGCATGTCACTCCCCTCTCTGCCCTATTTCACCTCTGTCTCTCTGAGTCTGCACTATCAAATAAAAGCATAAAAATGCCCAAAAAATATCTTAAAAAAAAAAAGAATATACCTCTGACACACCCAAAGCTACATTGTGCACCTTGTGTGAGCCAAATTAATAAATGAATTCAGTCAATTAAAGTTGATAGCATTTTCTAACAGACGTCAGTACATTTGCATTACAAACTTGAAATATACCCATGCCTTTCCCCCTTTATACAGGTCTGTGAAGGGGGGGTCACCATCCTGACTGTTTTCAGAGAGAACTGCCAACCCGTTTTATAACATTTCTATCAGCGCTGAAGATGGTCCAGTGGTAAAGGAAGCCGCCTGGAGACATGGAGATGTGTGATCAAACCCTGGCGCTGGAAACCTGAGGTATGTGACACATACCTCAGGTATGTGTGTGTGTGTGTGTGTGTGTGTGTGTGTGTGTGTGTGTGTGTGTGTGTGTGTGTGTGTGTGTGTGTGTGTGTGTGTGTGTGTGTGTGTGTGTGTGTGTGTGTGTGTGTGTGTGTGTGTGTGTGTGTGTGTGTGTGTGTGTGTGTGTGTGTGTGTGTGTGTGTGTGTGTGTGTGTGTGTGTGTGTGTGTGTGTGTGTCTGTGTGGGTGTGTGTGTCTGTGTGGGTGTTCAAACCAACTTAAATGACCAACCACCAATGTTTGAGTATTTCCTAGGCTACCTATCATACATCTTTGTTGATGTTGGTATTGTAAGGCCTGTGTCTACTGCACGACTGCGTCTGCCTTTTTTCTTTTTTTACTAAATAAATAAAAAGCCAGCTCCTTCTTAGCCCACACCTATAGGCTACATACATGTTCATTCTCATACATTTTATGTTCAAGTTCACGCAATGGGCAATGAATTACTAACTGTCTAGTATTTCTTGAGCTGACTAGTGAGGCAGCGGACGTTTACAAGTTTAACCGACTAGTCCTCCTCTGCATCCCTTATAAAGACCGGATCTTTTTTCGGCGTGCACACACTATAGCAGATAGTGGAAGGTGAATGTTCGCTGATTTTGAAAGGAAGTGTTCTGGATTACAATGACTGAGAATTCCTTTAAGGGTAAGGGTCAGAGCGTAGCTGCCAAGTCTTTACTGTCTTGGAAGGAGTGAAAACACATTCAGCTTTTAAAACTGCATAATGGTTTTTTGCTTTTTTCACCTTTTTTAGAAAACTGCTTAGACTTATGCCTGGCTGTTAAGCTGCCAAATGCTCCATATTTTCACCAACTAGTTACAAGGCGCAATGTTGCAATTGTCTTTGGGTTTGCCACTTTAATTCATGTGCATAGCATCATAGACTCTTCTAATACATTGTTAATATAAAAGTCATAAAATTAGCACTTGAGAAAAGAAAAGCATTTTGTCTTGCTCTTGCCACTGCACCTCTGCGGCTAACTGTTCTGTTCTGTCACAGTTGGGAGAAAAGACAAGACTCCATTTTATTTATTTAGTCAACAGTAACTTTAATCAATTCAAATGTAATTACAATGAATGATTGTTTTACTAAAAGAAGAAGACAAACTGCAGGGAACAGTGGATTACGGTGTTCTCTTGCTGCCTACCAAACAATACAATACAAATCATAAGAACAATCCTTTAATGGAGACAGTGTTTACCCCCTTGTGCAGACTTACATTAACACATAGTGCAGATCCTCTGGACAGTGTTACTGGAACTTAACTACACAACAAATGGCATAATTAACATATAATGTATTGGTAGATGTCACCATGTTTTAAGTCAATACTCTCACATAGCAGTGGTCATTTTTCATACTGTAGTTGCTGTACTTTAGACTTTAGACTTTAGACTTTAGACTTTAGACTTTATTGTCCCCAAGGGGAAATTCTTTTCCACATCACATGTACATTTATGGGCTGCACGCCGACAGACAATAGACAGACACAAAGTAAACATACATACAGGATATATAAACAGGGTGGGACTGGGGTGATTTATCTTGGCCTTTTGTTGAGGGCTGCTATGGCTGCAGGCACCAGGCTTTTGCCATAGCGAGCCCTCCGGCACAACAGGGACCTGTACCTGCGTCCGGAGGGCATGACAGTGAAGTGGCAGTTTAGTGGGTGAGTGTTGTCCTGTGCTATTGTAAGTGCGATGCGTGAGATGGCCTTGACATTGAGCTCTGACAGTGTGGGTGTGGGGAGACCGATTAATTTGGCAGCAATGTTTGTGACACGTGTGAGTTTGACCCGGTTTTTTTATACTACTGTATAATGTAAACTTGTTAATCCAAGTGACCACATTGCATAGGTGAGTGGATGTTTTTATTTGAAGTGACAATTCTTTGCTGTTACATGTTCAACATAATCGATAGTAATTGTTGATACTGGGTTCTAGATACTTTTTTTAGAATAAGATAAATTCAACATAACATAGCATTTGACCACGAACGATTGTGAATAAGCCGGGAGCCTTTTAAAAATGTCATGCCAGACAAGGCAGTCTGCCGTTACATCACTGGGGTTAATTGAGCACACTCCGAATATAACATTTTATTATAATTGAGTTAATTCTTGTCAAGTGACATCCAGTGTTTTGGCAGCTTTTCACGTCGCTTGATTACACAGGAGCTATCTACACTGTTTGTATATGCAGAGACCCATTTAACCACACATTAATGCATGCTTTAGTTAGACATTAATAATCAGTACATTGCTCATGCTTTTTAAAGAGGAAATCCATGTCTTATTATGAACAGGCTATAATTTACATTTCTGAACATTTCACTTTTTCTCAAAAGAATGATGATTCTTAGTATTGTTTTACATTTATTTCTAACACAATACAATATGAAATTAAATGTCAAGCGGTACATACATAAATGTTAACTTAAGCACCTCCCGGGGTGCAGTTGCTTATAAAGCAAGTTAAGCCTCACATTGCTGTGATACTGAAAGTAAAGTGTTTTTTGGATTATATTACTTGATTATCAGCAGGCTGAAAACTATTGGGTAGTTTACAATAAAAAACAAACAGGAGAAAAAGAGAAAAAAAAACATACTATTGGAATAACTATATATTCAGCATATCTCAGGAATGCACTTGAAACACATCTAAATGATTCTGCCTCTCTGTTCATTCTTGCCAAAAAAAATTATGAAGCGCTGAGTCTGAGAATTTATTTTCGGATTTCCAGCTTTCACAAGTCATTGCTGGTGGGAATTCCAAACTGGAATAACAAGTGATGATAAAGTGTATAGTGCAAAGGCTGCAACACTGGCATTTGTTAGAGTCTGTCTGGCACTACTGTTGCAGTAAAGTGGTGTCAATCACAATAGGGTGACAGAAATATTTCCCTGATGGCCAAATGTGAGAAATGTAGTTACCATTCAAGAGACTGACCGCATTTCTTGATGTGCTTTTTTTTACATGGCAGAAACAGTACAACCAATCTTTTGAAAAATCCCAAAATGAAGTTTACGAACAGAGAGGGGGATCATTCAATTTATGTGACTTATGTTCAAAAGTTTCCTATTTTCAAAATTGCATTATGGAGATCATTATTAGATCAAATATTTTGATCAAATTCAGCCAACCACTACAATCAGGCCAATGATAACGCCCTGTAACGACATGCGTTGTTTTTGCTTATATGTATTCTGTGTTGGGTTGTATTCTACACCTTTATTGCCTATTGTTGGTCTCATGTGTGGTTATGTTTCTAATAGATTCTGGCTTGCCTTATTACTGTAGGCTTAGCACTTGATTTATCCACAGTGCTGATGAAAACAGTTACATCAAGAAAGAAAGTGGGTGAACTGCACCAGGTGACCTCTATATGTTTACCTTTCATTTGATATAATACACTGTAATATTTTGTTGGAGGTGTCACACTGAACACTGGCCACCTGCTGATTTGTGTTGAGTTGCAAACCTTCAGTGTTCCAGGGTGGGGGATAAGCAGGGCTTCAGCAATAGTTTACATGAGCCCTGTTTATAATAAAATAGGCTTCAACTGAAACTGGTAGACTGGTAATATATACTCACCGGCCACTTTATTAGGTACACCTGTTTAATTGCTTGTAAAAACAAATAGCTAATCAGCCAATCACATGGCAGCAACTCAACGCATTTTAGAATGTAGACCTGGTCAAGACAACTTGTTGAAGTTCTCCTCTGACCTCTGTGGCATTTTTGCCCACACAACTGCCGCTCACTGGATATTTTTTCTTTTTCGGATCATTCTCTGTAAACCCTACAGATGGTTGTGAGTTCAAATCCCAGTAGATCAGCAGTTTGTGAAAAACTCAGACCCCCCCCCCCCCGTCTGGCACCATCAACATTGCCACCTTCAAAGTCACTTAATCCCCCTTTCTTCCCAATTCTGTTGCTCGGTTTTAACTTACAATAAGTTGTCCTGTCCATGTCTACATGACCAAATGCATTGAGTTGCTGCCATATGATTGGCTGATAATGTGTGAACAAGAAATGTAACCGCTGTACGTAATAAAGTGGCCGGTGAGTGTACTCTATATCCAGGTCTAAACTTTTGATACCTTCATTTACCATAGCAACCACAGCCTGTCATGAGAATCTGACACCATCTCAAACCAGACTCAACATCTCTCCTACCGTGCTGCAAAAATAAGATAAAAAATGACTATAAGACTGTGTAAGCTGATGTGTTACTATGGCAACATCATTTGGATGAAGATGTCAGTGGCAGTGAGGATGAACTGCATAACTTCATAGGGATAAGAGTTTTTTTTCTTTTTTTTTCAACACATGGAATGTGCACAGCCAAAGCCACAGGCCATGCATGCTTCAGTGAGGAACTATATGGAAGAAACTGTTAGAAATATTAAATCTTTAGGGTGTTACGGTATGAATGGGGAGTAGATGGTCGAGGTATTTATAGAGGAAATGACATTGTCCTGTAGGTCTCTGTCGTTTGGGTACTTAAGGGGGGATTAGAGTCTACGAAATTAAGAGCTTGAGCCCTTTCGGGAATCAGGGTTTGCTCTTCGCCACGGCTGAGGAAATTCAACTGAATGAATTTAAAGGGGTCTGTCCACTCCACTTTTACACACCCACTGAGTTGCCTGTTCACATTAAAACAGCAATTTTTCTATAGAAGGATATTCATCCATGATAGCAGTTTATAACAGCTTAAACATGAAGACAGATACCTCCACCTTCACATCAAATGACAGGAGATATTACCTGCAGCGTCTATACTGCACGCCCGCTGTTCTGTAACGGAGACTCAACTGAGCTGACTGACAGTCTAGTCAGGGAGACTGCATGCTTTATGGTGAATTTTTCTCTTCTTATATTTCCTCTGAGAAATAATGCCTCTTGGCTCTGTTCGCACATATAGGTTTTTAATATACTTCTACAGTCTACTGTCAAAGTACACATCAAGGGGCAGCGACCTATTGGTTAACACCATCAAATCAAATACAACTGAGACTTCTGCTGCCTTCACTTGCTTCTCGGAAATGTTGTTTGTAAGAGTTTCGAGCAAATGAAGTACTGTAGTGATTACGAGTGGGAAATTGGGAAAATTCAGTGATACCAGAGTGGTGACGTTTTCATGACGTTTCAGGGCAGCAGAAAGGCATTAAAAGCATGAAAGCAGTGTCACTGCACAATTACACTTTGTGCACAATTATTAGGCAAGTTGTATTTTTGAGGATTCATTTTATTATTGAACAACTACAGTGCTCTCGGTCAATCCAAAATGTTAATGAACCTAAACCTGAATGTTTACGAAAGTAAAAGTGAGGTTTTGTCTTTCTTACGAGAATATACATAGGTTTTGCTATTATTAGGCAACTATTAGTATGCAGAATTATTATGCAACTAAATAAAAAAAAAGAAAATTTTCCCATCTCACTTGTTTATTTTCATCTGTTAAAGTGAGAACAATAAAACAACTCAATTTACAAATACAAATTTCCGACATGTCAAAAAAAAATCTGTGACCAATATAGCCACCCTTCTTTTCAATAACTGTCACAAGCCTTCCATTCATGGAGTTTGTCAGTTTCTTGATCTGTTGACGATCAACTTTTTGTGCAGCAGCAACCACAGCCTCCCAGACACTGTTCCTAGAGGTGTACTGATTTCCTTAACTGTAAATATCCCGTTTAAGCAGGGCCCACAGGTTCTCAATAGAGTTTAAGTCAGGTGAAGAAGGGGGTCATGTCATTATTTTTTCATCCTTAAGGCCTTTACTGGCTAGCCATGCAATTGAGTACTTCAATGCATGTGATGGAGCATGGTCCTGTATTAAAATCGGGGTTGAAGAAAGTATCTTCTAGAAACTAGCAGCTAGTTGGACCTTTTCGGGTTGAAGATGGCCTCAAAATCAACTCCCAAACCTACTGCCAGTTTCTAGAAGATACTTTCTTCAAGCAGTGGTACAGGAAAAAGTCTGCATCCTTCAAGAAGAACATGATTTTTTTGCAGGATAATGCTCCATCACATGCATTGAAGTACTCAACTGCATGGCTAGCCAGTAAAGGCCTTAAGGATGAAAAAATAATGACATGACCCCCTTCCTCACCTGACTTAAGCCCTATTGAGAACCTGTGGGCCCTGCTTAAACGGGATATTTACAGTGAAGGAAATCAGTACACCTCTAGGAACAGTGTCTGGGAGGATGTGGTTGCTGCTGCACAAAAAGTTGATCGTCAACAGATCAAGAAACTGACAGACTCCATGAATGGAAGGCTTGTGACAGTTATTGAAAAGAAGGGTGGCTATATTGGTCACTGTTTTTTTTGACATGTCGGAAATTTTTATTTGTAAATTTTGAGTTGTTTTATTATTCTCACTTTAACAGATGAAAATAAACAAGTGAGATGGGAATTTTTTTTTATTTTTATTTAGTTGCATAATAATTCTGCATACTAATAGTTGCCTAATAATAGCAAAACCTATGTATATTCTCGTAAGAAAGACAAAACCTCACTTTTACTTTTGTAAACATTCAGGTTTAGGTTCATTAACATTTTGGATTGACCGAGAGCACTGTAGTTGTTCAATAATAAAATGAATCCTCAAAAATACAACTTGCCTAATAATTGTGCACACAGTGTAGATTTCCGAGGAGGACATGAAGACAGCATACAACCGATGCTACCTCACAAGAGCCATAGTTTTACTCATCAATGTACTCTATATGTATGGGAGATTTTAAAAGATATGAATGTATGTTGTTAAAGAGTGGTGCTTTTTGCAGACGACGAACCAAGTAGGTAAGTCGTGCAGCATAAGTTACCATGGTGATGTCGTCAGGTTAGGAGAGAGCCACCTTTTGTATAACGTTGGAATCTCAACATTACTCACTGAGCTCAGCTGTTAATCTTAATTCATAGTACACCATCCTTGTGGCATGGGTGTGTGGGTTGACAGTAATGAGATTCAACCCATAAACATATCATGTAATACACTGTATCAAGTACAATCAGTTACAACACAGGCTTTTTAAATTAGGCTAAATCTCTCCAGTTCAAAAAGCTGTTGTGTGTTGTAGTGCTGTATTCAGGGTAAAGTGGTTAAACATTATGGGGGAGTCAACAGAACAAAAGGAGGGTTCAGGATGACCATCAAAAACCAGTAACCCTGATATGAGAAACGGGATTAGATTAGAGCACTTCATCAGTGAGACAGTGTAGCGTACACACACAATGAGGCCAGTGCATGTGGGAGGCTGTCTGTGGATCTGCTGAGGAGCTAACGAGCCAATGAGGAACAGCTGTGCGGGGAGTTGGGCTGATGACAAGGAGCAGTCAGGTGGAGCTGTGTGGTGGATAGGTGTGCTACAGCAGGCTCTGGGAAACACACGCTAAGACTCACGCAAGAAGAAAGAGAGAGAGAGAGAGAGAGAGAGTACATGTTGTATCTCCAAGAGTTGATGATTATAGATAAACCGGAACTTTTTGAAAACTGCGAACGGCAATTGCTGTTGATTACCTCTACTGAGCATGTGACAAACTTGTGCAAGAAGTCAGAAGCACATGCTCACAACCTGGCTCACAGACAGGGCCGTAACAGTGCAGCTATCGTGTTTGACATGAGACATTATCGCCACCAACTGACCTGGCATGATTACGTTAGTGTTTTTTCAATGTTTGTTTTTGCATTGTTGTGTGTATGATGTAATAAAGTGTGTTTTTTTTTAGACAACCGTGTACGTGTGGACCATATACTGTATATAAAAGCGGTGTGTACATACATGGCCACAGTCTCTGAAAACATTTCAGTGCATTAGGGGGATCTTTCCACCCCGGAAATCCAGAAATGCCGATGGTAAATTTAAATTTGCTCCCTGTTGGTCTGGACACGATCCATTGGAGTTCATTAACTATGTCGAAACATTTGGACTTACCAATCAAATTGTACTGTCTGATATGGGCGGGCCAGAGCCCTATGTATGGGGCTCTAGGGTGGATGTAACCGGATGACGACAGACAGTGCTCGGCATGCGCTGTCGAAAGCCGTGATAGTAAACAACAAAGATGGCTGCAGATAAGTTGTTTGAGTTTGAAACGGCTTTGGCCTCGACACTTAACAATTTGGAAGACAGCACTCTAATCTTTCATTAGCAAGAAAGAAGAATTTTCTGTATAGCAAACCAAACACGGCAAAAGTTAAATTTACCAGTTAACCCTGCAGTTTGCAAAATGAACAGGGCTTAATACGTCACCTTGTTCATTGCTCTGATTGGTCGTAGTGCTATCCAATTGCGTGCAGTGGTATTTGAAATGCGCGCGTAGGTGCCGCCCCTTGAGTTGGGAAGGTCTATTGATTATAGCCGGACCCTATATCGTTCTAGATGTGGCTCTGGATTTACAGGCTCCAGGATCTTTCTCAATTTTGACCGAGAAGTCTGCGGCACAAAACTGGGGCGTGGGGTTTGAAGGATGTGGGCTTTTACTGTGGCATGAAGGGGCCAATTCATTTCATTTCATTTAACTTTTATTTATCCTCGAGAGACCAATTGAGGGGTGACCCTCATTTTCAATGGTGTCGAGTTCAAACAAATTCCAAGGAAAAACAACAATGCATACACAATATTCAATGCAAATACATCAAATACACAACAACAGGTGAAGAGAAGAAAAAAAAAAAAAAACAATTTAAACATTTACATAGTGGTGAGGAGTGGCAGCAATTAAAATTAAATTAAATGGGTGAAAGTACACCAATACACCATACACCAATGAAGGTGTATGTTAAGAGAACAACGTGCAATGTTCCAAGACAACAAATTCATTGTTCAGTTGTTTTAGGCTTTGTCAGGGCTCCATGATTTTGAGCCCGTACAGTATGCTTACAAGGTCCTTTCTCTGGCTGACAGCACTGGCGTGCAGCTGATTCTGGCACCAATACATACAATAACAAAACTGATGTAGCTCCACTAGACCTTTTAAAAGTTTTATTGGACTAATGGAGAAAATATGAATTATACAAAGAGGTATTTTGATGTGTTTGTTACCCGCTGCAAGTGCCACTTCATCAGAGCACAGGCCATGTTCCTGAGGGCTGGAATTGAGTGGCATGATGGGAAGTATGAGCATGTGTTCTTGGAGCTTAACCCACACTAAAGATTTATAATCCCATTATCTCAGTCTCCTGATACATTGATTTTGACCATTCTTTTTAATGTTTCTCATGAGCAGAAAATAAGATCTACTACTTACGCTTGAAACGTTACTGAACACGTCTGTCTTGTTGAGGCTGATCACTTGATGTGGTATTATCCTTTTACATTGTGTGTGTGTGTGTGTGTGTGTGTGTGTGTGTGTGTGTGTGTGTGTGTGTGTGTGTGTGTGTGTGTGTGTGTGTGTGTGTGTGTGTGTGTGTGTGTGTGTGTGTGTGTGTGTGTGTGTGTGTGTGTGTGTGTGTGTGTGTGTGTGTGTGTGTGTGTGTGTGTGTGTGTGTGTGTGTGTGTGTGTGTGTGTGTGTGTGTGTGCGTGTGTGTGTGTCACCGCCATTGATCTTTTGCCATCCACTGTGATAGTCGACACTGGGTTGGGCGTCAAGCTTGAGAGAGAGAGAGAGAGAGACCCTCAGAAGCGCCCTGTCAGCACACTGGGCTGTTTGCCAGGGCCTGCTCAACTACTTTCAGGGAAAATGTCATATCCCCCTCATTTCAAAGACTAGATTTTTTTCAATTATGTTTAACTCACATTCACCTCAGCTTACATGTATTATTTGTGGAAAGTGGAAAGGAAAAGGCAATATATTCTGTAAGAGTGCAGGAGGAGATGTCTGAGAGAGCACTGGCAGTTTATGTCATGACAGATACTGTAGGAATGGCATACATACAAACGTATACCTATCTGCCTGTGCCCCTCTCTCTCTCTGAAACAACCAGTGTCTACTCCACACACTCTCTCCGATTGCTTTCACACAACTGTAGCAAAGTCACACGTATTTTTCACATGTCTAGCTGAAAGGCAAAGAAGTTCAGGCTGACACCCCCTTGTGTTGCAACATTGATGCTAAAAGTTTAAGCAAGGTGGTTCCACAGATTAAGCATATTTTAATTAGTGCAAAATGAGACTGTAGACTGTGTGTGCAGTTGAGCGCACAGTGATGAAAAATCTCTGTCCCTCTGTCTCCGCCAGCGTATTTTTTCCAAAGGGGAACAGACTGGACTTCTTACATTTGGCTACATCTACGGGATGGCCACATACACACACACACACACACAGTGGAAGTGGGAAAGACTGGCATAAATTACCATATAGCCCCTGAGTCTTCTGAATGATTAGATGACGAAGGGAACCATTAAATCAAGCTCAATTTGCAAATTGACGGGCTTCAAGACCCTTATTATCCCTGTGCACTCTACTTGCATGCATTTCCCATGCATAAATACAAATCAGCCTATTGCCAAAAAAAAACATCACGAAAAACCACACTTCACCACATAAACCCTATCGAGAGCGTTATTGTAATGCGTGGCTTTTATGTGTTGCAGCCCACGCGTCCTGCTCTGTCCTGCAATCTTGAGTTGTGTTGAATCATACAAAAGGCAGCCAGATAAATCAGTTAGAAAATTTTGAGCAACGTCAGCAGAGCCTGCATGGTGGAAAGGGGTGCAGTGATGTGAATATGATGCGGGGAGCTGACCTTGAAGAAATGTTCAATTTGAGTTAGCGGTGGGGGGCTAAACTCTGGGCTCAAAACAGTGTATTTGTCTGAGCCCAGAGGTTGCCAACATCCATATCCAGAGGTCAAAGGTGATGTGAGAATGTGTGACATTATCATGTGCAGAACCAAAGAAGCTATTCCAGTCTGTTGCCTCACCTTCAACCAAAACCCCTTTCTATTCAGCTTAACATGGGGGAAGACATGAGTATAAAACCACTTGAGTATGTCGAATGTAAATGCCTTTCGCCTTTCATCGAGATATCAATGAAAATGTATTGGAGCACACTCAAGGACAATTGACAGTGCACTGGAAGAAAGAAAAAAGTCTCTCTTAGTGTAGCACAGGAGCGGTAATGATGAGGTATTCTTTAGTGAGGGCATTGTCACTCCGACAGTGCCTACAATCTGAAAGGTAGAGAGAGTGGGAGCATTTGGATTCATTGCTATGGAAACAAGCTTAACACCGACAGAAAAAAGGAAGGCATACCTTGAAGGAGAAACTGAGGCAAGAAATTCTCTAATTGATTTGTTGATAGCACTTTCGGAAGCTGCAGAGATACACATTCTTTCCTTTTCCCAGGTTCAACACATTTTTCTCTCCTCCCCCCCCCCCCCCATATCTAGGCGGGATAGTTGCTATAACAAATGGCAAAAGTGCGTTACAGAGACAATATGTTATCCTGAAGGGAGCAGCAGTGTCTGCACAGTATCCTTCAAGCTGGAGCCTAAACTGGGCCCAGACAGACAGAAAGGTCTCTGGTTTGATGGATGCTCTTGTGTTATTCCCAAAGGAATATGAAAGCCCCCTTCTAAGAATATAATGTCAGCCCTTATTGGAAACTTGAGCTTGAATTCATTACTGCACCTTGCAGACTAAACAAAACCCTACAAAGAGACATCTCTAAAGCGGCGCAGTATCCACACACATTGTGATTTTTCTGTCATAGAATTTAGTGAGGTGTTCGGGTCAGGGAGACAAGCCCCATTGCCACCATTTTGACAAAAAAAGAGCAATGATAACCACCATGACCACAAGGGGTAATTTGATTTATTTTCAAGTGTCTTAAGTGCCCCCTGTCACCTAGAGAAATGACAGGAGATTTGAGCCAGAATAACCACGCTTTCCTGATTAGTTGTGAGGCAAAAGCACTGCTGGAGCGCAGCGGGTGGCTCATGGCCATTGGAAAGCCAGCACAGCCAATATCACACATGGTTGCCTTTGGTATTAAGTAGGATGAGATATCTATAGAGAGAGAGAGAGGAGAAGTGGACAGACGACTAGAGTACCAGTTGTTGGCATGCTGGGAGGGAAAGCAGATAAAGGACTGGCTTTAACTTACAGAAAAGGCTCCACAATATAGAGAGATAATAGCATTTTTTCCCTTTTTTCATCTTGAGCTACTAGCAGTTTGAAAAGTTGTTGATGGTGAGGTGGCTGGTATCTTAGAAATGGATCTTTGAAGCTGCCCAAGGGACAATTTGTGTTTTATATTTTACAATGCAATTTGGGCACCGTTGTAAACACAGTCACATCACTACTTGCAGCGCCCACTGGTTTGATTTAGCCTGAAGACAATTTCACGATGATGTCTTCAAATTCTGTTGTTTTGTACGGTCACTGGCTCAAACAGCACTGGGTTTCGGATGGGTCAAAAGATGGGTAAAAGCACATGTAATTTTAGAAAAAAAAACTATAGAGAGTTCCATTTAGTAGCTGTTTCGTAGTTGTGTCTCATATCACATGATCTGAATCAGCAGCTAGTCAGTTTGACAACTTTTCACAGGAGAGATTGACATTTCTTTTAAAAGGTGCACTATGTCACTTTGGGGTGTGTCAGAGAAGAGAAAAATGTTCTTAGGTAAACTCTCATAACTGAATCAGCAAGCTTTCCTCACACGAATTGGATCCCTGGAACACTGTTAAGTTAGAAAGCTACCTGTATGTCTTACGTTTGGTACCAAGTGCCTTGAAATAAATTGTTTTGATGTATGATGATAGAATTATTCAATACTAAGAATTAAATGTAGAGGAAAACTGTTTTGTAGCTTCAGGCTCTGCAAACGTAAACTAATCCCCCTCTTTTGAAACTGCATAGTGCACCTTTAAACCTCTCGATTCGAGGACCTCTTGTCCATTGTTAACATTGAAAACTCCACAATAGCTCTTCAGTTAACCTTGTGGTGAGTTTGTTTTTTCTCAACTGATGTTTCTGAACTTTGAAGCTCAGTTTAAAAAAAATACAATATGGATAAAAATTCCTTTTAACCAAAATCAAATAGCAAGTTTTGTCATTCTGGCACATCTATTTGAGTTATAGTGGAACCAAAATGTGTTTCAGCAACTCGTTGTATTGTATTGTTCATGTTTTGACAGTAATGTGATTTCTACAAAGTCATGATGGGACACTGGGCTTTGTGCAATGAACCCCAGACTCTTAACTGATGCCCTCTTAAGCATGGAGGTGATCTGAGTGGAATGGCTTTACACAGTGTGAGAGGTTTGTCACCCTAAACTGAATTAAGGGAAATTGATGGTATTACTCCTCGGGCTGCACTACTGGGATGGTGTAAATCACTTTGCTGCCCAGCAATAAAGAAAAAAAAAGTCAGACCGTAGATTAAAGACACTGTCCATGAACTTTTCTTTTTTCCTTCTTAAAGGAATACTTCACCCTAACGAAACTGGCGTTCTATCATTATAAAATCACTATTGTAATATCATGAATGAGGTCTTTCTTCCCTCAATCTTCCCTCAGTCCTCCCTTGGCCCAGCTGTCCTGTTAATTCTGACTACATTTTCCCATGTGTGATGTCACACTTGGGAAAATGTAGGGTGAGACAGTGAGACCATAAAACACTCTTTTGTGCCTTTTCTCGGGTCAGGATGAACCGATTACTAACATTTTTGCACATATATACTACATAGGATCTCAGAGTACAATACACTTTCATATTCCCACCGGTGAAGTAGGGCTTTAAGCTACGAAAATACGACATTTGGAAGAAGAAGAAAAAACAGGACCCTTGAAGCAAAAAGCAGCAATCATCCTTGTAACATATCCGGCCATACCATACCACTAGCTACTATTGTCTGCCAGCAGCTGAATAACAGTGTGTTTTGATAAAGAGCCGCTTGTGCCACGAGCATATTACAAGGCACTTACTAGGTTTTTACTTGCTTTCATCTGCAATTCAAAGGATGTTTGCTGTACGAACATAATAATTTGCTTTTTTTCAGTCCTAATAGCCCCCGTTCTGTCTCGTGGGTAAATGCAGATTCAGCGTAAATGTAGTCATTCAGAATTTTGCAAGTGGGGAATTTAGGGTTGTGTTATTTATTTAAACCTATTTTATATTCTTTTGTACACCTCCTGCCTCTGCAGGTTATGCCATTACCAGTGAACTGAGGTGCCACAAATCCAATAAGATTCATCACAGGCTCAGATCAGATTAGTTTAATCTTGTGTAAAGCAGGAGCTAAATGCACTTCTTCCCAATATGGCACATCAGAATCCTGACAGAACAATGACAGACCTTCATAGTAAATTGTTTCGGTTAATGCTCAGTAATATGAGTCGGGGTATATACAGTATACACGCGTAAGGCAGCTTTGTTTTAAGTCATTGGTTTAGAAATGACACTCACTTCACTCACCTTTAAGCTCTCTGTAGTGGATTGTCCAGGGCTGGAATATTTTTTATAAGTGCTTAAGTTAGAGCTTTATTTTCAAAAGAAACCTAGAGTGACGATTGTGCCGACGCATGACTCCACATAACATGGAGAACACTGTCTATAAATGTTTAAATTTAAAATCTGCACATTCAGAAAAAATAAAAACTAACACCCCTGTTGCTCATTGTGCACCAGCCTCCCAGTGTAGCCATTCACCACCATACCATTTTAATCACCTTGTAATATTGCCTCAGTTTAGTTTACTCTCCTTTCCCCCTATTCGTGGCATTTCATTTATCATCAATGCATTGATTTAAGATCAAGGGGCACTTTACACGACAACACGAAACGGTGCAAACGCGGAAATATTCTCGCGGTTGCACTATATCATTTACATGAAAACAGCAAACGCAAGCATGAAACCGCAAGTTTTTGAGATCTACTCCCAGGGAGGATTTTTTGGAAAACACAACGGTTTTGGTTTCTTGTAAACACCGAAACCATTTTCCCTGATAACGCTGACGTCACGGCTCCACTTCACGTATGCGTAGTCTATAACATTTGCTGTCAAAATACCCACATGTGAGTTATAAAGTTAGAAGACAACATAACATGAAAGGTGTCTCCGCGGCACCATCACTGTGATCAGCGGAGAGTGTCGTGCAGGGCTCAAATATAACACTCGCCAATTTAGTATAAGCGATTAGTAAGTTATTGAGACCACCCAACACTTTTTCTGGGGAAAGATTTGTGCTCTGCCAGTTTTTCTAGCAAAATAAACGTGTGTAGCTTCTATATGCCAGGGACACGGCTCTCTCTACATTAAAAAAACACTATCCATAGTTCAGCGGTTAAGTTACTGTCCAACAAAAGGAGCATTAAGGCTACGGCTTCACAGTAAAAGCATTTCACTGGCTAAACATTAACAGCATTTCACTGGACAAACGTGAGTCGACTTTTATTTTGAAGTACGCCTAACAGGAAAGTAGCCGCTCACAAAGCCCCTTCACTATAAGCATGTCTTCTGTTTTCACGAGTTCAATGGCGTGAAATAAGAGGACAGCGAGCTTGTAATTTACAATACTTGTAACCCCAAGCTTACACCAACCGCTTTATGAACGTTAATGGCATTACTTTTCGGTTACAGTAAGGTTATATGCATCAAATTGTACCGGAAGAGCTATCTACTAGGCTAGTCACCGCTGACTATTGGCTTGGCATGGCTGCTACACTGCTACTACAGCGATTTCGTCCCGTTTCCTCTGAAAACATGTGTACGAGTGAAGATGTCAGATAAATTGTGTCTGAACGGGGTTTTTTTTTTTTAAACCAAAAACGGGAAAACTGTCACGTTTTCACCGTGTAAAGTGCCCCCAAGATTATGGGGCCGCTTCAGAACGACTCCCTCCAAATTATTCATATGTGTTTATTGAGAGGCTTGTAAAGCTCACTCAGACACACACCCCTGGCTGCCACACTGCCACACAGCCACTTTCCCATTCCACACTAAAAGCGATAAATTCCTTCAAGGTTTCAAGACAGGTGATTTGATTTGATTTATTTTGTCCCTTTACTTACACATTGCTTTAGTTTTTCCTCGTTAATGTAAAACCCTGTGGTGTGTACCCTGGCACTTTGCTGATTGGAGATCCACTTCTGCTGAATACCTTTTGCTGTTTGGCCCATGCAGTGTGTGGGTTTTATATTTTTACCATTTGCTAATTGGTAACTGAACATCTGCAAACCTTGAAGGAGGCTGCGTGACTCGTGCTGGTGTCCTGTTTTGCATGATAATGGCATTTGATCACCCATATATGAAAGGAGAACTGGGATGATGCAAAAGGCCTCTGGGTATGATTTGAATGTCATGCTATACTGTGTGTGCAATAGGCTATATGCTGTTGATGTTCTAGACAAGTAGCACACACAGTAACATTAGTTGTGTTGTTTTTTTCCTCTCCGGTGTTTCCACTCCCCGATGACCTCAGGGCTCCCTTTGTATTTGTCTCACATAAGGTCCACTTGTCAGAAGGACGGCGAACATACGGTAATGATGCCCGGACAGGGTTTGGTAAGTGAGACAGCTGCACACTGCATAGCAGATGGACTGATGTTACCCTTTACCGAGCTGAATGTCATTGGCTGGCATTTCCCCACCATGCCTCGTGGTTAAGACTGCTGAAAACCACCCAAGGCTAGAAGGAAGGAACAGCACACACCTCAGTCTAATAATGTACAGAGAAGAAATCCTTAAGGGTTGTGATCAGATGCTTGACATTCTTTTCAATTAGTTTAGAAATGGGTCTTGCATGTCTAATGAACAACTTTGGAATGAAGTCATGAGATATATTGGGGAGGAAGGGCTTGTAAATAAACATGTATTTATTATGACTATAAATTACCAAGGATGTAGCACTGAAGAGCAGTAAATGGCTGTACGTGCTGCATTTCATTTGGACTGAATGAATTAAGCATGAAAACGAATTTTCCTTTAAATAATAAACAAAGAAGCGGCTGGTTTGACCAAGCAAAAACGAGAGACCGCTGGCTTGACCACAGTTGTTCCACAGCCGGATAGTTTGACCCATATTCTGGCGGCGGCTATCGCAGTCCAGCCTAAATCAAGCTGTCCCACTCTGATCCGCTCTGACCCAACCTGCTCTACTTGGTGAAAACAAGGCATTAATGATCTCTGGCAGCATGCTTACATTGAAAATGTTAACATTCTGATGTTTGGCAGATATAACAGTTAGCAGATTCACCATTGAATGTGCATCGCTAAAACACATTAAATAAGAATGAGTAAATATCATTGTATTCCATTCAAAAGTTGCTAAGATATTTCACTCAAAGCTCACAATGTTGCAAGAGGAATAGTCAAGGGATCGTCAAAGTCAGGTTACAATGATGAACCATGGATGTCTTGCAATATTTAATGCCATTGCCAATACATCTAGTAGATATATTTCACAGGAGTAGTGAAGCCCCTGGCATGCTGGTGGCGGCAGAGGAAAGTTTCATACTCTTCAATCCATTTATTGGTTATGGAGATATTTCATTTATTCGGGACTGAAGACCAATTGACACAATGAGATTGCCATTCCGTGTCGCAAATTGTATCCCATGGTCCACTTACAAGCCCCGGTCATTTTAATCACAGGTGGTGCTGCAGAAGGGGAAGTCTTAAACCTTGTTTTTGTACAACAATGTGATTGAAAAGACCTTGCAAAAAGCTATCAAGCAGACCTTGTGTTATTGTTGTTTAGATACACGTTAAAAACACGTGTTCCATTTTATTTTACACTTTAACTGACATGGTTTTCTTTTGACTTTTTTATTTGTATCCATGTAGTGAGGGAAAATTACAATGTGCCAATTTCCGTTCAGCAACTGCTGAATACGCTGAGATGGATTACAAGGTCAAGATGTTGGCATCAGTTATATCACTGGCAACAAATGAGGTCTGAAGGTGCTATAACACATTTAATCCCCTTAAGGCCCAGTGCTTTGCAGACTTCAGACACATCACATTCTGTATGATTTATAATGCTGCGAGGGAAAAGTCTGCAACTCTGGTGGGTGAACTCTGCCCATATTTAGATTTGTATGGCCTCAGTTAACTGCCCGTATGGGGGATATGGGTAACTGACATAATTAATAATACATGAAGAAATACATAAAAGATTCAATAAATTAATTAATATGCTATTTAATGCACCGGAACATTTATTAAACTGTGATATAAAGTTGCTAAGTCTACCTGTCAGCTCGCTATTGTCAGCTGCTCTAGGGCCATTAGGTCATTTCAATGCATTTGCCGTAAAGGTCAGAAAGGGCGTCCACTTTAACCTTAGGGTCTGCTAGCCACCAGATGGTTCGACAAGCCAGTGGTGGCCGGTTACATTGTGAGCATATGTTTATGTACTAGATGCCAGCGGCCACCGAAGCAATTGGTGACCTGTGTGTCTGTTTATTCTGCAGATTGAAACACACTCCATGGTCAGAGTGTCCACATGATGGACTGAACCATCCTGACTGACTTTATTAAATTCAGCTAGATTAGCTTAGCTCTCCTAGCCTGTCCACCTGTGTGGGGGCACTCTGATGTAAAGGAACCAATCAACGTACAGTTAACCCGATGACAAGCCCTGAATGACATCATCCCTCATTTGCATAACGAGGCAAGAAAATAGTAAAAAGAACAAGATATCTGAAGAAAAAATTTAAGGGGGGGTGCCAAAATGCAAAGACAAAATAATTACAGACGTCAATAAATAAATGAGTAAGATGGGTATCAATACACAGTTAACTAAATAAAGAGATAATAAAAAAGAATTATCAATGTATGTCCCTTTTATCATTGAGTAATGCAAAATCTATTTTTAGTTTTAGTTTTGGTGAATAAAAGGACGTATTCATTCATTCATTTATTGAGTATTATATATTAATGTATTTATTTCTAACTTTTTAGATATGGTCCTCCATTGCAGGGATGGCGGTTGATTGTCGACCAAATCCCAAGCTTTAAGATGCTCTTTCAGCGCTTCCTTTTTCTCATCCAGAAATCTGGTCAGTCACAAGCCAAAAAAAACACGTCACCTGGAAGGGACCAAGTGAAACACACAGAGAGAGGGAGAAAAGTGTTAATAACGACGAGTAGCGGAGCGATGATAAGGGTCTAAGTGTTTGTTTTTCATACCCCTCCCCTCTTTCATTTGGAAGACTGCTGTCGGCAGTGGCAATAACTGTAGATTAGCGGTAGGGGGGATTTCTCTGGGGAGAGAGGCTACAAAGGAAATTGTTCCAGGCCGTTCCTCAGCAAATGTTTTTCTTTTCAAAGGCCAGATCTCTCTCTCTCTCTCTTTCTCTCTCTCTCTCTCTCTCTCTCTCTCTCTCTCTCTCTCTCTGTCTTTCTCTCTGCTTCATTGTCTTTTGCAGCCCCCGTATTTCCCCCCACTAGTTTTTTACGGCTCTTCCGAGGGACAATTTGTGTGTTGGGCCCTGGTTTTATTTGTTGGTGCTCGGCGAAGAGGAAGAGAGAGGACGTCAAATGAAAGCCATTAATCACCTCACAGGCTATAAGAGATAATTGTGAAGGGAGAGCGAGGCAGACATCGAGAGAGAGAAAGAGAGAGAGAGGGCGAAAGAGAACGTGAGGTAAGCGAGGGAACAGAGTCGAGGGAGAGCAAACAAAATAAATCAGGAAGTGCGGTGTGGGGATTCTTACATATAACAGTCCTTTGCCTTCAATTTCCTCACTCACTCTTTCCTCCCGGAGCGAGAGGGCTGATTGAGTGCAGCACAATAGAGAAATATTGCATAACTTCTCAAGCTCCCCCTGATGTTCAATTGATCGCGCCCTGTGCCATTTTGTCTAGCGTATACAGTTGCATTGAAGCTAATTTAGAGGTGACTGAGGTGGCACAGACAGACCTGTACTATGAATGAAGTGTGAACCCGTGGACCCTAAAACAAAGCAACGATAAACATGTCACCACCTGCTGTGATTGTGAATGATACGGAAAGTCTTTGGGACAGTCAATCACAATGATGTTCAAAGAGCAGTAACTCCCTAGATCATGATATACTGTATGTTATGTGGTACAAGTATCATCACAGTTTGGGATTTTGGTCTATCCGCTCCTTTATGTTTTTTTGCACTAATATCAAAACAAATATACTGTATATTTGACCTTTGAATAATACTAATGTATGTTACTTATATTATGTTCATTTGCTTAAAAAAAATTTGTAATATAGCAAAGTACAAAGAAAAATTCAATAAATGAGAAGATTGAAGGATGCAGGACTGATCTGGGGAATAAACCCTTGAATAATGAAGGTTGTTTGATTCCATCAACAAGGAAGTGAATGGGTAATGTTGGAGATCTTAAATGAAATGTGAATGGTTGATTTCTAACTCTCCATGAACTGTTGATGAACATGAACTTTAATTAACATAAGTCAACAAAAAAAATCAGACAGGCATATCCACACAGTGCCCTAGACCAGTTATTAAAATATATTTGCATTGTTTCTTCATATTTATCACATTAATGGTGATTAAATTGAAGTCATTCAAAGTTCTATAAAGTTTAAAGCCCTAAGGGGGCATGAAACATACGTACAAAGTATCAACTTTGTATTTTATTTTTAAATCTTTGTAAAGACAATTTAGTGACATTTGTTTTCCTTTTGAATTTCTGTCCATGGACTTTGTTATTTATTTGCCTAGCACACTGAATAGAGTCTTTGAACATCAGGACCTGTACGTACATACAGAGGCTTTATGGGGTTAGTAACAGTGGATAAATACATCCGAGTGTTCCCCATCAGAAGCTCTGGATGAACAGCCATGTCACTCCTCAAAGACCGCAACATCGCCTTCAGGTCTGGAAACAGAGCTGACCTGAAGAGAGGAATCAGGAAAGCAAAAGCAGAGTACAGACACAGGATT
Organism: Ammodytes marinus; assembly: GCF_949987685.1. Classification (NCBI taxonomy): domain Eukaryota; kingdom Metazoa; phylum Chordata; class Actinopteri; order Uranoscopiformes; family Ammodytidae; genus Ammodytes; species Ammodytes marinus. The sequence continues at coordinate 28,773,056 of NC_137211.1, read as the reverse complement.
GAAAGCCACCTCTCCAACAACAACCCTCGGCAGGTGTGGCAGGCAATCCAGCAGATGACCAACTTCATGGGACAGACCAACTCAGGCGTTGACTCGAGCACCGCACTAGCTGAGGAGCTGAACTCCTTCTTTGCACGCTTCGAGACCCCTGCCTTACAGTCTGCAGCCACACCACCCCAGCCCCATCTAGTTTCCAGCTCCCAACCACTGACTGTCCAGGTACAGAGGGTTGAACAGATGATAACAAAGGTGAATCCCAGGAAAGCTTCAGGCAGGGTTCAACATAACTTTTTTTTCCTACTGGCCCGCCGGGCCAGTGGATCCGAGTTTTACTGGCCCCTTGTATATTTTCACTGGCCCTGCACACACTTTTTTTTTCTTCATAATTTAGTGTCAATAATTATAATACCTGTATTAGAAAAATAAAGAAAATAACCAGATCTAAAGGGAATATCTATACTGTAACAGTATATATATATTCCCTTTAGATTTGGTTATTTTTCTTATAGTTAATTATATGAAATGTTGATATTGCTCATACACATAATATAAAAACCAGGCAAACATATTGAATTAGAAGCCTACAACTGAAAGTATGTTGAAAGAGTCGGCCAGTATTTTAAAGTCCAGTAGTTTGATGGTTGTTTGTATTCTTGAATTTGGGCAGTTTAATGAATAGTTCACCTGCAGAAGTCATGTTCAAACATAAAAAAAAATAAGATATGAAGGTCTGATCATTCTTTGTGGTGTGGTAGGCTGTTTTTATTACTTTCTCTATATGAATTAGGGATGTGAATGTGTCGACCGAATGACCGGTTTTCCACTTGCACTCAAGTTGACTTTAAAAATAGAATAGAAATCCGAAAATCAGTGGGTTATGCCATTTTTTTAAATGGGAGATTTCACCGTGTACGTGAGTTCACGTCTGGTCGTGAGCGCGCTGCAGGAGTGTCACTTCTCCATGAAGTGTCAGCTTCACATAAGAGTCCGGTGTGGGACCATTTTTTCAAACTATTGATAAAAAACAATGCAGTGCAAAATATGCAGCATAAGTTAAACGCTCGTCTAAGACTATGACGTTAAATCACCTTAGAAACACACAATGCCTTCGTCCGATCACAGCAGCGTTTCACCGTGTGATCTCGCCAGCGAGTGAGCCGCTGCGCAGATGAACTGTGGTTTGTGGCTAAAATAATAACCGGGGATATTCTCCCCGTTAGCGATTTCAATGGGAAAGACTTCCGCGATCTGATTGAATGTCTCGAGCCTGAAAACACAGTGCCAAACTGCGCGACTATAGGAACTGTACAGTGAGCGGAGTCCCTCCGTTCGTTTCTGTCTACAACCGACACAATCACCGGAGACGCATTCACAGCGTTTAAATAACGCCTCTCATTTGTATTACCATTGGAGCTTGGATGCAAATACTGTAACATTACGGCGGCATATTGGAAAAGCGCAGTTATCATTTTCTGCACACCTCTGCTGTGGGAAGAAAGGGGGCAAAGCAAGTCGACTCGCAGGCGGACGGTAGGCAGCTCTGCCAACGGAGCGAGAGTGCACCCGCTTGTTGCTCTGCCTGTCAAAACGCCCACGCATCGGTTGTCCACTGGCCTTTCATTAAAAAATATATTTTATATTAGGTTTATTATATTGAGTCTTAAATGAACACTGCTTTCATTCCGACTCTCAACGCGCATTTCAATGAACCATGATGTAGTCTACAAAAAGATACTGAACTGTGATTGGCCAGTCACTGGCCCGGGCGGGACAGTGACTGGCCAATCAACTTGCCCTGCATATGATTTTACTGGCCCCGGGCCATCGGGCTATACGTTATGTCGAACCCTCCTGCTGATGTTCCGGGGAAAGGTGCTCTGGGCCTGTGCTGCATAACTCACGCAGGTCTCCTCCACAATCTTCAACCTCTCCCTTACCCAATCCACAATCCCAGTTTGCTTGAAGTCTGCCACTATCATCCCAGTACCGAAGAAACCAACAACCGTCAGTCACAAGGACTACCGCCCAGTTGCACTCAAAGCCATCATCACCAAGTGTCTGGAACGGCTGGTTCTTAACCACATCAGGACCTGCCTCCCTTCCTCCTTTGACCCTCACCAGTACGCTTACAGAGCGAACGGCTTGACAGAGGACGCAATAGCCATCACACCACATTGAGCCACCTGGAACAACCGGAGAGCTACGTCAGGAAGCTCTTCATTGACTACAGCTCGGCTTTCAACACCTTAATCCCTGACATCCTGGTCAGCAAACAGTCTGACCTGGAACTACCCCCACTCACCTGCTCCTGGATTAAGGACTTCCTCACAAACTGACCCCAGACAGTCAAACTGCAACACTACCTGTCCTCCACCTGGACACTTTACCAGGCTCCCCACAAGGGTGTGTGCTGAGCCCACTGCTCTACACCCTCTACACCATGGACTGCAGACCTGCCCACTCTAGTAACGCCATCGTTAAATTTGCGGATGACTCGGCGGTGGTGGGACTGATCACAGGGGGAGATGGGTCTGCCTACAGGGACAATGTCCTGAAACGGTGTGGTGCTCAGCAAACAACCTGTCTCTGAACACCACAAAGACCAAAGAAATCAGGAAACACAGGACAGATCCATCTCCCATCTTCATACATCGGGACGTTGTGGGGAGGGTCCACACCAACACCTTTCTTTGGCAACGTGATCTCTGACAACTTTTCCTGGTCTGCAAACACCTCAGCTGTCATCAAGAAGGCACAGCAACGTCTGCACTTCCTGAGACTACTCAAAGCAGTTACTAAAAAGTAACATCTGTGAGGAGCTACGGGTGACTTTCTACCACTCTACCATGGAGCATCTTAACCTCCTGCATCACGGTGTGGTTCTCCAGCTGCACCGAGGCAGACAGGAAGAGATTACAGAGAGTGGTCAAGACAGAACAAAGGATTATCGGATAATCGTCCCGCTACCTCAGCAGAGCAGAGGCAATCACAAGAGAAAGCACCCATCCAGCACATCACCTGTCAGAGCTGCTACCCTCTGGTAGGCGCTACAGGTCCATCAGAACTCAGAACAAACAGACTTAGAAACAGCTTCTTTCCAGCTACACAGCTACATATACCGTTACATCACCGGCTTTTATATTGAAATTGTACATTGATTGGGCTTAATGAAGACACACGCACGCATGCACGCACACACACACACACACACACACACACACGCGCGCACACAAGGTCAAAAACACTGTAAAACACTGTACACAGGCAGTACTTTTTACCCTTTACTATACATATTTTATGTTGTGTGTATACTATGCTGCTACAATTTCGTTGTACACTGCGACAATAAAATGTTTTTGATTCTGAACAATGGATTTAAGTTGTTGGTACTGAAATGTCCTTCAATTCCATTCTTCTATGTTCCTACTGAATGCTGAATGTTAAACGGTTGACAGAGATGACTTATTCCTTTGTGTTGCTATTGCTGTACGTCGGAAAGTGAATGGAGGTATTGCCAAAAAGGATCTTACTTAGATGATTCAATATTTTTTCTAACTTTCCACAAAATTCTCTGAGTTGTGGAGATTACTGTATTTTTGCAGAGGTTGAGATTTTTATAGATTGGGGTAGAAGAATTAGGTCTGCGAGAGATATTTTTTGCTCTGGGAATGTTCAAAATCTATCCATGAGTTATTTTTGGTATGTTGAATCCATTTGGTATCACGCATGATTTGCTAAGAAGTAGAGTGGGACATTTGGTGCTTGTAGGTTGCCTTGAGATTCTTTCTTCATCTATTAAACTCCTAAACAGTGTTCATTCTGTTTTTGAAGGACTTAAACAGGAACATAGCCCACAACTGATATTCCAGGGGACCTGGTGTGTACCCTCAGTCAACTCTCAGTTCTTTTAAATCGAGTCTGAAGACTTTTTTGTTTCCATTTTAACCTGCAATTTTTATTGTATTTGCATCTTGTATTCGCTTTTAAATGTTTTATAATGTGTTTTATGTATTCTAATTAGGGATGCACCGAATATTCGGCCACCGAAAAAGTTCGGCCGAAAATGGCAAAATAAGTCATTTTCGGTTTCGGCCCGAAACAGTTAAAAAGCCGAATAACATTACCGAAAATTGACACTAAGGAAATATGTTTTTAAAAGAGCTGCGCGCTTGTAAACCAGGAAATGGCAGTAAAGAGAGACGTAACTTTGTGAGCGCGCAGCAGGAGCAGTTTGGTGCGTGCATGAAAATGTCAGAGTCAAGTGTGGGAGCATTTTTTCAAACTGGATGAAACACGGCGCAGACAGTGCAATGCTTTATGCAGCATAAAGTTAAAACGCTCGTCCAAGACTGATGTTTAATCACCATAGAAACACAAAAGCCTTGCGCGAGCGAAGCAGCGATTCACCCGGTGAAACTCTGACAGTGTGACAGATGGTAACGGTGTCACTCACAGTGACACCTCGCAGGTGAGGGCCGCCGCGCAAAAAAAACTTTAGTTTGACATCTAAAATGATAATCGGAGATATCCTGTCCGTTAGCGCTGTTGGGGGAAAAGGCTCCTACGGTCTGATTGCATTTCTCGAGCCTGAATACACAGCCATGTCGGCAAACTGACAGCGCGACTAAATATATGTCCAGCGAGCCGCCTCCCCCCGTTAGTTTCAGTCTACAGACGAAAAAGTTACAATCACCTCCTAAGCATGGACATCGTTTAAAGCCTCTCATTGTTATGATCAGGGCTTTGATGCAAATTCTGAAGTCTGAACATTATGGTGGCAGCTGTGGTGCAGTTTTTTTAGAGCAACTCAACCTGCACTGCAAAAAATGAAGAAAGGCAATAAGTCGATCTTTTTGTAGATTCATCCTCATATAAGTCAAGGTAAAAATCAGTGAGAGGTTCACAAATTAATTCCTAGTAAAATATTAATTTTACTCTTAGATTTGAAGGTTTTACTGTTTATTTGTTTATTTAGGGTTGCTTTTTAGTTGTAGGCTATGTTTGAGGAGAACATTTGGGAGCTCATGTGTGCAATGTTGAAATAATTGACTAAATAATAAACAAAACTGCAAAAGCCTCTTTCGGTATTCGGTTTCGGCCTTTCGGCCAACTGTTTCATTTTATTCGGTTTCGGTTTCGGCCAAGAATTTTCATATCGGTGCATCCCTAATTCTAATCTTGCCCCTGTAAAGCACTTTGAGTGGCCTTGTGTCTGAATTGTGCTATATAAATAAACTTGCCTTGCCTTGCCTTGCCTTACCCTTTCTAGGAAAAAAACACTATGCCAGGCAAGGCCAAAACACCACTGCCTGTAGGGAAAAGTTTTAAATCTTAGTAGCAATTGTGGTAATCAGATACGTTTCCTTGGCAGCACTTGATAAATGATATCCACTTTGTTCAAAGAGCCAGTCAAATATTACTAATTGCACCTTTAATCACTGTACTGCATTTATTGAATCTGTCTCTCTGTGTGTCAGAAGTGAAAAACCAACCTCTTTATTCTAATCTTCTCCCCCAATTGAGGACACGCTCATCTATTGACCACATGCACACTGCCTGCCTCCTACAAGACGCTATATTCAATGCATTGTCATTCTGCTTTCATCTTCTGAATGCTTGACTGATATTGATTATGCTGCATATGAGTCAATGGCAGTGCTATTTGGTGATATAAGAGTCAGTCTCCCACCTACTGTGTGTTGTGCCAGGACTCAACACAGAGAATCCTAACAGAATTAGAAGGCTGTCAGTGTTTGCCAAACTTTTGCAGAAGCATATGCAAATGTGACCATGAGCAAGGTGGAAATGATATTGAAATACTACACTCTGAGGCAAAATAAGTGTGAGGTGTCACGGCGCGCTCCGAGAACCCCTGTTCCCATGTTACTCCCATCATTCAAATTGGCTAGAGCCTCATGCTTTCCTGCCACTTTTATAGTGTCTATTTATTGTTGGCTGTTGAATCATTTTTACTTATCCCCCCCTTTAGCTATGCAGCTGTATTCACCGTGTGGCTTTTGATTTAGGGCCCAATTAACAAAAAGCACCACAGTTGCTTGTTTATAACTCTGTTCGCCAATGATGTATTGACTTTAGGCTCCATAGAATTTTTAATGATTTCTTATAGTAAATATAGTACAGAAGTACATTGCTTTCCGTATATTGGGCCTAAACCAAATCAGAGACCATATCTCATGATGTGGCTTCTATACTTTATAATCTCAAAAAATAGGAAATAAATATGAAAAAATATTACAATTATGTTATTTGAATTCAAATATGTGGTAGTAAATTAAGGGACTGTGTATTTGTAGAATAAGTACAGCAACATATGTTTCTGATTCAGTTCGATTTACTATTGGCATGCACACCGACAAAATCACGTTTATACGTCGGTGTAACCATGGCCACGTTGTTACTGGATTACCCAACATAGATAATGTACAGTTGTGATATAAAGTTTGGACTGCTCTTTTTTTAGTTTTGGAAATCATTATGATAACATTGGACTCACCAAAGTAACAGCTGATACCTGTGAAAATTGGGACATTGGAAGCCTCTTAAGCAGTCGAACACAAGCAATCCACAGATATATGTTTCCAGCAAATAAATTGGTAATTTATGTTTATGTTATGATTAGGGGAGAACGGGGTAATTTGTCACATGGGTTGGATGTCACATTCGTTATATCTCGCCACCAGAGCGCGCTAGCTCTGAAATGTTGATATAAAAAAGGTCCAGAATTGGGATCAGAGGTCACATACATAGACTTCCTTGGAGGAAGACAGCTGCATTTCAGGTGAGAGGATGTTTTGTGTTTTTCATGTCAAATTCAAAATATTTTGCTTCTCAGTATTTTTCTTCTAGGCTTTTACACAATGGGTTTATAACAAAACACTTGTTACCCTCAGAAAGTGTGAAGGGTAAACTATAGTTTAGCTTGTGGTTAGCAAGCTAATTAGTTGTCAGATGGTTGTTGGCCTTGATGCTAGCAAGAAATTCAAGTTGGGGTTGGTCGTCAAATTTTTTGGGGGGTTGGTTGTCACATGTTATCTCAAGGCTGCAGCCAGAAAAGGAACCCAATAACGAAATAAATTGTCAAGCTGTATCCTCACTGACACCCCAGAGAAGGAAAGAATAGAGCAGGAAAAGGCAGCTAGCAAGCAAAAGAAAAAAGGGCAACAAAATCAAAACAACCCAGTGCATCCCAAACTAGACCAGCTGCCAAGGCTACAGAACGTTATGTAGGCCTATTTGTCAACTTGACAATGCAATTAAACATTCAAATTTGGTTCTGCCTCCTTGCCTTCTTTTTAAGATTTTTCCCATTAAGATAACATTGTGACAAACAACCCCATAGTGTGTGACAACCGACCCCTTGATGGGGTTGGTTGTCACAATGTGTCAGAGTGTCTTTGATGGTAAATTACTTCTTCATTACAATAAGTTGGAAAAAAAGAGAGACACACATTTCTAGCCAACACCTTAAGCTTCAATTTAATGTAGGAATGGCTATTGACAGATGTTTTGGTGATGAGCAATTCTCACTAGAGTAAAAAGTGTGCCTACTTACCCCGTTCTCCCCTACTCTTACGAACAATGAAACAACTATAAAAAATAAGAACTTGAGATAATAATGAATTATTATAGATTAAGGCTGTACATTCAAGTTTCAATATAAAAGGTCATCAAGTCAAGTTAAATCCATGTTATTTTGCCCAATATCACAAATACAAAAGTTTACCTCAAGGGTTTTAATAATCTGTACACCATATGATATCCTCTATCTTTATTAGTCCCTTGTTTCAGATGAGGAAATATTTCCCAAGAACCAATTTGGGAAGAGCAGCATAGGAGGGATCCTTCCCCCAGGACGGACAGAATAGATCTTGAATGTGCACAATGACCAACAACAAAAATCATAGTATGACGTTTTCATGAAAACAATTAATCAAAATGATTACACATAGACTATGAAACTGCAGGAATGGGAGGTGTGGGGTAGCAAGGACACTACTGTATAGAGGTTTAGAAAAATGCATGGCCAAACATGGGACCAATTTTAAGACCGAGACCATCCCTCTGGAAGAATGATATTAACGGTACTGGCCCTGTGGTAGCAAAGAATAAGCACCAATTAAAATGTTAAGGCAAACCAGATGAGTTCTAAAGGTGTGTGTTCTCAACAGAGTCAGGTTGCCTGAAATGAATCAATGGGAAAGGAGCTGGATAGAGGAAGGCCCTGCATGGAGATCTCTAAACCCTGGGGAGTGACAGCAGTTCTTTATGACAGCGTAGGGCACAGGATGGGATATATGGTAGAATGAGATATGACAGCTATGAAAGATACTGTGTAGATCATGAGGAGCACCTTGAAGTCTGATCTGAAATGAACTCGAAGCCAATCAACTGAGGCTTAAATTATGGTGGTGTTTAGTTGTCTGGTTTTGGTTAGAGCTATAGTGCGTAACTTCTGTCCCCCCCCCCCTCCACCACCCTACCATGAGGAATTCTTAGTAATTACAACAACGCTTTCAGCACATCTACATGAGGTAAAGCCTTCGGTTGACATTCGGTATGGATTTGATTCCTTCTGCTGTACGTCCAGGTTATTTCTTAGCAGTAGAATCAACAACTGAAATATTTCTTGGGCGCTTCTTGGGATTTTCTGAGCTCCTTCGCCAGTGTCAGGGGCCAGTTTGTAAACGCTGCCTTACAGAGGAATATAAAGAGTGTTCTAGGGGCGCCTTTAGCTCAGTTGGTAAGGCGTCCCCCTCCCGGGCCGGGCCCAGCAGCAGACCCGGGTTCGATTCCCACCCGCGGTCGTTCTCTGCATGTCGCTCCCCTCTCCGCCCCATTTCACCTCTGTCTCTCTGCACTGTCAAATAAAGCATAAAAATGCCCAAAAAATATCTTTAAAAAAATAAAAATAAAAAGAGAGTTTTCTGAAGCTGATAGGCTTAATCAACTTTGTGTGAACTCATTTGGCGATGGCTTGAATGTAACCGACATTCATTTATATGAAAAAGTCAAGCACTATAGATTGAAGATTCCGGCTTGAGCATTCTGAAACACTGACATGTGTTATACCTTTACCAGACAACAGTGCAATAAACAGATCTTGATTATACTGCAAAGGAGTGAATTAGGATATTTGCCATCGACAGAGACACCACATCGAAGTTTAGCTATGTTTCTTGAGTGGAATAAAGTAAAAATGTAGTGATTTTTTTATGGCGCTGATCGACTGAAAGGGAAGAAATGAAAGTTAGTACCGAGATGTTTGACAGTTAACTTTGCAGTTGCAGTTACAGAGAGATATTATTTAAGTTGATCAAACTGTTGTCTAATGCCAGACAGTGCTAATGAACAGGTTTCAGAGCGAACAAACATGCCTTTATTTTAACAGGTGTCATTTGTAAGGCTTAAACAACTGCAATCTAAAACATAGTGGGGAAAGTGGCAGTCGTGAGTAACAACAGAACAATATTGGGCTTTGTAGGTCCCTTACATACAATAGATGGCCAGAGGCAGGCGGTCGATGAGGCAGGACGTTAATTTTAGAGCTAAAACTAGTTTTGACAATGTCCCAAGAGAGAAATAGGGAGATACTCATTCAGCATTTGTAAGAAATTTAGACTAACTGTTAAGGAGCTAATGAATATTGTACAACCGATTGTGCAAAGGTATCTGGAGATGGGGGGGGGGGGGGGGTGTTGTGAGTGTAACACAAGCCAGCTTTGAACCAAGGGTGTGTGTGATGTCCCTATTTACGCATCAATACTTATGAGTATCATCATTCTTGGTGGGAAATGCATATAGTGCCATCGTAAATGATCCTAATGCAAAAGAAATATAGTGTTCATGCCATGTACACACATTTCTGCTATTAGTACCATATAAAAAGCATCACATTTTATAGATTGCCACTTAATTTGCCACTTGCCAGTAGTGTTCACTGCAGAGTGTGTATTACATATAGGGACTACTTTGTGTGTTATGCTGATTGATTTTAGAAAGATGATCCAAACGGAAATGGTCTGGTCTGAGGGTAATAAGCTGGAATAAGTTAACCTTGGAGAACGTGGGTTCAATTTGTATAAACTTGCAAACTAAAACCAATGAAGTAGTGACGACTACCTCTTTCATAACTCTAAATGCATTGTTTGCCAGGCAGCAACAGACTCAGAGATTTGTTTTGATGTGTTCTGGCTCTAAGGGAGTTGTAGTCCTGCTTTCAAATATACTGTAGATCTTTCAGAATACGATTTCTGTGTATTTCAGTTTTGTAGTTTTCCGCAAGTCCTACTCCAAAGCTATGGCAACGGCTCAATTAAAATGTTACATCACGTGTTTTGGGCCGAAAGCCGTAATTAAATTCGCTCATTACAATCACTCTATGACCGACCACCACAGCGTTATTTTGCACAGGGTCAGGCAGCCTGAGAGCAATATTCAGAAGAGGATAATGTCTGGGCTTCTCTCATTAAGAGGAGGATAGACATCACCATTTGCCCACTTTTAGAATGTTAAAGACTTTCTTAAGGTGTGCAGGATCAAAAGCTTATTATAAGTACACTCTGCAGGTGCTCACCTTTTTAAGGAAGGGCCAGGATTCTTAAGGAATCCATGCTGACAGGCCCTACCAACATGGAATATACTGGACTTTTTATGGATGTGAGCTGATTTAGTTTTAATGGGGCAGGCACACTGATGTACTTGTCATTCATGTGTGGCTTTAATTGGCTTTCTTCCCTCCACCATAGGATGAACATAGAATGCATAAGTGAGTTTTCCCACAATTTTAGTTTTGGTTGTGGAAAAAATGTATATAAATGATGGAGGGGGTGATTATCATGTAAGCTGCTGAAGTTGTGAGACTGTGATAAAACTGTCTTTGGGTTGTTAATTAACTGGACTATGATGAAAATGCTTATTTGAGTTGATACTTATTGTATCCTCAACTGCTTTGGTTTACCAGGAGTTTGCTTGAATAGAACTAGCTCATTCGACAGGTCTGACATAGCTGGAAATCAAACATTTTAATGCCTGATCTAAATAACCGCACTCAAAGGCGGAGTGACCAGCCGGTTGTCATAGGAAAGGGTTTTATGGACACAATATTATTTTAATATCAATAACAATGCAGATTTCCAGATGTTCTCTCTTGAAATCCATAGTGTTGCAGTGTTGTTTTTCACGCAAAACAGTCAGACATAGTCCCTCTTATTTTGATGTTTAATATGTGTTGTTTTTTTTCCCTAATTACACTTAGACTTCAAATTTGAACCTGGTTGGTAACAAATTTGGCCTCATTGTTGTGGCTTCGGCTATACTTTTTTCAGTTTTGCTAACACTTAAATTTCACTATTTACGCCAGAGGATCTCGTATTCTTTATTAGAAGTTTACTTATTAAGCTTTGTCAGTTGTGTTATGTTAACACAAAATTCAGACAATGGATGTTTATGACAGTAGTATTTATACAATAAGGAGGTTAGTTCACAACCGTTTTAATTATTTACTTCCTCTCAAGATACAGATTGCCAGAATACAACAAAAAAGGTTCTTCTTTTAGCTATGTTTGTTGGTCCTGCCATTGGGGCAGCTGTGGTGAAGCAGGTAGGGAGGTCGTCCACTGGAGTGCAGGTGAGGTTTCAATCCCCCGCCTCCCCGCCACATGTCCAAGTGTCCTGGACTCCCTGGTCAAAGAGACACTGAACCCTAAATTGCTCCCGATAGTAAGCTTGCACCATGGTAGCTGCTGCTATCGGTACATGAATGTGTGTGTGAATGGGTGAATGTGTACAAAACAATGTAAAGCGCTTTGGGTCTGTGAAAAACCATGGAAAAGCGCTAAATAAGTGGAGTCCATTTACCATTCAAGAAATACATGACACGTGGTGGTCCCTGGTGGATGATTACACATGATGTTGGTGATACCCTGGCCTTTTATTGAGTTATCCGTCAAATCAAGGGTTTACACTAACCATGAAATATCAACATCTAATTGGCACATCACATTTTGATGTCCGGTGTTTGACGGTAGGTGCCATAGTTTGTCTTTTTTATCCGTACATTTCCGAAAAAGCATCCGTCCCGTCTCCAGAAGTCAGCTGTATCAAAGTGAACATTGCTCTCATTTTAGCACAAGGAACATCAGGGTTTATCGCCCTATCCGTCTCCCAGCTGCTCCTGCACTCCATCTTCTGAATGATGCTGTGGACAGAGAACCTGTTGGCTGTAAAGGAGTAAAACCGGCTCTGACAGATATATCACCGCCATGACCTTGTGGTGTCGCAAATCATGGGGGTTTGGGGGTTTGGAGGTTGCAGAGGCGACACTCGATATTTCATCATGTGACAAGGGGTCATTAGATATATCGCACGCTGTACAATTCAAAACCCTTGTCTAACAGGAGGACGGGGAACCCTGCATTCACTGTCACTGCCTTCACAAGTTTTACCTCTCATCTCACTTGCTCACTTCATCCCCCTATTCAGTCAGTGTCTTTATTTTTTTAACTCTCTCATCTCCATCCACTTGGTAATGTGTGAACCGATGTAGAGCCATAGCATAATCTTAGGTCAATAATCAATATACCATGTTATCAGAGTTGAGTTTCAATGGTCCAGGGTGGAGTTAGTTACGGCCTCCACACACATCCTACCTCTACTGCGCGTCTACTGCGCGTCTGCGTCTGACTTCTTTTCACCGACCGTGTAGTCAACCTAGAGCGGCCACACATCCAACCTCGGACGCACTGCTGATGCCCGTCGGAGGCACGTCTGCAGCGGCGCTACACTCAGGAGGCTCGCCTATTGTTTTCTGAGAGACGCGCGTCTCGCTGCCCGAGAGAGACCCGAGGAGAAGTAAGCAATTTATTTATGTTAATATTAGTGTTAAATCGCTCTTTATTCATACAGTGATCACTTATATAGTGTGCGCGTTTCATAAAGCCGATCTCTAAGTCAACCGCTGTGCATGTAATCGGCAAAATAAACTTTTCTGTGAACCCACTACTGGTATCCAATCAGAAGAGAGAACGCTACAAACCAGCACCCGTCTCACTGACGGTGCATGTGCAGAGCAACAGATGGGTTAATGTTTATGCGCCTACAATGGCTGAGCTAGTAAAAATCCTTCCCAATGTCTGTTTTGATAGTTTTTATCGTGTTTATCACACTTACGGATATGAGATGATGCTAGATAACTAGCTTCTTGAAGACCGCTGTGCATTCATGTGGTGACGTGGGGACGAGGGAGGGGACTGCTAACTGCAGTAAATGACAGGAAGTTAGCGAAACTGACCATTCCACTTACTGAACCTTTAACTGAGTCATATTGACTTCATACAGGCAGCTTTTGCTGTAGTTTCACCATTTCCTGGTGTGTCCCTTTCAAAATAAAACTTCCAACAAGCGAAAATGTGGCAAAAAAAAAAAAAAAAAAAAAAAAAAAAGGCAATAGGGCGCACGGATTACTGTCGAGACTCAATATTAGACTCAATATAAATCATATGCATCATAAATGACATGAAAGAACTTCATTTTTAATGGGAATTATCTATGAAAACTCTATGTAGAAAGACACGGCTTTTAAAAGCAGCGCTGCAGCAGCAGCAGCAGCAGTTGAGACCTTGTACAATCATATGAAAAAGTTTGGGAACCCCTCTCAGCCGGCATTATAATTGACTCTGCTTTCACAAAAAAAATATAAAAGTGGTATGTCTTTAATTTACCAGGAACAGCTAAGTACTGGGATGTTTTCCAAACAAAGATTTTTTGAAAAGCAGTATTTGGTTGTATGAAATAAAATAAAATGTGAAAAACTGGCTGTGCAAAAATATGGGTACCCTTGTGGTTTTGTTGATTTTAATGCCTGTAACAGCATGTAAAACTGATGATTTTAAACACAAAGTTGGTTGGACTATGTTGTTAAGCCTTGAACCTCATAGAATTGTCTGTTTAATCATGAGAAAATGTATTTTAGGTGCCTAAATGCAAGTTGCACTTCTCTTTGACTCTCTGCTGAAGTGAGACAGAATGGGATCATCAAAACAGCTCCCAAAAGATCTTAAAAACAAAGATTATTCATTGTCATGGTTTAGGGGAAGGCTACAAGAAGCTTTCCCAAAGGTTTCAATTGTCAATTTCTACTGTAGGGAACGTTGTCAGGGAATGGAAGGACACAGGCACAGTTGCAGTTAAACCCAGGTCTAGCAGACCAAGAAAAGTACAAGAGCGGCATATGCGGCAGATTGTGAGAATGGTTGCACACAACCCAAAGATCACCTCCAAAGACCTGCAAGAACATCTGGCTGCAGATTGTGTATCTGTACATGGTTCTACAATTCAGTGCAATTTGCACCAAAACATCTGTATGGCCGGGTGATGAGAAGGAAGCCCTTTCTGCGCCCACGCCACAGATACAGTTGCATGGAGTATGCAAAAGCTCATTTAGACAAGCCAGATTCATATTGGAAGAAAATGCTTCGGACTTATGAGACAAAAATTAAGTTATTTGGTCTTTATAAAAAGCAGATGTTTTGGTGCAAATTGCGCTGAATTGTTGAACGATGTACAGAAGCACAATCTGCAGCCATATGTTCTTGCAGGTCTTTGGAGGTGATCTGTGGGTTGTGTGCAACCATTCTCACAATCCTCCACCTATGCCGCTCCTGTTTTTTTCTTGGTCTGCCATGCCTGGGTTTAACTGCCACTATGCCTGTGTCCTTCCATTTCCTGACAACGTTCCCTACAGTCGAAATTGACAATTGAAACCTTTGGGAAAGCTTCTTGTAGCCTTCCCCTAAACCATGACAATGAACAATCTTTGTTTTTCAGATCTTTTGGGAGCTGTTTTGATGATCCCATTCTGTCTCACTTCAGCAGAGAGTCAAAGAGAAGTGCAACTTGCATTTAGGCATCTAAAATAAATTTTCTCATGATTAAACAGACAATTATATGAGGTTCAAGGCTTAACAACATAATCCAACCAACTTTGTGTTTAAAGTCATCAGTTTTACATGCTGTTACAGGCATTAAAATCAACAAAACCACAAGGGTACCCATATTTTTGCACAGCCAGTTTTTCACATTTTATTTTATTTCATACAACCAAATACTGCTTTTCAAAAAATCTTTGTTTGGAAAACATCCCAGTACTTAGCTGTTCCTGGTAAATTAAAGACATACCACTTTTATATTTTTTTTTTGTGAAAGCAGAGTCAATTATAATGCCGGCTGAGAGGGGTTCCCAAACTTTTTCATATGACTGTATGTGTGTCCGAGAGAGAGAGGCAGTAGTAACGGAAGGCGACGCAAACCAGAGGTAGATGCAGGATGTGTGTGGAGGCCATTAGTGTGCACTTTCTTAGTATGCTGGCAGTGTAAGCGAGTGTGGAAGAAACATATTCAGCCCCACAGGATTGCAGGTTTTCTGGTCAGAGCAGAAAATCCTTAAAATATGTAAAATGATATTATCATCTGATTGATCTGGCAAGTGCCTTATGCTGTATTATGTATCCACCAAGAGATTGTGTTTGATTCAACAAAAGACAGACATTTTATCATGATTGCGTAAGTACAGTACTGTCAGTTAGCCTTTCTCCAAGTCTGTCTGAAGTGTCTGCAACTTGGTTTGTGTTGCTATAAAAAAGCATTGAGGAATGCTGATACAGTAAGATTAAAAATGTAAAAATAAAAAATACATATATTTTTTATATCCCTAGCAGACAGAACATTTGCACAAAAACTCTCTCTGAAGTAATATTTCTGTCTCGTTGTTTTTATTCAGAGCAAGTGACGTTGTGTATTATCTTTGCAGAGTGTGTTTGGCGTATGAGAACAGTCAGATCTGGGCTGAGATAGCTCCAGAACCTCTACCTAACCCTGCTGCAATATTCATGAGTGTAGAGGTATTTCCCTCCGTAATCTAGGCATGTTAATAAACCCTTAGTTAAACAGGCTGAAATGAAGTGAAAGCTTAATAAAACCCCAGAGTAAAATACCTCTAAATAGACAATAGGCCTAATGAAATCCTAACTAGATCTAATAGAGAGAATAGATCAGGATAGTTTATGTAGAGCAGTTTATTTGCTTTCCAGCAATCTTTTTTTGACCTGCCTTTACTGGTGCATTACTGTCTTTGCATATGACAGTTGAGCACAGGGGGCTTTGGGGAAACTCCTACAGTAAGTCAATTACTTTTCCCACAAACACAACACGGATTACAGTCATGAAATATGTTTCCTTGAGCCAGCCACATCAGTAGCCACTTCATATTGTGGCTTTAAATGAGACTTTATGTAGTTGGAATTGACCTCTACACTGCAAAACAGATGTCTGTGTTCCAAGTTGTCTTAACAATGTCTGATCACTCTTATTGCTTCTTTAAATGTATATTTTAAAGTGGAGTCAGTGATTTTGAAGAATGCTTGTCAAAATAACTTTGTGTCAAAATCAGTGAATGGCTTCTGTGTGCTCTGAAAACAAAATCCAGTGTTAATAAACAGCCTAGGCTCTGTAAATGGGCATGTTGCTAGCCACGGTGCCCTCTCTCCACGTACCCTTTGTTTACATACCATTTTGTGTGTTAACACGGGATTATTTCTTTTTTGCGCACACACAGTAACGACAGGTATCGGATCGTGAGGCGATATTCACTGATTTTGACAAAGTGATTTTGACAACAAGCGTTCTCCAGAATTGCTGACTACACCTTTAATGCAGATGTGCATAAAAAAGTGAGTGCTCCTACTTTTGGGTTTTGCCTGCTGGTCAGAAACTTTTACTAACGCATGACTTTTTCCATTCTCTGTTGAAAGTGCATTTCATTTGTTCAGCCCTTGCCACATATCATACAGCTTTAATCCCCCCCACCCCTCCACCCCCTGCACCTTATGGGTATCAGCTCTACTGTCCACATCAATTATGTCTTCTCCATTCACATCACAAAGATAAATGATTTGACTACATTGGCCGCAAGCAGGGCCTGGGGTGTTTTAATGGACACCCTCCTCATCCTTACCCTTTGTCAATAGTCCAAGTAAACATTTCCCCGACAACAAATCTCTGTGTACACTCTGTTCCCCCCTGCCAGACAAGCACTGAAAAACAGATCAAAGTGAAGGTTGTGATAACGTAGCTCAAGTCGTATCCCTGATGTTGCTGCTGACTTGATACTCTTTGTTGTGTGCAGTTACGTCTGCGGCACGTCGGCGGTGTTGACAGGCCCTTGAATTACCTTTGTCAAGTGTGTGGCTGCTTTCTGCCTGTTTAGATGATTTCTCTTTTGTTATCACAGAAAACAAAGAAGGAATCTAATCAAAATATGTCAAGAGAAATGTTTCACAGAAGTATGAAGAGACCGTTGATGTGTGCTAACAGCTTCCCGTTGTTTGGGGAGAGAAATGAAACCTAATTAGCCAATTGCAAATCCAAAGCAAGTGTGCTGTGATAGTGCTATAGAACAAGGGTGATCAAACAAAGACAGTGTCGGTACTCTAAAGCTAACATTTCTGCTTAATTAGAGAAATGTGTTTTTTTTTTTCTGTTTAAAAAATCTCAACTACTAAGAGCAGTTGACACAGTAACTCAGAGACTTTAGAGAGGGGTTTTTTTTTATGTTGCTGTGACAATAATTGATGATTGCAGCTGTGTTGTATTCAATTTTATTCATCACCTGTTTATTTTAATGAAATCGCAACTCTGTGAATTGCCTCTGTATAA
Organism: Ammodytes marinus; assembly: GCF_949987685.1. Classification (NCBI taxonomy): domain Eukaryota; kingdom Metazoa; phylum Chordata; class Actinopteri; order Uranoscopiformes; family Ammodytidae; genus Ammodytes; species Ammodytes marinus. The sequence continues at coordinate 28,755,326 of NC_137211.1, read as the reverse complement.
TATAATGGTCATTGGTAGAAGTCTGCAATGGTACTACTATCATAATAAAGTATATTGAATAAAGTACACTTTGAATAACTTCTTAAAAGATTGATTCGAATTTTACAGCGATAGAGTTGTTAGTGTCCGCTGTTGTTGTTGGTTTCCCAATCTGTATTGAAACAGTATCCTCGCTGTCATTTAACAGACACACGTGAGTTTATCCGGATAATGGCGCAATATTGCAATCATGAATTGATGCAATGAGCACCACTTTAACTTATTTTCTGAGTTTTGTCATCTGGCCGCTCTGGTTACCATGGAGAGGAATAGTTGGAACAAATTCAGAACTCTTTCCCTGCGTTCCAATACCCATACTTCCATACTATTTAGTATGCCAGAAAAAGATTTAGGATGTCCCAATTCATGCAAGTCAATTGTAGTATGCTGAAAATACATAAATGCCCCACTAACTCAAATCGCATTTTGGAGTATTCGTCTTTATTTTTGACATTTCTTGACATAATGAAAAAAAAACTTCCTTATCTGACTTTTTTTTCTCTCCTGTGGCCCTTAAACTCGTCTGTACTTTAGTATGTAGTGCAGTAAAAAGAAAAAGTATGTGATTTGGAACGCAGGGTTTTTTTTCGCCCTTGTAAATTATCACTTACTTCACCCAACTTTAAGCCAAGAATCCCACAGTTAACTGTTAAACTGATGAAGCTGTTTCAACATATTTCAATGTTAATTATCGAATTTCTTTTGCAGAAACAGGAGAAATAATGGTTCTCCCAAATGGGACCTCCCAGTTTTTCAACTGTATAGTTATTTACAGAGATACAGAGATTAAGAATGACATGACATACATGATTCAATTACTCCCCCTGTTAAATGCTGTTTACATGATGTTAATCCATCTGTAATAATAATCCTGCATTCAATCGCATTAAACAGACAGCTCAAGGTTTATACCAGTGAAAGGGGCACATGTTTGAAAAACTATGCATTTAATAATGAGCAAATAAAAGCATTGTGACAGGGAGGAATACAAATGCCCTTGTTAGCTGAAGATCATCTTCAAGCAGACAACTTTCAAATAGACAGTTTTTCCCGAACTGTTTCCAATGTGATGCAACAACCACAGGCGAGCTATTAAAACGCTGATGTACTTTGGAGCTGCACAAATGCTACCAGGCGATGGTACACAGGAAATTCATTTTCGTGTTATTGCCAAATTATTAAAATGAGTAAAGCTTCAATAATGAGACTCCCGCAGAGAAAAGAAACCCTCATTAAAGGTCCAATGGCAGAAGAGATTTGATAAGGGACCCTGTCCCGCTGGCACAACATAATAAAAGAATTTCTGCAGCCCATCAGGTACAGTGTCATAGACAATCAAGTCCATAATGTATGGAGCCGAGCTAAACCCTTCCTTCTATGCACATCTGGGTTTATGTGTTTGTTTTTAAGTTACAGTGCGTAACTTTTTTTATATAAATGAATGACCCTGACGCAGGGGCTAAAGAAGCGCCCAAGAAATGTTTCGGTTGTTGATTCTACTGCAAAGAAAAAAAAACCCTCAGAAGGTATAAAATCCATGCGTGATATCCGAAGGCTTACCTTTTGTACTGGAGATGCGCCGACAGGGGTTGTTGTAATTCCTCAGAATTCCTGCATGGGGGCAACAGAAGCTACATACAATAGCTTTAATGATGACTTTAACGACAACACAGAAAAACAATAAGTTGGTTTGCTACCGCATGCTAACTTTTTCCCTCATCGCTTCAGGCCGCGGCAGTGACAACCCAATTTCCATTCAATATAATCTGGCAGTTTAACACCCGCTGTAAAATCCAATGAGGCAGAGACAGGTATCGCGCAGGTTTTAATTGTCTCACACGATAGCATTCAACAGCTGCTGTGTGTTTATTTCCCTTCACACTTAACGAAATGCTCTCTATTCTCCTCTCTACTCCCCCCCCCCCTTTTTCCTCTGTAATGTAGTGTGGCTTTTCTTAACATCATTCCCATTTTGTGACTTTATCCTGTGGAGATTTTTTTTTATATATATATAGTATATTATATACACAGCCATTATGATCAGCATGCTCAGCTTGCGCCTGACCTCATTGTATCACATTGTCGGCGCCGCGGGCAGGATTGGAAAGGGTGGAGGATTGCAGATTCTGTTGTTGTAGCTTTTTAATTGGTGTGAAATTACTTTTTTTGGTGGAGGGCCTAAGTATCTGACTTTTTGCTGGGTATAATTGAGTTGGATATGGTTGACAGACAGACATCCTCCCCTGTGAAAGTTGAGCACAGTTTGATAGCGCCGGCGGCCCGACATAAACAAAGGAAAATGTCAATGGATTCCAACAGAGGCTCTGTGAGAAAAGGTGGTGGGGAGATTGTTGAACGCCCCAGACAGGCAGTCACGGCCTAGTGTTTCCCATTACATGTGTATAGGTAATAGGCCAGGCTGTCATAAAAACGTCAAGTCTTAAATACTTTTCCTATACGCTTGATTGAATGTTTACCTCTTGCTTGGGAGGAGAAAGGTTGGTTTTGACTCATCTGTAAGTGCCACAGAGTCCTGTAGAAATCAAGTCAGAAGCCCCATGGACGGCTATCTTTTGTGAGCGATTAATACAAGGGCCGTACACCCACCCAATTTGTATTTCAGGTTGAGTACGTGTCGTCTTCCCCAGGATGATGGGAGGTGCTTGACCTATTTGAATCAGTATGAACCCTTGTTTGACAGGGCGCTTGTGTGCTCAGAATGTCTCCTCAGAGAATAGAAAATCACTCCTGCTGGGAGGGTTTGGACGTATATACTGTGTTCCAATTCCCATACTTCCCTACTATACTGTTTAGTAGCCAGAATTTAGAATGTCCCAATACATGAAAGTCAATTGTAGTAATGCTGAAAATACATAAATGCCCCACTAACTCCAATTGCATTTTGGAGTATTCATCTTTATTCTTGACATTTCTTGACAAGAAAAAAAAATAATAATCTGATTTTTTTTTCTCTCCTGTGGCCCTAAAACTTTTCTGTACTTAAGTAAGTATGTAGTATATTAAAAAGAAAGAGTATGTGATTTGGAATGCAGGGTTAGTTTTGTACATTAACATCATAGCAAGAACAAGAGGAAGATCATCCTGCCTACATGGCAACGTATACTGAATGCATTCTTGATCAGAAGTACATAAACTATTATTTCACCCAACATATTGATATTCCATGCTTTCAAAACTCCTCGAGCTCTGATGTGTGTTGATGTTGGAATTTAAATTCTAGCCTTTTGAAGCGCTCATGTACAAAGACAAAACACACATATACAGTACATATACACAACACAAAAGCAAAGAAGTGTGCCAGGTCATACACTTCAAACAGCCAAGTCTGTTCTTTCATGAGTTTGAGTGATGTCACAGTAAGAGAAATGTAGGGTTAGACAGTGAGACCATAAAACACTCTTTCTGCCTTTTCTCAGGCTAGGATGAACCAATTTCAATTTTTTGAAACATTTATACTACATAGGATCTCAGAATTCAATACACCTTCATATTCCCACCGGTGAAGTAGGCCTTTAAATTCATCTCTCTTAGACCTACCAACCTTTTTGACTTGTGTAACCCCTTAAGCTGGTTGCCATGTTAAAAGTTTGAATCTGCTGACTCAAGTTCAACGTTTAACCCATTGATGACGGGTGCTGCGCGATGCCACATTGCCTCTCCTGCCTGATGCTGCATCGTGCAGCATTGTTACTTTATCTAATTTTCATGGCATGCGCAGCACAGAATGCACTGTCATTGGTTCAAATACACATGAGGTGGGTTTTGTTGATTTTTTAAGACCACGTGACCACCCAAAAGTTGTGTGGTTTGCCGAAAATCACATCAATAAAAAAAAATTTAAATAAAAAGTAAAACAAAATAATAAAAAAAAATAAGCCGGCTGTGTCAGCGATAGTGTATTACAGAACAGTTAGTGGCGTTTGGTGCGCAGAATCAAGGTCCACTATAGGCTACTGACGAAAATCACACTAAATATTTTATATTATTTATTCTTTTTTTTCTCCCCCATCTAATTTTGATGATTTTTAGAAAAATTTGTTGGTGTGTAAGCGCTAAGGGAGCATGTTTAAATAAAACCTGTGAACCTTAACTTTTAAATGTATTTTATTTCATGTTTCTATGTGCTACACAGGCTTAGATATTAAGGTTTTGGTAGACTTGACAATTCGTACTATTTTTTCAGAAAACCCTCAGGCATTAAGGACATGCATCCTAGATTGCCATAGTCATCAATGGGTTAATTGCTCTACAATGTCACGTTACGCACTGCGAGAACGATCGGTAAAATAAATGAAGAATCAATGTCATTTTCTGATAGTATTCCACTCTCTCCTTATTTGCAGCAACAGTTTGGCTCCCAGCTCTCTGTTTTCTGCTGCTCTGTGATTATTCAGACTGACCAACTGTTCCTCCTGAGTAAAATAAGCGGCAGACTTCTTCTTTCTTTCTTTTTTTGTCAGATCGTTCCATATTATACGGGAGAAGAGTCAACGCCCCCCCTTCATGAGAAAGCACACAGAGGCTGAAGCTGAAACCCCAGGTTAAAGCTACTACGAGTAAGTCGGCACGTTGGCGACACCTTTGAACAAAAGCGGTAGTATTTTTACGACGCCAGCTGTTTTCTAGCTCGTGCTGGGAGTGCAAGAATCAAATAATCAGGAAGCAATATGGTGCGTGTCCGTGTGTTGAAAGTGTAAGGGGAACCGGACTCTTTTCGGCTTCCAGAGAGTGGTTAGTGACACAGCATCAACTAATGCCAGTAAGTGCTAAACACACCTGATTGCAATGAGTTGATGCATTGTCACCTCTCACGTAGCTGAACGAGTCCGTGTCCTCACACAAAGCGAATGAACGAGAGATGGCAGTTAGTTAGTAGTCTAGGATCACGATGAGGTAATGTGTTTATGTTGTTGTAAATAATGACTATTTCAGATGAATAATGGTCATCTGATGATGCTGGTGAGGCAAAGTAAACTGTGTTTTAGTAGGCTACCGCTCATTCATTTAGGAGTAAACACTGCAGTCTAGGTTCGCTCCGTGAAATTGTGTATACGTTGCCTGGCAACGCCCTCCCGCCCGACTATCACTCTCCCTTTTAGCTTTTCTTCATTGCATTTTCTTTTTTTTCTTTGATGGTTCAGCCCCGTTATCAGTCATTATGACTACAAACAACTGTCTCAAACAAGTCTCCCGCTCCCCTTCCCTCACCTGGAGCCATAGGCTTCTCAATTCACGTTGCTGCGCCACACTGAAATCTGCGACCAATGCGGATATGTGACCATAGAGCATGCACGCGTGAACCGAAAATCGGACTGGGTGTACGACCAGATCAAATGCAGTAATAAAAACTATATAAAAACGTCTTTCTTTGCACTGATGGTCTTGTTTGCTGTTAAAGGTAATTTATGATTATGAGAGGAAACATGAGGCTGTTTAAAAGATATTTAAATGTTACTCGTTGCCGCTTTAACAAATGGTGTTGATAACCTCCTTCTTTAGCTCCGAGCTAAGAGTTTAGATTATGTCGAGCCAGCTCAGGAAAATAGAGCAAGGCTCTCTTGAGCTTGCTTCGTAGTGTACCCCATCAGGTGGCTAAAAGTGGCTTACATTTACAATCTTGCATATCCTTTGACACCCCCTTTAAATAGCAGTAAGTGCAATGAAATAAAAGCTCAACTACTCCTTTATGGGCTTTAACTTGAGCTTAGTTTTTATTTGCTTTGTTTTTAACAATGAAAGAGATGTCGAAAATAGCTGTCCCTGCAGGCTGACAAATTATTTTCAATACAAACACAATGCAAAAAAATATTTTAAAAGAACAAAAGTGATGATTTTAATGGCTGGGGAAAAGGAGTCGTTTGAATAAAAATGGTTCTTCCCAAGAAGTCTTCCAAACTGAAACGACAAGATACTGGAGGTCCTCCCCATTGCTATAGAAAAAAATTACCATTATGTCGACTGTTTTATCTACCACTAAGTTTGATTATATTTGACAAGGAAGAAACGCATGTGATAAAAAGCAATAAATAAGAGTTTTTTTCAAATCTCTGGTTTGCTGCATCAGTGCATGCTAAACAGGGGGAGTGTTATTTCAATAGTGGAAGATTTTGGAAGGAACTTTTGAATATTTCTGAAACAGCCTTATTTTTCCTCTGATGATCATAAATTATTTGTAACTGAAAATGATACCATCAGTGCAAGAATGCTATTTTTATATGGGTTTTCTTAATGCCTCTGTCATGGTCACCCAGGAACTATAGGTGGCGTATTAAAAAAACTCTTGCTTTTGTCTAAAGGGGGTGCAAGAAACAAAAACTGAATGTTCCTCGGAGCACCTTTTAAAGCAAACAAATGAACCCTGTTGGTATGATAAAGGATACAAACAGCAGTCTCAAATGTCAAATTTGCCCAATCATCAGTTGTTTTAGCCATATAGCAATCTAACAGCTTCCCCTTATTGGCTTTTGAGAGGCAAAAGTCATAACTGTCAGGTTCATAATTGGTAAATGTCTGGTAAATGTAAAGAGGGTGCTTCATGCATTTTCCAGAATTATATTTTGCTGGGCATTTAATTCCCTTTATAGATAGTAGACAGTTGAAGGATGATGTTGAAACGATGGATGAAACCAATGAGGAACCGGAGGGGGGAGGAGGGAGGGAGGGAGGGGGGGAGGGGGGATGTGGGAACAACATGCAAAACAACTGAGATGTGTCCATCTACAAATGTCAAACATGCAGCCAAACGGTGTCTGATCCGACAGTGACCTTTCCTTTGAAATAACAAGTTGCAGAAGTTATTAAATTATGATTTTATCATCTGAGGAGCATCTAAAAAATCTGGTCTTTTACTCCCCTTGCTGTAGCTTTCCATTTCTATTTGTGAATTGCTGCTCCCCTATGAGCCATAGGGCAGCCTCACATCAGAGGAACAAATCCTTATGTTATAACCTTCAGAATAGTGCTAAGAATGATCATGAAAAAAGTTAGTTTAGTTTATCTAGTTTAGATAATGGCCGTTAAAGATGTTGATAAATATACAGACGCAAACAGACCAGGTTTAATGCCAAAGTGGAAACTGGAAATTGGCAGGGTAACGACCGGCCAAGAGGCACAGCTGCTGAGAGCAATAACCTCCCGAGCATACAGCAGCTCAGTGCCCAAGTAGAGACCCTAACACACATGGTGGCCACTTTGACAGACCAACAGGCAACTAGCATCCAAGCAGCTCACTCACTAACACCAACCCCCCCCCCCCCCCCCCCGAACATCACCTTCCTGTCGCACCTTCCTCCTCACTTACCTCCAGACAGACGTCCTCAACCCCTGCTGAGATGACCCTCCTTCCAGCCAAGGGGAGGGACAGCCCGTTGCCAAACATGCACTGAACAAGACTTGCAGCTGTGGATGCTGGTGCCTGCCTCCTACACACCTGATTCCAACCCTGCAATCAGCACAGACACTGACAGACAGTCAGACAGACAGGCAGACGGACAGACAGACAGACAGACAGACGGACAGACGGACAGACAGACAGACAGACAGACAGACAGACAGACAGACAGACAGACAGACAGACAGACAGACAGACAGACAGACAGACAGACAGACAGACAGACAGACAGACAGACACACAGACAGAGGAAAGGGAAAGGAAACTGTAGGATCTTGAGGCCCAGGCAGGACCATGACATCTTGCTCATTTTGAATTTGGGTGTTTCTGTATATTCTTAAGAGAAAAGTAGACAAAAACTGTTCAATACAGTACATACCATATATTTAATTAAATACATACTGTATATATCTTCACCAACTGATTCAGACCAGAGGAAACTAGTTTTGTCAGAGGGATCACTAGGTGTGAAAGAGAACTCAACCAAATGATACAATAACTAAACAAAGTATTGCATAATAACTAAGTGATAAGGAATATTCCACTGAACACCATGAATATCAAGAGCATGTGGTATTCTGGTGAATAGTTTAGTTTGTAAGATATTTTCCTCTGGCACTAAGTTTTGTTTCAAATGTCACCAAACCCAAACTAGAGGTTTGATAGATTTGCCGCTAATATGATGCGTTATCTCCAGACACACCTGTCACTTCAGTGGGAGCTTGTTTCGATGCCATTAGCATTAAGTAGGCTGATTGAACCACATCACACACTCATTTATGACATTTACATTTGTCATTGCTTATATAACTGGTCTTTCTATTTGAAACTAGTTTACACAACCAAACCTGGCACATTAGGCAAAGCCTTTTATCTGTGTCCAATCAAAAATAATTGCCTCCTCCTCCTTCAAGATCAAGCCACCTATGCAGAGAGAAGAACCTGCAAACACACACCAGTGGTTGGAAGCATAACGTATATCTGAATATGAATATATCAATGTTAAATAGCTGCCAGAGATTAAACACAAGGCACATCAATACACACACACACACACACACACACACACACACACACACAAATAAACAAAGAAGTCCACCTCCTCACGCCCACGCCAGCATGGATTCCTTTATAAACAAAATGAGTCAGTCAGGGTTGGCTTTTTATTGCCGCTGTAGCTTCTCTTCATCCCCGTCGTTTGGACAGTGTCTCAGCCCGAGAGACGCCTGCAAAGAGACTGTGGCGAGCCCGCACTCATCAACAGCTGAGCAGTAATGTGCCTTGGACACACTGACCAGGGGCCTGTGATTCTCTCCACTAATTGGCCTCAGTTTCAGATCCTAATACACGCAGCATATGTTTTGTCTGCGCTCTGAGCCATGCAAACAGCCCAACTGTGGAGGAATCTTACCCGTCTGTGCTGTGGTGTCCTTGTTTTTTAAAGCTGCTCTGGCACCTGTCTCTCTCTCTCTCTCTGCTTGACTCAATTGTAGTTTATATAATGTACTTGTACTATACATCATACTCTAATTCAGCTATACGTGTTATTGTTAACAGTAGGTGCATACTGTACTGTTTATGTCTGTGAATTAGCAGTTTGAAGCTGTTTTTTATAGTGTAAGCTGCATGGGCCCTTCGGTACCAATGGAGAGAAACAGCAACAGTGTACAACATTTCAGGGAAGGTATCCTAAAGTACAGTATATGGCAATAGTCTCCACAAAACCATATTTCTTTTCAGGTGATGGGTTTGATAATACTTGAGACAGAGCCCTGACCTCAACCCCATCCAACATCTTTAGGATCAACTCAAAGATGGGTTGAAAAAATGACTTTTATTACGTTGAGGAGACCTTTACCGTCACGGTTACAACAGTATAGCCATGTGGCAAAGGTGAGAGAACCATTGTGGTCATTGTGGATAACGGAAGTAAATAGGAGACGACCTACAATATCCCATAGAAGTCCAAAGTTTTGTTTTATTCATTCTGCCTTGACCCATATGTAAAATGTCTTGCGACACCCAATTTCCTATACTGATGAGCGAGAGTCAAAATTCCACTCGTCACTTTTTGGGAAACTGGGCAATTTCTGAGGACTTATTCTGCTGTCTGTCTGTCTCTCTCTCTCTCTCTTTCTCTCTCTCTGTCTGTCTCTCTCTCTCTCTCTCTCTCTTTTTACTATAAGTGATGTTTTAAAATGAAAGTAACAACGGTAATTGATGAAAAAATGTATCTTCAATTCTCATTGCTGATTGTAGATCAGTGCCACAACTGAAGTAAACCTTCTTTTTTTCCCTTGCCAAGGCTGTTGCTAATGAAGTGACAAACACTAGTATAGATGAAGGCAGCAGCTTTTAAAAGTGTGCAACTCTTTTAAGGCCTTATAAACACACTCCTATAAAACACAGTTGTTCAGCAGCTTTTTTTCCCCCCGAACATGGCCTTCTCAGCTGTCGGTGGTAATTAATTCTTCATGAAAAACGCACACATTTTTTTTATCAGTGCCATTCAACAGGGCCACACAAATTGATTTCAGCTATCAACAGTGCATGCCTATTTTCTCGGCTGTAATGCGTATTTTAACGACGAGCAATTACATCTCGCTCCCTGCATCAAGGACTCACCTTGATAAACGTTTGATTCCTTTTGAATTCCACTGGGCTAACATTCTCCTTTCATTCTCTCCTCTCGCTCTCTTCCTAACCTTGAACACATATATCCCATCATATCAGCATATTTCCAGCAAGGCCTTATCGCATTATGAGGCTTGGGTATGACCATTGCAATTGTGTGTTTTTTTTTTCATTATTTTTTTTCAATAATTGCCTCAAGAACGTTAACCTCCTATGTTGGTGACTCCAATTTGACTGAGAAGTGAGAACAGTCTCTGAGGGTGAGTTGTATTGAATTTGTCTGTTTCAATCTCTCTACATTAAATGGGAAGGCGTTCAGCTTATTTAATTTATCATACGCCTATAGTCTGTGGTAGTTTCCGCCTATGCTCCCACTGCTCATCAAAAATTCAGCAAATTGTCATTTATCTAAAGTGGAGGATGATGTTGGGCACAAAGGGGGGCAGTTTACCTGCATTATTCAAGACACATTTAAACACAATATATGTAACATCTTTACAGCAAACAGGGTTGTTTAAGATGCATCCTTTGATGTGCAAGGGTCCAAGCTTGTTATGAACATTATATCCATAATATATGTTTTACGTCTATGTTTGAACTAACAATGCTTCAGCTCAAATAACTTGGTATGGGGGGGCAGTAAAACCTTTTATTCGATTTTTACTGTGCATACCGTAACAATAATCTTAAAAGAGAACCTCTTGTGATTCTTCATATTTTGACGGGTAGTGCCAAATCATTCAATAATGAGGTATGCAGGTTAGAGTTTACTGTGTACTACTACTACACGCCAAGCTGCTGTATTGGAGTCCAGAATAACAATTAAAGACTTAAGTTAATTAAAGAATTAAGTAGTTAAAATAACTATAGTATTTCCTCTTTACCATTTTTATGTTGGCAATTCATTTCTTCCACCGATTGCCTATTTTATCATGGAGGCCCAAAAGCTGCAGCAAAAAGTAAGATGTAACTGAGAGGGTCCCATTTTCCCAAATCAGATGCCGTAGATGTTTTTTTTTTCTCTCATTATTATTATCAAATTCTGAAGGGGATTTGTCTCTGTTCACAGTAAGCCACAAATTTGGAACTTAATTGTGAAATCTGAGAGACACTTCAGAATTGCTTCTAGTTAATCTGATCCCCACATCTACAGAGTCAGCCAATTTTGGTGCAGATTGGACCATCTCTCTCATCTCTAAATGTATGGATCACATTAGAGATGTCTTTTCAAACCACAAATGTCATCTGTGTGTTGGCACTATAGGAACAATCCAGTCAGATAGATTATCTGCAAACCCATGATTGTTAGTTCTAAAATAGGCTTTGAAATTGAACTTTGATTAAGATAGAATGGCATGTGTTCCATCAGCTGGTGGATGAATTTAATCCATGTGGAACTGTCTGTAAAAGTCTAATACCCTGCTTGATTGTAATGTTCATTATACTGTACCCCAGTGGGGCTTAGATTGTAAAGTTTGACCTCCAGATGCCACAAGAGGAGCACAATGGAGTCATTACAGTCAGAGGGACAGACGGATATGTGCTCAGCATATTCTCTATTCTAATGTGTGAGGAGGATAGTGACTTTGTGGCTGTAGTTTTGTCAGAGGGATCACTAAAAACATAAAGGATTTATTATGTGGACAAATAGTTGAATAAAGTAAATGTCATGGAAATCAAGCCATTTGTTTTCAACAATAATATACATTTTTTTCTGACATTTGTGTCTTAGCATTTAGATGTTTGAGTCACTACAAGTTAGTTAGGAAATGGTTCATTCTGTGGGTAGTGTGAAAATGCATTGTGAACTTTAAGAGTAACCAATATTGTTCATGGGTTCACCCTGCAAAAACCATGTTGTGCTTTTCAGACTCTACAAGTTTGAAAAATGGATAAAAGTACAAGATATGATAAGGAAAAGTTGACCACCATCTTACTGGCTTCCCGGCTGTTTTTCGGGGCGCGTTCGTGAACTCACCACCAAGCATCGTCTGTTGACCGTCAGAACCGGGTCTTCTTGCACTGTGAAAGTGCGTGTTTACCCACGTTTAAAACAACGCTTGTCTACATGGTAATTTTGGTGTCAAAAGTGTATAACTGACCAGCCAGCAGACTGACAGCCCCATCCATAGAGCCTGCCATTTTAAATAGCAGAGCAAAAAGGTACAGAAGGCACTAGGACTCTTTTTTTTAGTCCTCCTGGAAAAATACTCTGCCGAACATCCGTAAATGTGTTCAGTGAACTTGAAAAAAAAAATCTCTTACACATGTTGCAGTCTGGTCAGCAGGAAAAACACATGAATTGGAGAGAATATGCTTTCCCTTCTGTTGCAAATCAATGTTCCCCACTTTGGTACAGGTTATATAGAGGTGAACGTTTCCCAGATGAATTGTGGCCACAGGATTTATCACAGTATACCCCTACAATGGGTATCTAACAATCCATTTCTCACAGTGCCTATTATGACATTAAGATCAGTGAATGACTTTGAATAAAAACCTTTGCAAGAATGAAACGTTGACATTTTGAAGGAAGCAAAACCATTCAGCCATGATTTTATGCAACTTCTAATGGTATCATGACTTCTCCAGAGACAGACTTTCAATTTACCTTTTAAAGTCCATCAGACCATTAAGTGATTCATTGTTGAAGTGTTAAGGCCATTCTCAAGTATGACTCGGGGATAGGTAATCAGTGTTTCTGAACATAATAAAATTGATGTAGTCGAACAATTTTCCACATCAGTCATTGAGTTTACCCCCGATTGCACCAATCAGCTTGATTTTAAGTGTCGGTTTAAAAAAAACCCCACACAAACTCAATTATAATGCACGGCGGACATGGAAAACTGTGGGTGTATTCACATTTTGAAACCTCTTGGGGTGAAGATAAATACATAAAAGCCCCATAGCAGCTCAACTCAGTGGAGTGTGGAAGGAAGGAAACTGTCTTGTTGCTACCCATCATGCACCACAGTTGGAAGAAAAACATCACATACTGTAAATGGACCCACTACACCACCTGCCCATTGATTTAATTAATATACACCCTTGAGAATGAATCTAACAGTTTACATTCAACCTTGATGTTTTGTCTGTAGGTGTTCGGTGGAAAATGTCCTTCCCAGAAGGCCAGTGAAGAGGCTCATCCACCATCTCTTATACGGTAAAATACTTTGAGACTGTAGGCTTGTTGCTGCGTTTGACTACAATGTTTCTTTCCTCCTGCTGCATTTGTTCAAGGACACATTCATAGTTCATTGTTTGTATTGACATGACAAACCCTTCTCAAACTTAAATAATAGCTGAAAATGAAGTAACATGGGGAAGTCAGGCTGTCATATGGGTCTTAAATAAGCTTAAAGGTGAAGTAAGCAATTTATTTGTTAATATAAGTGTTAAATCGCCCTTTAATCATACAGTGATCACTTATATAATGTGCGCGTTTCATAAAGCCGATCTCTCAGTCACTCGCTCTGCATGTAATCGGCAAACAAACTTTCCGGGGATCCCACTACTGATAACCAATCAGAAGAGAGAACGCTACAAAACGGCACTCGTCTCACTGCAGGTGCACGTGCAGAGCGACAGATGGGTGAATATGTATGCGCCTACAATGGCAGAGCAAAAAAATCCTTCCTAATGTCTGTTTTGATGGTTTTTATCATGTTTTATCACACTTATGGATCTGGGATGATGCTAGATAACTCGCTGCTTGAAGACCGCAGTGCATTAATGTGGTGACATGGGGACGAGGGAGGGGACTGCTAACTGCAGTCACTGTCAGGAAGTTAGCTAAACTGACCATTCCGCTTACTGAACCTTTAACTACATCTTTAGTTTGGCACCGTGGCAAGTATAATTGAGTCAAGTTGAACCAGAAAGTTGGTATGTAACTGTTATGGATATTTAAAAACAGACAGTTGTAGGTAATAATTCAGTTGTCCACCTTCATTCATTGTATGTTCAAAATTAGCTTTACTGACCTGGGGTTTGTTTACAACCTTTATAAAAGTGTGACCACTTGCGGTACCTCTTTGGGCCTTACATTGGAGAGATCAATGTTCTCACAAGCAGTAGAAGTGATGTCCAGAGCCAAGGAAATAAATAACAAGTTGTTTTGAATCCTCCTTTAGATACTGTAGAAAAAAGGTTGAAATGGTTTCAAGGCTCTTTTGACCAAGTTGGGATGTATAGTCAAGAGTGATGGAAGAAGTTCCCATCATTATTCTGCTGAAGAGAAAAAAATAGTAATTGTCTTGATTTTTCAAGTAATGCAGGACTCACAGTATAGGACTTTGCGCACGATTTGACAGTCGCAGACAAATGTTCAATGTCAGACTGAAATCACGGGAGTCTTGCTGGAGTTGTGGCCCGCACCTGTAATCTCAGTCGTTTGGTGTGAGGTGGTCATATGACCCCATTTCATTCAGTCTTCTTCCCATCTTGACGTTTCCACAATATCAAACTGGTTTGATTTTATTGTGAGTCTTGAGTCTCATGCAAATATGGAAGTTAAAAGATGTGAACACTGTCAACAACCAATGGATTCGCTCTCTCCAGCACCAAACACGACGCAGGAGGAGCGACATTAGTCGCCTGTGAGGCACTTTTTTCTGACACTTTTACCTAGCCGAAGAACCAGGCTGACAACTGCACAACCTTAACACTTTACCGTCACATTTAGGGTTAGGAGTTCGAGTTATTGGGGGACGAGATCAGCAATTAAACCCAGCCAAATAACAACAGGATGTACCCCGCTCGGAATATTGAATTCACTTTTTTTAATTAAATAATCACAATCGTGTTTGCTGTTTTTTAAAGTGATCAGGCATGACAGTCAGCCTGATAAGGGAATATAGTTGTCTAATATGTATAGTCTAACCCAGTGGTTCTCAACCGGTGGGGCGCGCCCTCCCGGGGGGGCGCGGACACTCTACCGGGGGGGCGCGAGGGGGATGGAAAAAAAATATATATATATATATTTTTTTTTTTTTTGTAATTTCAATTTTTTTCCTGATATGTAGCCTAGTTCAGAGATGATGTGTATTTTTTTTCTTTCTTAACTTTTTTTGATAGGTAGTTGCCAAGTTCATCACACAAACAATCCAATCCACTGATATGAGATCAGTTTGCAATTTTCAAGTACTGAATTAATGGTAGGACTGTGGCCACTAGAACTGGTCTCTGGTCAGCAAAGGTCTTGAAAACAGCACAAGTGTGCTTGTGACATGCGTGCCACCCATGCATGTGTATGGGCACGTGTCCCAGCAGATTTTTGAAATCTGAATAAAAAAATTTAAGTTTGTAGTTAGCAAGTGTAACATGTTCTTAGGGCAGAATTTCATAAATAAAGGTTTATTTTTTTAGCAAGATATTTGGTCAAAAGCTAGTTGTCATCCTCTGTCCAGTTGTTAAGCATCTGGCTGCTAGCAAGTTATGTTGTCTTGCTAATTTTACTATTCATCTGAACTGAAATAAATATTGACTTTTTCCTTTATTATCTTCGCCAGAATGCACCAGAATGCTTAGATTACATGTTAAAAACACAAAAAAATCTTCTGGGGGGGATGCCCCCAGACCCCTCTTCAGGGGTTTAGTTTTCTGACAAACATTACAATGGATACTAACATGATTTGGGCATTTGGGATTATAAATCATCTTTGAATTGGTTGTACAGCATATCACATGCTATTCATTCAGGGGTGCGATGGCCACCCCACTCTAGCTCTGTGGCCCACCTTGGCCACCCCCAGTCAAAATGTCCTGGGGCCTATCCGAAAAGTCCAATCTCCTTACCTATAAGCCTCCTTTCCTATGCCTTAACCCCTAAACGTCATCGGGGTTAAGGAGAGATGAAAGGTGCTTCCTATCGAACATAGGAAAGGACAGCGTTGTTTCAAATGAATTCGACTCCACCTTTCCTAACCGACGTCATTGCGCGACGGCGAGTATTGCTGACGTGAGTCACTAGCGTGAAACTTCCTTCTCCGAAAATGGACTACAACAAGCGCTCGTTTGATCCATGCGTTCTTTTCATATTGATTTTAATCAGGTTGTCGCCAACAGAGTGAGAATCGCTCCCATATATCCCAATTCACATGTGGAATAAAAAGAGGCTACACTTGTGTTGATGTTGAAATGAACTGCCCCCAGTAACTTCATTAAATGTGAAGTTGGTATTTTATTTTCTTATGGTGTAAATTATGTGCTACGAAAATAACTATTATGATGTTGGTCTTTTATGAGTTCTTTATTATCTTTAGCCTGTGTGTGTGTGTGTGGGGGGGGGGGGGAGTATTTTGTTTTAGCCGAGTTAAATCTTCCTCTCTTCTCCTCTCCTCTCTTCTGTTTTACCTCTCGTTCGTATTCGTGTAGAGTCGGTAAACTCCGGCGGTGGCCTGTTGCTTTAAATCTTGCCGCCGTAAAGGATTATGGGATACCACTATCTCCTTTCCTTTAGCATAGGTTAGCCAGGAGTAACCTATGCTAAAGGAGGGTTAAAGGATGAATCGAGGCTCCTTTCCTATGCCTTTCCTAAGCATTTGGAGAATTCGGATCACCTATCCGCCGAGTACTTCCGGTTCATCTCGATAGGAAAGGAAATTTCCTATGCAAAAAAAAGTTTTCGGATAGGCCCCTGGAATCACCACTGAGACACACACAACTCCGCGTTCAGGCTGCACAGCACATTAATCGCAGGTAGCATTTTGAGCTAAATCTGGCCACTTTCCAAATCCAAGACTCAATAGTTGAAACATTCTCTGAACTGGGTTGTCAGACAGCAGTGTTTCCCATTGATCATAGACTTTGTCTTGTGAAGCTTTTTCATAACAGGTATACCTATTGTAGAATTTATTCTGTGTATGTTCTATTTAGGCTACTATTTTCTTCTCTTCTAAGGAGATTTAAAAAAAAAAACATTTCCTCAGTGTCTCATTGATACAATCTCATAATTAGCTTTTAAAGTGCACCAGAATTTAACGTTAAAATATAAGAAATTTCCGGACCCCAACCCTAAACCCAATGTTCAACTCAAAGGTGCGCCACTGGCCTAGCCCTTGTGATAATAACAATAATAGATTATCTATCTATCTATCTATCTATCTATCTATCTATCTATCTATCTATCTATCTATCTATCTATCTGTGTAGGGTGGTGTGTGTGTGTGTGTGTGTGGGGGGGGGGGGGGGGGGGTTGTCAGGGTCGGTGGGGGGGCCCAACTGCAATGACCCAGCTTTGGGGGGGCCCAGCTTGCAGAAGGTTGAGAACCCCTGGTCTAACCCATATTTACTGAAGATTAGAGTCCACTCAGCCCATTTTACCTGCTAAAAAATAACATTGTATCTGAATGAAATCACTTTCTATCCCCGTAGCCGGATTGGAAATATTATTAATTAATCTCAAAAGAAATCTAATATGTATATATCAAGTATTTTGTCTTGCAATAGGATAGAACCCCTGTCTTTGCAAAATGTCAGCCTGCGACTGACAACTCAGATAACTAATGACTAATTGTCTTCAGGTGTGAGTTGATTGTCTTTAGATGTGAGATGGTATCAGTCTTTAGTCTTTTCAAAAAAAATGCAAAGTCCTCTAGTGTGAGCCCAGCATAACTTGCCAAATTCTGGCCACACCAAATGCTATAACCCTGCCCCTCCTTGCCACGTGTTACATAACAAAAACCATTTCAAAACCTTACCGTCTCCGTGTATTCCTTATTTTTACAATAAATTCCTCCATTTCACAGAGCTTAATTCTACAGCCCCACATTTTCACCAGAGATACTTTAGGATTAGGATAACTGTTATTTGATGCTCCACCTCAGATAAAGTTGAAGGACAGTATAAACCCAGCCCTTTACTCCAGTGAGAAAAGGCAACTGCATACAAAGGGCTACTCTATATCTCTACTGCTAAACATAGTGCTGTTACGGTAATGAAAAAGATATGCAGTTCTGAGTGTCAGTGGTCCCTACATAGATTACATGGCTGGTTTATACCAAATCATAATCTGTAGCTGGAGGATTTGGATGGAAGTCTTAGGGCAAGATCCACAAAGAATGGATTGCACTTGGTAGCTACATGATGACGTAGAAATAGCCTTTGCGATCTGCCCTTTCTTTGCATCTTATCCATAAAATACTTTGCACTTATTATATTCCAATGCTAACACGCCCAAAATGTTTGGTAGCATCCTTTTGTGGATTTGGCCCTTAGTGTGTTTGCATACAATTCATTGACGCACATTAAAAAAATAACATGATGTCAAAATAATTATGGGTCCTCACAATCTCCTTATTGCATGTTGTTCAATTTTGGTTGAGAGTTGGTTGACTGTTTGTGGCCAGTATGAATGTTTGGGTCTTATCCTTTTTCACAGTGGGTGGGGTGGGTGGCAGTTCAATGATAGAAATAAATAATATAATTTCCATCTGATACACGGACAAGGTCATTCTGTCTCACTTACTCCAACTCAAAGCCTAATTGAGAAGCAATTCTGCCCCCTAAAGTAACAGACCCTGCATTTACATGAGCTTAACATACTATTAAAGCTGCTCCGTCAACCTGGTTGGCCTCATTGCAAGGGTTCATTGAATCATTTTGTTTGAAATAGTTCCAAAGTAGTTCTTTCTCATAACGGATTTAGTGGGTATAAAGTTGATAAATTGTGTTCATCTTATCAGCTGTTTACTGCCGTAAGAAAATGAAATGGGACAGCAATTCCCAATGTGATAAAAAAGCCCTGCCTGCAGTTACACATCACAGAGGCTTTATCTTGCAATGTGCAACCCCGGAAGGTGGCCTCACTGACATTCACTGGGCTGTGTTGATTTACTGAATTTTTGGGGTTTTGGTTTTTTATAGAGATAACTGATCCGACTGAGAAAATTGACCCATTATCCCCAGCAGAATGATCTGCGGTGCTCTCACTGTCACACAGTCTCCAGTCTTTTTCCTAGTTATACTCACAGGAGCCCTGATGCAGGACCCACTTCTCTCTCCTTACGGACTAAACAGGAAGGATGTGTGTGAATGCTCTCGCCAACATAAATGGAACAGTCTAGGGCCATTGGATCAAACAGAATCAAATGCAGAAGTTGTACGTATGCAGTGTAGGGAACGTTACTTTAAAAAAGTAATTAGTTATAGTTACTCACTACTTGTTCCAAAAAGTAACTGAGTTAGTAACTGAATTATTTTATATAGAAGTAACTAGTTACCAGGGAAAGTAACTAGGCCTATTTGCGTTAGCCTACTGTAAAAAAAAAAAAAGTTGCTGTATGTCAACAAATTTGGATTTTTCTGAGCAGTTTTCACAAGTCAGTTGAAGTGAGTAGAACAGACAGGTAGGCCTACTTGTAGGCTACATAACCTTCAATATGTATTGCACATCAACAGACAGCAAGAGGTTTATCCTGCACTTCAAGTAGGCCTAGCCTATTTTGTTCTCAACAAAAGTAGTAGAGGAAACTGCTGAATGTACCGTGCTGATCTGCTATATCACTGGATTCACTTCAGGGGTGTTGACTAAAACACCACTTAAGGCCAAACACGTCAGACTATGAAGCATGAGACGATGAGAGGAGGAGTAAGGATTTATCCTATGTTTATTTCCTTCTTTAACATGCACAGCAGCATACAGATCCCAGGAAAAGAACAATAGCAATATTCGGCTCATGATGACACGCTAAACAGCTGTTGCAACCGGCGAATCGCGGCTGTTTAATAACGTGCATAAATTATAATTTATAGAGATCGGGAAACTCCATGCACTTACTCACAAGGGCGATGCAAACAAACTCAGGGAGAGCACGTTTCAACCGTGGATTGATAGGTGGTTACTGCGGCAACGCGCACGCTCACACAACACAGAGAGAAAGATAAAGAAACTTCACTAAACAGGCGCTCCGGCTGACTGACGTGACGGCGCTAACTGACAGTTATAATGTCATCCACACTGAATAAAACACATCTGAAAACAGTATAAGAAATAACAATCGCTTATCTTGTTGTTAACCCACCGGTCTCCTTACTAGCAGTTTGTGTAGTATGGAGCCAGGGGTGCTTTCGGATTACACAGTTTATTCAATCAATTCATAGTAACGCACCGCATTTAACGTTCAGTAATGATAACGGCATTGTAACGACGGGAAAAGTAATTAGTTAGATTACGCCGTTACTGAAAGAAGAACGGCGTTACCTAACGCCGTTATTTTAAACGGTGTTATTCCCAACACTGTACGTATGTGCATGTGGATGTCAGTGGTGAATATATTTCAGTTTGGCATCTTTAGTTTTAGTTTTTTTATAATCTTTATTTAACCAGGTTAAGTCCCATTGAGATTAAGAATATATGTTTTCAAGGGGAGACATGGCCAGAACAGGCATGCAGCAGCAACTGTTGAACATTTAAAGACAACACAAAGGACAAAATACATTACAGTGATCACACAAACACATACAAAAGAATTTAGTCTGAAAAAAAAATGGACATCACATCCAGGTCTTTTTTTTGGCATTTTTTTGGCATTTTTCATGCTTTATTGATAGTGTAGAGACAGAGTTGAAATGGGGCAGAGAGGGGAGTGACATGCAGAGAACGACCGTGGGCTGGAATCGAACCCGGGTCTGCTGCTGGCCGAGGCCCATGGGGGGGACGCCCTACCAACTGAGCTAAGGGCGCCCCCTTTGACATGAATCTTAACATGATTATCGGAAACGAGTTCATGGAGTTTGGTCAATGTACAGTAGATAGGATGGGAGCAGCCTGGGGATTGCCTAATATATTACCTATCACCGTGTCTCTGTGATTTTGTAAGTACAGCTAGATGTCAGTTTAATACTGTGTCGGCTGAGAGACACACTATCTAAGGCAGTAGAGCTTACGGTGTTAACAGGTGGATGGTTGCGTTGATGAATGCTCAGATGAATGCATGAGTTGAGCGAGTGAAAGACAATTACCCTGGTTCCCCCTCGCTGATTCCCCCAACACTTAACAAGGCTGCGCACGCCTGTATGACAAACAACAAGCTCTCATCAATAAGTGGCTGTTGAGGCCGTTCCAAAATAAATTTGTTTGACAACACGCCAACCTTATGATCACTCAATTAACTGTGACTGTAGTCTGGATTGATCGCCCATGCATAATAACTGACTGAATGACGTGTGGGGCTTTTAATACGCAGGTTCCCCTAAACATCATTTCACCATTAATAGCAACCTGATGGAGAAATAAGAAAATAGCTGAGGAGGCCTGCTGAGTATACATGATTGTATATTTGATTAAGAAAAGCATGGTATGGTATGGTATGGTATGGTACGGTACGGTACGGTACGGTAACTCGCCCAGAGCCTTAGAAGAAGTTCAGTTTAATTTCTGGTCCCGGAAACATTAGGCTTAAATGTTCAATGTCTTATTTACAAGTTGTTCATTGATTATTTATTTATTGTTTGAAAATTAAAATGTCAGAGGGAGACATAAGGCCTTTTGCAAGAACCACTGGAACGAATGAAAAAAACTATTCCAGAATCAGAATGACTTCATCTGAATGCATTTAGAGTTAAAGGCCTACTTCACCGGTTTGAATATGAAGGTGTATTGAATTCTGAGATCCTATGTAGTATAAATGTGCAAAAAAAATTTAAATCGGTTCATCCTAGCCTGAGAAAAGGCAGAAAGAGTGTTTTTTTTTAAAAAACGTACTTTGTAAATATTACTGTGATGTCACAGTAAAAGACATCACATTAATATTTACAAAGTACGTTTTTTTTTTAACCCTATATTTCTCTTTCTGTGATGTCACGAGAAAGAGAAATATAGGGTTAAAAAAAACACTCTTTCTGCCTTTTCTCAGGCTAGGATGAACCGATTTTTTTTTTTTTTTGCACATTTATACTACATAGGATCTCAGAATTCAATACACCTTCATATTCAAACCGGTGAAGTAGGCCTTTAAGGAGTGCAACACTAATGCTCTGTTCACGATATATCACCACTGTTATGCCTTGCAAGGTATCTTTAAAATGTAATGGGTTCATTTGTATAAATAAGTTTCAAACACATGGTTTAACGTTCAATTGAACATCCATGGACATCCCCTTCAATCCCTCCTGTTCAAGTTCAGGACCACTTGGTTTACATTTGTTTTTGTCACGTTCCCTTTGTGTCCCCTATTATGACCACTGGCACCACCAACTGCTTATGTTTTTGCCTGAGTGTGACTTAAAGCGTAAGCGGTGTGAAATTAAGTTTAATTTAATGTGACTTTTTCTGTTTGAATGGAATTTGAACACAAACAGCAATCAGAAGTCTGCCTCATATAGCAACTTGAAAGAGCAGATAATGCTTAAGAACAGACCTCACAACACCCATACATACCACCTCATTAGCAGGGGGCGTTCTTCTGATGGGATTGTGTAGTTGATTGTGTAAGCCAATATGTTAGCAAGAAAATTTCATATGTGTTCTGACCATGTAAAAACATCAGAGTCTCTTTAGAGCATATTGCACTCCCCTGTATACTGCCCGCTTATGGGGTACATTCAAAAAATCAAGTATGCACAGACTACAGGTTGCGTACAATGATTGTTTTAGGATCTTACTTAAACGACCAAGGTGGAGCAGTGCAAGTGTATGGAGGACATTACCTGTCATAAGTATAAATAAATGAATAAATAAATGAATAAATAATTAAATACATGAATAAATGAATAAAAGAAGGAATAAATAAATACATAAATAATTAAAAGTAATTTATTGATTTATTGATTTCCACATGTATTTATTTATACACACATTTACTTCCACATTTATTTATTTATGCATTTATTCATTTATACATTTTCACATTTCTGTGTTCATATGCTAATGAGGTAGGAGGGACTTGCCTCAGTCTCATACAGGATTGGTCACTGGTCAACAAACACTCCGACACAGTAGATGGCGGTTGCAACCCTAATAAACGAGAAGAAGAAGAAGCGACTTCCTGTTGACAGTGTTGCCAACTTAGCGATTTTGTCGCTATATTTAGCGACTTTTCAGCCCCCCTGGCGACTTTTTTTTTCAAAACAGCGACAAGCCCCTCCCAGCTGCGGTCAGAGCAGGAGATACACACCTCTCCACTCGTGTTCTGTTAGCATCCTTATTAGCAGTTGTAGTAGCAGCTTTTCCCCCCTCTTCTATAGTCTATGAGGAGTGCAATTCAAAATGTCATGCAGTGCTTTTATAAACTATGAGCATGTATGATTACTGAAAACGGAGGTAGTCCTGTGGTTCATTGTTATCTACTTCGTCAGCTAATCCTCCTAAGGTTGCGAACCGAATCGCATACTTTATACTATATAGTATGTAGAAAAAAGATTTAGGATGTCCCGATTCCTGTGGCCAGATTTAGGATGGTTAGAAGTACCCGGATGTCCTACTTCATGCGGCCAAGATTGTTAGTGTTAAAAACTGCATTCTATTTGGGCGATTCTGACCCACAATCCAGTGCGCACGTGAAGTGACGTCACATCGATAAAGCCTCCATATGAAAACAAACAGGGATGCGACGGATATAAAAGCAAGAGGCAAGATCAAGGCGCAATGTTATGATGAAATAAGAGAGTAAAGTATGTCCCAATAGTATGCCTACTGCATCCTAACTAGATTCTTTTTATCGTCGGATGTAGTATGTAGAATAGAAAAAAGAAAGAGTATGCGATTCAGAACGCAACCTAAGTTATTTGCTAGAACTCTGAAGTCCGCCATTCTTCTTTTCTTTTTCTTTTTTTCTTCTTCTTCTTCTTCTTCTTCTTCTTCTTCTTCTTCTTCTTCTTCTTCTTCTTCTTCTTCTTCTTCTTCTTCTTCTTCTTCTTCTTCTTCTTCTTCTTCTTCTTCTCCTTTGGGGTGCAACCATAACTGTCTTGGTGCATACCGCCATCTACTGTGTCGGAGTATTTGTTGACATGTGACCAATCCTGTATGAGACTGAGGCAAGTCCCTCCTACCTCATTAGCATATGAACACAGAAATGTGGAAATAAATAAATTAGGAAATGTGGAAATGTAGAAATGAATAAATGCATAAATAAATAAATGTGGAAATAAATAAATCTAGAAATAAATAAATTACATTTAATTATTTATGTATTTATTTTAGAGGTGGGCATAGATTAATTTTTTTAATCTAGATTAATCTAGATTAATTTTGGAATTAATCTAGATTAATCTAGATTAAAATGTCTCATTTGAATTCAATCATAATATGTGTGTGCTCCTAAATAATGACTCAAAGTAAGTCTTTGAGAACGTGTTTCTCAAGCTGTGGCGCATCAGACCAGGGGCTCATCTGCTTGAGGAAGCTGTTCTACTATGATAATTGGTGATGAAAATAAATAATGTTCAACAAGATGTTACTTAGTAACGCGTTACCGGCATCGGACCTCTTTTTTCAGTAACGAGTAATCTAACGCGTTACTATCTCCAAACCAGTAATCAGATTAAAGTTACTCATCAAAGTCACTGTGCGTTACTTTTTCTGTAATTTTCCTTAGTGAAACATTTTACATAACTGCACAAATGACTGCGATTGCGATTTTATGTAAATAAATGTGCACGCATGTGTCTCTAAACGCTCCAACTGCTCCAACCGCTCCTCTCGTCTTTTTGGTAGCGCCCCTCTCTGACATGCAGCGTGTGTGTGTGCGCCTGTGTCTGTGTCTGTGTGTGTGTGTGTGTGTGTGCAGCAGCAGCATTACGGCCGAACTGTGGCGCAAAACAAAGTTTTCCCCCCGATGAAATATAGCGTCTGCTAAGGGGATATTTAGGATTCGGGTACGGTGACGTTGAAGAGATAGAAGTGTTTAAAACTTGGAAACTTATAGTCACGTGGCGACCGGTGGCCACACACACCCACCCTGCGTTCCAATACCCGATTGTGTCGTGGGCAAGTGATGGAGAGAGAGAGCGGCGGGTGTGTGAGAGAATAAAGGCTCCTCAAGTGTCAACAACGGCCCCCGGCTATTATTATCTCCCCTGAGCCGAACAGGAGGTGGAATAAGAGATTAACGGCGATATTTTTTTTATCGCCGATAAGAGTCTTGCGTTAATGCAGCACGTTAACGCCGATAACGGCCCACCACTAATTTATTTATTCCTTCTTTTATTTATTTATTCATGTATTTAATTATTTGTTTATTTATTTATTCCAGTATTTATTCATTTATTTATGTATACTTATGACAGGTAATGTCCTCCATACAAGTGAGCTATTTGTGAATGCAGGAGTTAACACCTTACAAGCTTCATTGAGGAACCTTATGTACCGATCTATCAGTCGCTTGAATAACTTAAAGAATGAAATTATAATGCTGCTGTCCAACCCAAGTTATAGTGCAGTACGCTACCAGTCAAACCTTTGTAGGCATTGGTATAAGTGCCTTTTTATAAGTGGTCGGAATGTTTTTATTCTTAAATATGTGTGTGTTGTCTATTTTTTGTATTGTTTTTTAAATGGACCTTGAGTCTAATAATAACTGTTGATGATGATGATGATGATGATGATGATGATGATGATGATAATATAACGGAATGTTGGGGAGAGCAGTTACAGAAGAAAAGTGAGAAATGTCCTTGCGTGAGGCTCACTGTTATTTCAGAAGCAGTCCTGTATGGTGCCCCCCCCCCCCCCCCCCCCCCCACATACAAACACATTTCTACAGTGAGAGCACACAATAGGATCTGGAGTCTGGATCCCTTAAAGGATATTTTGAGTTAATCCCATATACGCTGTCCTCACGCTGAAAATGTGTGTGTATTTCTCCACAACTGAAGTCCCTTACAAATGCACTATTTATTCCTGTTTGAGCCATGTTTGCTACGTTACACAAACGTATATAGAAGTTGTAAAGTTTTGTAGCATATACTGCTTTGAAAAGTTTGAATCATTTCAGTATTCTAACTGAAGGCCTGCAATTTTGCTCTTCTTTCTGCCAGTGTTTTAACATTAAGAGTACATTTCCTTTCCTTGCGTTCCCTCTCTGTTTGTCCTTGGAGCCAATGTAGTTACATTGCTGCAAGTCTCCCAGAGCCAATAAAACGGGCACAAACTCAGCTACATGTAATATATTGTACTGTGTGGCAGATTACAGATGGGAAAATTGTCTTTCAATGACAGCAAATCTATGCAGTGCTATGTTGACACAGGTGGAGTCAGCTTGTCAAAATCCCTTTTTTTCTCCAAAATGAGTCAATATCTCCTACTGCTTTCTGTCCGTACTGTGTGAGCGCTGGAAAATAAATCTGGTGTTCATACACAGCTTTTAGACTCAGTATACGGCGGGCATGTTGCCAGCTATGGTGGGCCCCCTTTGTTTACATACTCTTTGCTAAATTAAGTTAAGGCTTTTTTTGGGGTTAAGTGTCCCGCTCAAGGACACATGGTAGAGATGGTGGGCACCGGTCAAAGGCCTATTGGTGTCCCTCACTCACATCCACCATGACACATTAACAGGGTCATTTCTTCAGTAAAACATCTTGGTACATGTGGTCCACCCCTCACTGCAGTGCTGTTTGCCCCTGACCGTTTAGTGACACAGGATTTTAGAGCAGAGTTTTAAGCTGTTATCCAGCAGCAGTCTGCTACAACTCAGCCATGCACATTTTGCACCTCCAATGGAGGCGGAATCAGCATCACATTTTGGCCTCCTCTCAATACATATTTTGGGACAACATTTTTATTTTTGCATCCAAGCCTGTTCTTAAAATAGCTATGAGCGCACTGTACCTACACTCTCTAGTCAGTATGAAGAGGAAGCAGAGATATGCAGGTGAACACAAATTGACAAAGTGTATTTCATACTGAAGTGAAGGCAGGCCGACTAAAACCCTGCCAGTCTATAGAGAAAAAAAAATGAACCAAGTAAAATAATTTTTGACTTTTAATTGTTTAACACACCGAAATCTTCCTCAGCTTGATGAATATGAACATCCCCATTAATGATACCTAGGACATGCCTTTGGTGTCCTCACTGGCAGCTCTCACTCATGCTCCCATGTCCCTTTTTTCCCTGGGTGTTTAACATGCGTTACGGCCGAATGCACAACATTTGAAAGTGTGACAGAGTTAATTACCCATCTCTTTGTAGTAGAGGGACATCCGTGAAATAGATTCCAACTCTGATTCCAACTCTGGATCACAGCCCAACTGGTTTTGAGCGTATCACATTGGCATAGAATTGTTTTCATCATGAGCATGTATTCTCTCAAATATTGATGCTCAGTCAGCCGCAACAAAACAACATTGGCCGGAATCATCTCTGAACAACTTTAGTAAGGCTTAAGCACATACAGAGCTATTTCTAAATTGATTCAACTGAAAATGTAAAACACATCGCTAATGTTGTCTCAGAGTGGGTTTTCCAGTGTGGAATGTAATGGAGAAAGACTGTTTTTGATAAGGGAAAAGTAGCCTGACATCTTTCTAAAAAGAATATTTGATAGCTTCAAATGCTTCAAACATTAGTTGAAGTAGAGTCATCTCTGATCATGAAGAGGCAACTGGTGAGATTCAATAACTTCTTTTCTTACTTTGAAATGCGATCGATAGAGAAATAAAGAAGAATTTAAGTCATTTCTTGCCTGATGTGAATTTGAGAATACAACCAATGGGAGAACACATTTTCGTCAATACACCGTGAAACATCTTTAGTGCAGCAAGTGTAGAAACTTCAAATAACTGTGTGTCTGTGTGTGCGTGCGTGCGTGCGTGCGTGCGTGCGTGCGTGTGTCTTGTTGCCAGGTCACACATTCACAGTATGTACTCAAACAGTGTCATGAGTGGAATAAGAAAGCAAAGCGGGCTGAGTATTACAAGCTGCAGCTGGGGGAGAATAAACAGTGTATGGCAGGGCTATTCAATTAGTTTTGAATGGGGGCCGGTTGGTGGAAATTATCCAAAATGAGGGGCCAGAAAGGAATGCCTAAAATTGATGAGCATCACATCAATAGCTACATATACTGTAAAACACTACAACGACATAGGAGTGCATATATTGTCTTTATTTTATCAAATAGAGTTCAACAGCTTATCAAAGAAAATCCCTATTTGATTAACATAGGTTGCCTGTTGTTTAAGTGTTTAACAATCTTATCAGTTCAGGAAAACACAACAGGTTAACTCTTCAACAGCTTATCAAAATACATAGTTATTGGTTTACTCAAGAGTGCAACAGTTCATCAAAATACATAGAAATAAATGTACTCTAAGTGCAACAGCTTATCAAAATACAGGTAGGCCTAGGTTTACTAAGAGTGCAACAGCTTATCAAAAAACATAGAAATAAATGTAGGCTACTCTAAGTGCAACAGCTTACAGTGTTTCCCCCAGAAAATGTCTTAGACAAGGGGTCTCTGTCCAGGGCCATGGGAGGCGTGGCGTGGCGCAACGCGCCGCGGCGAACATTTTGGCTGTATTTTCCTCAAAGATGCCAATGCACAGTACAGAAATAAACAACTGCTTATTTGAATACAAAAAAACAACAGACACTGACTTTACAGTTGTGCAATTGTGTTTGCTATGTGAATGTACAAATTGTGTGCAACATGCAGACAGTACAAAGCAAAGAAAACTTCTACTGGTGCAATATTATGCAGACACACTAAATACAAATAATGGACCATACACTTAACATGTGTATGCACATCAAAGTGCAAATTCAACTTTCCTTTTTGGATGAGGGGCTGTTGTGCGATTATTGTGGACAATAGGCCTACTGTGATGCGATGGCTATACTTCATTAATGGTTATTTTGAGCCTACTTGCTTGATTTCTTTTTAAATACAGAGGTTATTGGTCGTTTTGGAACATGTACGTATTTCCCAATTTAAAACGTAAAAATAAAGCAGCATTGAAAATTCATAAAATAAATCTTGTTGGCCTACACTAGCTGTTTTACAAATAACTCAATAGTTGAACTAAGAAATCCAATGTGTTTTCCCCTTAAAATGACTAAATGCATTTCAAAGACAGCACTTCTGTAAACTTACTGAAACTTGGCCGGGCCATCACTCTCATGCATTCATCAAACTTTTCTCTGAGCTGATAGATAGGTTGTGTTGCCACGGTGATGTGGAGTCTTAAACTGTTCTAGCTTTGCAGAGCACTTCTTTCTGTTCAGCTAAATATCCCCATAGAACCGCACTGCGTTTATTATCGCCACCAGTTAAATGTCGGTTTGCTTCTGCTCGTTTAACTCTCCCACGTACATGCGGTAGTCGCATACACAGAGCAGCTGATAGAGAAATGCTTGGAGACACATGTGCACATTTATTTACTGCAGATCGCGGCCTTTCGCTCAGTTATGGCCATGCACAAGCACACATTGCGCGTGCTAGTACATTAATTGTGCAGTCGGATGGTAGTCAAGGCGGGGGCCAGTAAATATTTCTTTGTGGGCCTGATCCGGCCCGGGGGCCGCCTATTGAATAGCCCTGGTGTATGGAGTATGGCCTCGCTGTTCAGCCCCCTCCAGGCCCACGCAGTCTACATAGGAAGGGACCGCACTCAAGCAAAAAGCCATTTATCTGTTAAACACACCCTCTGGATTATTTATCGCCGTTGTACACGACACCCATCCCCTGCAATCTCAATGTCCTCTTCACCGGCTGCCTGCCTGCTCGGCTCAGGTAAATCACACTGACTGTTTCCAGAATGAAGTATGTAAAACCATTAGGGCAAATTGCAGGGACCTATAGAGGTGGGCCCCTCTGCTTCCCTATACGTTCTGTGTGTCACCACGAGACACGTCAGCGTTTGATGATGGTTTTCATACTGCTGAGGTCACTTTGTCAGACAGTAGGCTTTATATTTAAGTGATATTTCTTGAGGCTAGTCTAATAGCTTCATATCGACACACGTCTTCTCTGACCTGTTCCGGTGTTAATGCGGTATATGCAGCGGGGTCTCTGTAACACCATGCATACTTAACCAGGGGTTATTTCAAGGAGCAGTAATGGGCGTTCTTCTCATCACAACTGGCTCGAGCCTTACCTGGCATTCACTTTGCAGTCCATGTTGTTTTTTTCTCTTTGGAAGTCAAATGTCTTTAATAGCCCACTCAAGACAGTGGAGTCAGCCCGCCTATCTAAATTGGCTAAAAGGCGCTCGCTAACATCCTTCTCCTTATGCACACTGTTCCTGTGTAACTTCCCATGAGCACAACCATAGGCGTAGAAGTGGTGGTAAAAGTGGTACTGACTACACAGGCCCCGAATCGGCGGGGGCCCCGCAAAAAGCCTTAACATTTAGTTTGAATTTTTGTATGGATTTTCTAAGTAGTAGGTGTCTTAAATGAAGTGATTCAATTATTTGGGTGAGTTTTTTATTTTATATTTATTTTAGTAGTAAAAGATCTCTGTGTCCACTCTTACCCCTTCCAAAATACAAACAATGGTTTAGTCCAGCCAAGCTTCTTTGAACAGCTGATCTAGCCCTTATGTACACTACGGATTTGTGTGAACAGTTCAAGGCTCAATTATCTGTATGAAAAATATTGTACGAAACGGATCAAAGGGAGAATGGGGTCCCACGGTGACGAATTATGTGCAGGGCCCCAGATTTCAGCGATCCGCCCCTGAGCACCCACCACACTCACTTACGCATAATGTACATGCATTCACACATAATTGAGGGCATTCCAAAAGACTGGCCTGGGTTTTCATGTCGAGTTTCTTCCCGAAGCAATTTATTGGAGGCAATACGAGACTTTAATAGCCGAGGACATTTACAGCCAAGGAGATTTAAACGCTTTCCATTCCTACTGTTTTCACAGTCCTTAACTGGTTTTATGCTGTTTTTTTTATGTTCACACTTTTATGTATCTGGACATACTGCAGAAACCTATTTCTTTTTTGGTGTGTTCAGGGGAATGGGCTTCATAGGATTATGATTGAGTCATTCGCCGAAATATTGCTCATGTCATGTTTACAAACAATCAGGTGTTTCGCATGCTCCGACATATTAAGTGATTGTGATGCCAGTCATACCAGCTGTGTCTTCAGACCAGAGGTATTGTAAATCATAGAAAGGATATTATGCAGAAGCTGGACAAGAAATACTCTGGCTCTGAAACGGCTCTGTCCTATAAATGACCTCCCCTCTGGGATTTCTGTCTTCTTTTTCACAGCAGTAGGTTTTGCCCTAATAGAGAAGTTGAAGAATCACCAGTGTTTTATGTTGTACAAAAGCAGCCTGTGATGTTCATTGCTCTGGTGACTGAGATCATATTGTCTGTTAGTATGCAGCTATTCACTCGCATTGCTTTTCATATAGATGATGAAGCAATTGAAAATGTTATATCTTAAAGCTATAGCATGTAACTTTTTCATATAAATTAATGTTGGTTGCTTTCAAGCCGTTGCTATCCACAAAGCTCTCTCTGGCACAGGAGTTCAAATAAATCCCAAGAAGTGCCCAAAGAAATGTTTTGGTTTTTGATTCTACTGCTAAGAAAAAAAACCTTGATGTACGGCAGAAGGTATAAAATCAATTTGCGATCACCGTAGGCCTTCCCTCATGTAGATACACAGGCAGTGTTGTTGTGATCACTCAGAATGACTCATGGGAGGCCACAGAAGTTACGCACTATAGCTTTAACACACCATGCCTATTTTAGTCATGTCTCCAAAGTGTCTGGCCCTAATTTCTTTATTCTTAGTTGAGGCTAATTTTGACTAAACAGCAGAAGTAGGCTAATGACCGAGTTGTCAATAAGTTATCCAAAATTTCTTAGTGTATGAATGTCACACCCTCACAGTATGATACGAGTGAAAAAGTAGATATTACTGATACAATGTATTTAACCTTTATTTATACTCGAGATATCATTGAGGGGTGACCCTCATTTGCAATGATGTCTAGAAACAAAAACAACAATACATACACAAGGCAAATACATCAAATACACAACAAGCTGGTCAAGAGAAACACTTCAGACAGAGGTGTAGAGTGGCTGGAAATAAAATAAAATTGGTAAAAGTTCAATACGGCCTAATTAATAGTTAGAGTTTGGTAGATTTAAGATAGTATGTTTAAATTGGTTAAAGGATATCATGGTAATAGAAACATTGTGTTCCTCCATGGCGTTTCATTTCTTCATGATGACTTCAGGTGTACCACCGCTCCCTTCCATTTGATTATTGGAGGTTGAGGTTAAATCGAAATAAACAAGATGCATCAATCTGGAACTGTTCCCATTTTCTTGTCTTTCTGGTCTGTTGCAACATCATGTACAGGCGGAGGGAGAGAGAGAGACAGACACAATAGCTATAGGACATGCAGGAAGAGGTTTTCATGTCAATAATTCCCACTTGTTGTGTCCTGTGTTGAATTTCATTTTTATTGTTTTCATGGCCACCTGTCACATCCACTTAGACTGTGATAAGGTGGTGGTGCTCTATGAACCAAAGTGCCCTTCAGTATGCTCGGGCAAGCGCTCCCTGGGAATAAAACCAAAACCACAGGCTTCCACTCCATGAAACAATTCTGCCTGCCACTCCTCAGAGATCTGCCACTACAATCTATTGAATCACAAAAAAAAACAGACTGGCAGGGGAACAAAAAAGCTCAGGCCTGTGATGAAACTGGGCTTATTCTGGGTAATTAAATCAAGATTGTGGTGGAGGTCTCTGGTCCATTTAAATCATTTCCAGAGTGATTTTTTTCTATGGGGCTGTCCGCACATTTATGTTCACTTCACAGGGGGTCCAAACCCAAAAAAAGGCTGCTGACAAGTGAAGGGGGATGAAACAATACAGTAGTTACAGGTTGCCTTTTGGGCATCAGAGGGCTTTAGGCCTTCTCACTCTGACCCAGAACACCACCATGGCAAATGCAGGGTAAATCAGAAAGTAGAGCATCAACATAACCTGGAAAATGTGATCAGCGGGGAGGGGGGCGTGATTGAACAATACAATAATTTAAAGGTCGCATCATGCTAATTTTTTAGGTTCAAATTTGTAATTTAGGTTCCTACTAGAAACTGTTTTCATGGTGTAGTGCAGTGGTGGGGTCGGGGGGGGGGGTGCGGGCTTTTATTTTTTTTTTTATTTTTTTTTAAAGTGCTAGCAAGCGCGATGTGTGCTTGTGTATGGTCATATCCGCGCGAAAGGCCGCGATTTGCAGTAAATAAATGTCCACATGTGTCTCCAAGTGTCTCTGTAGGCTATTCAAAAAAAAATCAAGCAAGTAGACTAATAATAACATTAATGAATTATTGGTTATCGCATCACAGAAGGCCTATTGGCCTATAATAATAAAAAAAAACACCACCTTATCTGTGTTTACAGTTAAAAGAAATTTTGAATTAAATGCAAAATTACTCAGTGAATCATTTGCTCTTGTTTCTGTCCTGAGATTCACACAGACTGAGCAGTCTTGTTTAAATGTTACAAATTGAGCTAATAAACTGAACTTTGAATTTTTTTGCTGCAGAAGTTATCTCAGCTAATTTGTTATCTAATTTGATAATAAGGTGATTGTATGCAGAATGCTCGTGCCAGAAGCTCATACTGTCACTACTTCAGCCACAATTTAGTTTTTTGTCACTTGTCTGTTCCCATATTAACTCTCTTGTCATTTCAGACCCGGCCACTCCCCCCTGCTCTGCACTCCCTGCTGATTACTTCCACCTGGCCTAACCACACTCACCTGCTCCCCATCAGCTATTAGCCCCACAGTATATATACCGGTTCATTCCCTCAGTTCCCTGCCAGATTGTCTTTGTGTTACATTGCTCTCCAGCCTATCCTGAATTCCTGCCTGTTTACCTGCCTGCCTATTCGTGTTTTGACCCTTCCTTTTTGGATTTTGGATTTTCCCTTTGCCTGCCCCTCTTGGACTTGTTGCCTCGCTACCACCTGGTTTGATTCTTCAATAAACTTTGTTGCTATACCTGAACCGTTGTTGTCGTGCTATTGGGTTCTGGCCTGCCATTTTGGTACAATCCTGACACATACAGTGGTTTTGTACAGATAAATAAATAAATATTAGCAGGTTCTCAATAGTATTTCAATTTAGGGGGGGAGCGAAAAAAATTCTGTCCCCTAGGGGGGGCATGACAGAAAATAATTGAGAACCACTGGTGTAGTGTCCAAAAAAAACCTTTATATTTTTCTCAGTGCCATTGCTGAATCTCCTCTTTTCAGCCTCTCTCTGAAACGGTCCGTTTTAGATCCTGTCTCTTTAAGCCACGCCTTCTAAAAAAGCCCAGTCTGCCCTGATTGGCCCTGAATCTAAATGTTTGAATTTAACTGGCAGTTGGATTCAGGAGATGTGAAGGTGTTCCTATCACGATTGGAGGAAGTGCTAAGTTAGGTTGGTAATGATGGGGGCACGGCTTCTCCCCTTGTGACATCATATGGGGGAATCAGTCTGGGGATTTTGAACACAGGATTTCAGAAAGGTGGAGGTGGAGAAAAAGAGAGAGGGTTGTTTTTTCCTCATACTTTGGGAGTCTCTCTGTTACCTCGAGTTACTTTGTGACAAAGCACGAGCATGTAGCGTAAGGCTGCTCTTGCAATTCCCATGCATCTCAGATCAAGCTAATGCACAAGTACCGACGATAGACATGGAGTTCTCTAACGAACACGGTGTGTGCCGGCCACAAATCTGAGCGGAGGAGATGATGGGGCGAATCCACACACACACTGTGGTTCTTTTTAGCTCCGCAGTGAGTGTCTGAATGCCTAATGAGGCCTTATTAATTCAGATCAGGGTGAATGATTACCTCATCATTCCTGTTCTCCAGAGAGCTCTGTCTCCCTGTACTCTGCCCACTAAATTTACAGCCCGGTAATACAAAGAGTGTCCCCTTTGCCGTGAGACTTTAATATGCCACGTTTGGAGCAAGGGCTTTGAATGGTACGAGCCAGGACAGACTTCTTATGATATAAACAAGTCACACATGTTCCTGCGGGATTGGACAATTACTTGGAATTGTTTTAAGTCTGCATGTGCAAAGGACTGGTATCTGTTTAATCTATTTTTAATCTATTCTCTTTTGGAGAGGCTGCACTCCCACCAGCAGCAGCAGATCTCTGACAGTAAACACAGAAGAACACCCTCCCCTTCTCTATGTGCAGAGACTAGTTGCCTAGCAATGAAGTCTCTGGTTGTGTGGCTTGTGAGGCTTACATACGCAATAAAAGGGAAAAAATCCATCAGGATTAGATTTGTACTACTGTAACAACCAGAATCTTACTCTTCTTTTTATTTTATTTTTTTTAATGTTTATGTGGACAATATTAGGCCGCAGCTCTTTGGGTACGGACAACAAAAAGACAGCAAACAAACAATGCTATATGACCAAACTGGAAGCCTATAATCCTCAGCGAGTGACACACTGCTCATCGATTTTGCTCCCTGGGCAAGACTGCCCTCGCCGTCTTTTCGACATAGTTGATGAAATATTAAACTGAACTTAATCTCCGAGGCCAACACTTGTTGTTAATCAAATTTTCAGTGATTGAATTCCAGGCTTCCAAGAGAGAGAGAGGGAAGGGAAGGGAAGGCACTGCTCCACCGTTGATTCACAACCATGGATTCATTTCCCACACCATCTTATCGGATGTTAAAAATCGAATGCCGCTAGTTCAATACACTTGTAGTTTTTTACAAGACTGAATATCCATTGGTCAATTCTTCAAAATCCCTAAATCGATCTGTGATTTGATCTCTTACAAGGTCCTTTTCTGGTCAGGCACATTTTAACTTTAAAGGGTAACTAAACCCCCGTAGTTTGGGCTCAGCTACCTCCTTCTGAAATTCTAAAAGTTCATCAACTTGGGTGGTGGTTGGGAGGCGGGCTAAAACAGTAAAGGCACACCCAGACAGCCCAGTATTCTAATCACTCCCTAATCCTGTCAGTGTTGCCATGTCAGATTTGATAAGCGACTATGGGCTTGCTTATAAAGCGCAGTCACTTATTTGTCCTTGCTGCCCATGCATTAAAAACGTTTATATTGTATATTAATGGCATGGAAAAGACAGACAAAGACAGACAACCTGATGTTGTGACAAGTAAGCAAGCTCTTTTTTAAACCATGATGTTGAAGGAACCCTATCTTCACGTGTTTATCCACACCACAATGTTTGCTCCATTACTACCAATTAAAAAGCAGTTTTCTTGGGTTTTGCCAAAACCTGTCAAACTACTGGAGTGATTGTCACCCCCTGAAAAACCTTTGCATTCCCCCAGTAGTCTAACGTCTAACACCTTACTACAGTGATGAAGAAGTGCAGGGTGTGTGTGCCCACGGTTTCATCACTGCTGGGTAAAGTGACAGTAACTCACCCCATAACCATAACAGTGTCAAAATGGTCTTATAGGTAGCTTTGGGAGGCCTTTTCCTGAGAGATCCAGATGGTTCAATGGCTATAGGTAAATACCCACAACCGAAAGAGAAGTGTCAAGATTTGTACGTCATGCTCTTTTGTCTGGAGAGAGACAATTAGAACAATGTAGTGCTTCATGTACAGTATGTCGTATACAGTGAACCACATGACAGTGTTGAATGTGAAAGGGGTCGCTCCCAGTGGCAAACCCACAGAGAATTATCAGCCAACCAAACAGTAGAGGTGGAAATCACCATTCAAATTGACAATTGAGTGCACAAGTGTGGGGGGGGGGGGCACTTTAAGGGTGGGGGGAGGAGTATAGGAGTTCTCTACCATATCATTTTGAGCGTCAAAAAACTACATTTCCTGCATTCTGGTGAATTTGTAAGCAGCACCATTGTTTGCCTTTTCTGTATCAATTTATTGTGGAAGCTGTCAGAAGCCCCAACGTGAGCCCACAAGGTTACAGTTTTTCTCTATTGCTTTAACACATTTCACGATACTGCCCTCACTTTTCACAAAACTCTAAACACAAAACACTTTTTCTAAAGCTACGTACACACAACCTCACAGTCTCTTTTCAAAACCAACCCATCACACCAAAACAGTAGCTCATATGCTCAAAAGAAAACTCTGACACCACAATAGGCCTGCAAAAATGTAAACACAACTGAGCATCATTAACCACATTACCAAAAAAATTTAAAACACAATTTTCAGAGTCTGAGACTGTTCTTTTTACAGTTTCACAACTGCCAGGATGCATTAGAACAACCCTTATTTATTCTCAAATATGTATTTGGCATTTACTATAGATTTGTGCGAATAGTTACATAATGCAGAAAATGCAGTTATATCACAACTCAATGCAAAAATTAGAACTCCATGGAGGATCCATTACACACAATAGATACTACAGTACTGTAACAATTGAAAACACAATGTTCAGGGTGTGATTTATTTTATTACAGTATGTTGAACATGTAAATTGACACATTATGTTGTACAGTATGTTGACACTGAAATCATTGGGCGGCATCACGTCGTCGGGCTGGGTCGGGCCACAGGACCTCATCAACATCACAGGCAATATTGTCCATAGCCAAACAACATGGGAAGAATGCCCTGGCATGCCGCACCCAGCCTTGGAACGCCTCCACAGCCACGTTGTATGTAAAGTACTGTAGGCCACCGTGTACATGGATTGTACTGTACTTACTTGCACATACTGGTGACGGAGGTGTTTTATTCTGTCAGAGTTGCGCTCAAAGGGTACCCTATAGGCCTGCTTCATACGTACTCTCTGGCGCTTGAGGACTCTGTCTATGGTTGTCAGGCTGACATTGTCAATGGTCGGAAAGTTCAAATTGTCACCAATGATCCTCTCCCGTATCTCCCATAGTCTCATCACATTGTTCTCCCGAACCACATCCACAATGAGGACGTCTTGGGCTGGTGTGAATCTGGAAGCCCTCCCACCTGCACATGGCAATCTTTCAACTCTAGAGAAATAAACACAGTAATTTGGTCAGAAATGGTCCTTGCAGTACACACTTTTACTGTAACCATGATTGCACTTGTCTGTATGTAGGTGCACTCCACTATACTACTGTATACAGTAAACATCTAGTGTGTAGTGACTAAAAAACTACTAGACTGCATACAGTACCTGTTGTGTTCTCTGAAGGCCTGAATAATGGTGGCCACTGAGAATCTGCTGAGGTTTGGTTGGACTCGTTGTCCCGCTTCGGTCATTGTCATGCCGTGGACAATGACGTGGTCAATGACTGTTGCTCTCATTTCATCTGTAATGAAAATGTGTTGTCTTGCGCGCCCTCCTTCTCCTCTCCCTCCATGGCCTTCTCCTCTTTGGACTGCTTCTCGCCCTATTTGGCCCACTCCTTGGCCTGCTCCTCTCCCTCCTTGACCTGCTCCTCTCCCTCCTTGACCTGCTCCTCTCCCTCCTTGACCCGCTCCTCTCCCTCCTTGACCTGCTCCTCTCCCTCCTTGACCCGCTCCTCTCCCTCCTTGACCCGCTCCTCTCCCTCCTTGACCTGCTCCTCTCCCTCCTTGGCCTGCTCCTCTCCCTCCTTGACCTGCTCCTCTCCCTCCTTGACCTGCTCCTCTCCCTCCTTGGCCTGCTCCTCTCCCTCCTTGACCTGCTCCTCTCCCTACTTGACCTGCTCCTCTCCCTCCTTGGCCCGCTCCTCTCCCTCCTTGGCCTGCTCCTCTCCCTCCTTGACCTGCTCCTCTCCCTACTTGACCTGCTCCTCTCCCTCCTTGACCCGCTCCTCTCCCTCCTTGACCCGCTCCTCTCCCTCCTTGACCTGCTCCTCTCCCTCCTTGACCTGCTCCTCTCCCTCCTTGACCTGCTCCTCTCACTCCTTGACCTGCTCCTCTCCCTCCTTGACCTGCTCCTCTCCCTCCTTGGCCTGCTCCTCTCCCTCCTTGACCTGCTCCTCTCCCTACTTGACCTGCTCCTCTCCCTACTTGACCCGCTCCTCTCCCTCCTTGACCTGCTCCTCTCCCTCCTTGGCCTGCTCCTCTCCCTCCTCTGACACAAACTCCTCTTTTTCTGCCTTGATCATCCATTTTTGTTTGGAACCTTCAGCAAACTGCACTGACTTATATAGGTGTGGTCACATCATTTGCAACAGGTATTTTCAATTATGAGTCGTTGTGTTTACTGAATGACACCAGGTATGTTCATTGTGTTCAAGTTTTGCTGACTGTGGGTGGCATTTTGCATCACATGAGCTTCACAATGCATATTGGAGCAGAGATATATGCAAACTGTGTTTTAGCAAGGCAAAATGTGTTTAGAGTTTTGAGAAAAAGGGGATGGGTTTTGTGAACAGTGTCTACAGGTGAATTGTGTTTGTGGTTGTGGCAAATGGGGGGTAGTTTTACTAAATGTGTTTAGGCAACTGGTTTAGAGTACTGGGTTTTGTGTTTTAGCAATAGAGAAACACTGTAAGACGGCATGGTTCACTTTAGGGGTCTCTAAAATAGTCGGGAAATATTACAGGTAAGAATGCTATATGAATATGTCGACCCTCTGAACTGTTATCTTTAATTGGGATGGGGTTGTGTTTCATATTCTTTAGAGGGGGACAAATTGACTAAATATTCTAGGGGGACATACAGTACTGTATTCTCTGGATCCCTCCTTTGCAGCTGCCTATCATTTATGACTAGGATCAGATTACATTTTTTAAGTCAACATCATGAGTCAAGTATTTCTCAGGAGCTCAATTTAAGAAAGTTTAAGATTAAAATAGATGAAAGACAAAACTGATGTTAAAAGAAGCTCTGTTAGGTCTTTCAAAATTTGTATTCCTCTGGCTGATGATTAGGTCATTGACACCAGAGCTCAGGTCTCATCAGAGGACTACAATTAACTTCTATGGCAGTCAAGACAGGAGCCTCTTTTAGATGCTCCCTTCACTTGAGCTTCATACAACACTGGACGACAGTAAGTGGGGTCATAACACCAAATGAGTACAGCGCTGATGCATTTTTGAAAATGCACTTTAAATGACATATACCAGAAGAGAGTGTGAGAGCGCCTGCTTTGAGAGAAAAGAAGATGTCTGATGTTCTCCTGCATTTTTAATTAATTTCATCCCTCACACTCTACCCCTGCTGCGTCTTCCCAGTTGCCAAAGCTCTTTAGCAAGAGAACCTCTGGGAGAGACACTGAAAAAAGCTGCAAGATGACACAGCCCCTTTTAACTGGAACCTTACACTCAGTTGAGTGTGTGTAGTATGTGTGTGGGTGTGAGCGTATGCGTGTGTTTCTTTCTTCTAAGAATGTTGTCACAAGAAGATCTCTGAGTCAACCTGAGAGCTATTGAGTTTTCTGTTGTAGAAAAAAACAACATGACATGACATGTAGGACATACCATTTTTAAAGGGAAAAAGTTGTTTTAGGAATGTTTCCATGACCAAATCTCTGGACAACCATTTCATAGGCTTTATTAAAAATGGTCCATCATTTCTGATGACTGTTCCAAAGCGTTGAGAGTCATATAATATGCTTGTGTTTATTTACATGTAAGTTGCCCATCACTCATATTTTCCTTAACTATACACCTTTTCTCTATTTTTGTTGGCATGGTCATGTTTTAGGTGTTTGAGCATATACTTTTTGTATAATTGTCCAGTAAGTTTTTAAATCGATTTTCTATCTCCTCATTTAAAGAATTATAACTATGTGCGTTACTTTTTGATCATGCCACACACAGCATTGCCTATATCAACCTTAAAGACCGACTTCACCAGTTGGAATATGAAGGTGTATTGAACTCGGAGATCCTATTTAGTATAAATGTGCAAAAAAAAAAATTAATCGGATCATCCTAGCCTGAGAAAAGGCAGAATGAGTGTTTTATGGTCTCACTGTCTAACCCTACAGTTTCCTTCTTGTGACATCACAGTAAGGGTTAGGATTAACAGGACAGCTGGGCCAAGGGAAGACTTAGGGAAGACTGATGGAAGAAAAACCTGATTCATTATATTATAATAGTGATTTTATAATAATAGAGCGCTGGTTCCGTATGGGTGAAGTATTCCTTGAAGGAGGGGGGCAAAATCAAAAGGGTAATTTTAACCTCTATTTCCAGCAAAAAGGGTTTATCTTCAAAGGTTTGCGTAGTCCAGTTGGAAGGACAAGCTGTACGACTCCAATATTTTGATATTTAATTACATAATTTATTCCATAAAGTTACCCAAAACCATGGCTGTAGAAGCTTTTTTAAAGGTGCAGTGTGAATATATTTGCATTTTTCATAACAGACTTGGTAGAATTGAATTATAAAATTCATAACTATGTTTTAATGAGTGTATAATAACATGAAGAAAAAAGTTGTATTTCCTTACATAAATTAGTCTAAATTAGCACAATTGTCATATGTAGGCTAGGGTTAGTAAAGTATAGTAAACCAACCCAATTCACAATATATGAGTACATTGGGGATAGACTCCACTAATGACCATGTCTTTAAATAAACCAAATCGAGAGTTTTCAGTGATAGCAGGATATTCAATGTGCCATTATCCTGTAGAATTCCCACTTCTGACCACAGAGACGGTACTCAAAAACGATATAGTTTTTCTCTCTCCACCGGTCAAATTCTGCAGTGATTAATATGTTTCAGTTGGCAACACTGATGCAGTCAATATCTTCTTATTTCTTAAACAACCATGTCAGAAGACATATGCTGTGGTTTTGGAAAATATGTAACTCTGTTTCAGGAGAGTCAAATTGTTGGCCTGCATCAAACAAAGGAAACAACAAGGACCTTGCTGAAACTACTAAAATTGTGTTAAGAACTGTCCAACGCATTATTAAAACCTGGATAGATAGTGGTGAACCGTCATCTTTGAGGAAGAAATGTGGTCGAAAACAATCTTTGATGATCATGATGTGAGATCACTTAAAATAAATACAATTATTTGGTGGAATCAAAAGGTAAACTATCGACAGTAGAACTCCCTGCCATGTTTAATACTGTAAGTATGAACATTTCCACATGCACAATGTGAAGAGAACATAAGGGATATGGACTATACAGCTGTGTTGCCTTAAGAAAACACTTCCCAGTGGGACTTATCAGGAAAAAATGCTTCATTTTGCCAGGGAGCATTACACAGATTGGACTCTGGAGCAATGGTAAAAGGTTGTGTGGTCTGATGAGTCCAGATTGACCCTGTTCCAGAGTGATGGGTGCATCAGGGTAAGAAGAGCGGTGGATGAAGTGATGCTCCCATCATGCCTAGTGCCTACTGTACAAGCCTGTGTGGCAGTGTACAGTAGAATCTGGGGTTGCTTCAGTTGGTCAGGTCTAGGTTCTAAGCAACCTAATGCGCCAAATAAAGCGTTTCAAAATGTGCAACGGCGAATATGTTCCTTAATCAAAGCTAAAGATGGTCCAACAAGATATTTGAGTGTGACTTTCTTTTCCCGGGCAGTGTAAGTAGAATCAGAATATAACAAGAATAGGTTCACCCATGCCAAGTCAGTAGCCTACCTATTCAGTTCTAACAGCATTCTGTCTGTGAACACATCATTAATAGTCCAACTAACAAAAATATTAAGATAGCCTACTGAAATAGGCCTACGCTATTATAAATTAACTAGGTGTAAAATAGCCAATTCAGGACTAAATACATAGCTAGAGACTGGCACACACACACACACACACACACACACTTAAACACAAAATATTAATTAAAAAATAAATGTTTACATTTAAAGTGCAAATGCATTTGTGTTTGGATGTTACTGTTGGAGTAACTTTTTGCCACACTATTTGGGTCGGGGTTAGGGTCAGCAAGAAGCTTTTGAGAGTGAATTGGTTATATAACAATTAAACCCTACTGTATCTACTAAGTATTAATTCTAAGAATGTTGGTTCATAATTCTAAAGAAGAATTATTGTTTTGATAATGATGCAAGTGGATTTCACAAGAAATAACAAGCTGCGAAAGAACACACTGTTTTCTTTGTTTTTGACACAGAAGTGCAATTCAAGTGAAAGTGACTTCAGTCTGAGTTATATTGACAGTAAATGACAAGAGAGAAATGCAGAAATTAGAATTGGAATATTTTTATTGTTGTTGTTACAGTTATTTTTTTTATGAAACCTAATAGTTTGGTTCGTATTGCTATAATATGTCACCCCGCGCCCCCCACCCGAACCCAAGTCCTGCCTGACGATGAAATGAGATGATAGATGTTACAAATTCTTATTAATAAAACCAATAGCTAGTGTCGAATTGCTGTGTGGCTTTGGGGAAACCGGAGCACCCGGAGTAAAACCCTATTATGGCAGAAGCCAGCAGATGAAAGAATTGATTAGTCAGACTAGAGGCAGGACTTCAGCTCTCTATAGTATTTTTTCTGAATTTTTCTTTTTACTATCAATACATTTCCCCCATAATGAATGGTACATTTCACCTAATACTCAATTCTAAGTTTGAAAGCTGCTGTTAAGGGCATGAAGAGGACCTTGCCCGCAAAGGAGAGAATCTAAAGATTGCATCTCATGTCAGATGAAGATGACATGAGACGAGATGACATGATAAATGTTACAAGTTCTTATTAATGAAACCAATAGCTATAGTGTCCAATTGCTTTGGTTTTTGGGAAACCGGAGCACCCGGAGATAACCCTATGTCACATTGAGGTGGCCCTATGAACCCAAGTCCTGCCCAACATTATGGTAACAACAGAGGAGAAGATAGATGACTTGGACTTGAGGCAGGACTTGACATCTGTATTGTATCCATTTTGAAAGAAAAAAATAAAACATTTTCCTTCAAGATGAATGCTACATTTCACCTAATACCTATTTCTAGTAAAGGGCTTGGATATGACTCTGAGAGTGGATGAAAGGAACCTGCAGATGATGCCATGCTTTGTTGGTGTTACAATCAAGTAATACTCGAAAAATGAGGCAATGCATTTTTCAAGTTCTGGTTCCCCTAAATACATTGACGCCAGCACCATCTCTGCACAGCCCCACTTTTTGCACAGGTCCTTCAGTATTACCT
The DNA here is from genome assembly GCF_949987685.1 of Ammodytes marinus. NCBI lineage: Eukaryota > Metazoa > Chordata > Actinopteri > Uranoscopiformes > Ammodytidae > Ammodytes > Ammodytes marinus. The sequence continues at coordinate 28,711,308 of NC_137211.1, read as the reverse complement.
TGTCTAGTTTCCTAAATGTTTTTTGGCTCATGTTAAAATCTGTTCCCTCAACAACAGCCCATGTGTTTTCAAAGATACGCTGGATGATGACCTCTATGTTACCAATCGTCCAGCTAACTTTAGCTTCGCTTAATATACGCGAAACTAGTTTCTCAACAAAAACCCTGACACACATCTTACGTTTTTCTTCCTGCGCGTTTACATCTGTCTGTGCCTTTACGTCCATAACAACTTCAGTTGGTATGGAGTCACTCACCTCCACTGTCTGTGCCTTTATATCTATAACAACTTCAGCTGGTATGGAGTCACTCACCTCCACTGTCTGTGCCTTTACATCTATAACAACTTCAGTTGGTATGGAGTCACTCACCTCCACTGTCTGTGCCTTTACGTCTATAACAACTTCAGTTGGTATGGAGTCACTCACCTCCACTGTCTGTGCCTTTATATCTATAACAACTTCAGTTGGTATGGAGTCACTCACCTCCACTGTCTGTGCCTTTATATCTATAACAACTTCAGTTGGTATGGAGTCACTCACCTCCACTGTCTGTGCCTTTATATCTATAACAACTTCAGTTGGTATGGAGTCACTCACCTCCACTGTCTGTGCCTTTACGTCTATAACAACTTCAGTTGGTAAAGAGTCACTCACCTCCACTGTCTGTGCCTTTATATCTATAACAACTTCAGTTGGTATGGAGTCACTCACCTCCACTGTCTGTGCCTTTATATCTATAACAACTTCTGTTGGTATGGAGTCACTCACCTCCACGGCGGTGACCTCCAGCAACTCTGCTAGTGGCCCAGCCTCTATTAAGGCCTGTGTCACCCTTCTACAGTGGCGGCGGACCTGGGTATTTACCCACCAGCCCATCATTGCCACAAAACCCCACACTTTGGTCCTTATGTCCACATACATATCGTCATGTGAAGAAGGAACAGACACATTTCTGCAGGTTGCCCCGCTCCTAATTGTTTCTGAGATGATCTCTGGTGTCATCCCATCCGTAATGTGAATGTAGAGGAGATCTGATAGTCCTTGAGTAAATACCAGCATTTTATCGCTGGAAACATTTTTAAATCTACGGAAGACACAAACCTCCTTTCCATCCTGTTGTTCGCCCTCCTCTGTCATAAGCAGAGAGTTAACACTAGCCATTAGTGTCTCCATTGACTTTGTACTCTCAACTTTTGGGTCAAGGTTGAATCTAGTTGTAAGCTTTGTCACTGTGTTGTAGATTGTAGCTTTAGCAAAGCGCTTTGCAAGGAAGTTCTTCACCTTGCATCCGACACCTTTCATGGCTGGTTTGCCCTTCAGTGTGGATTCTGATTCTGGACTTGCATCTTTTGCTTCTGCCTCCTCTGAACTCTTTTCAATTATGACCTGAGCAATGTCATCTGCTGCAGAATCAATCTCCATGGAGGTTTCTTTGTGCAGCAGCTCATAGTCAGAGTCCGAAACATCATCCAAAAGAGGTTCCATCATGTCATTGACCTCCTTTCTAATCAGCTCCTGGACAGCCTTTGTGGTTGCTGTCACCAAGCTTTCGTGTGAGGAAACCTTATCCGGGGTCTGGCTTCTTACGGTTCCGACTGTTGACTCAGAGCAGTCATCAGTTACTACCAATTCCTGCTTCTCTTCACTGTTCCTCTGTCTCAGTGGTCGCGGAGAACACAGCACCTTCAGCTTCCCTCCGAATGCCTGTACCATTTTACAGGCATAATTGACCATAGCGTTGAGTTTGCGTGGGGGAGTGACACACTGATTAATAATAGGCTCTGCCCTGCCCAGACTGCTGGAGATGGCAGAGTTTACACTATCTGCTATCTCTTGACCCATCAGGTCCGTGAGCCGCTTTGAGCTGTCACTCACAACCTGGTCCGTTACTTCGAGAATCTCGGCGAAGCACTGAGGGAGTTTGTCCCCCAGATTAGACACTACAAACTCCTCAGACACAATAGCATTGATGCCCCTGAGAGCCATCACAAGTGCCTTTACAACTGCTGCTATAACATCTAGCAGCAGGTTGGCCAACAATATCTTAGTGGCCTCCTCAGGGGTACCTGCTCTTAAAAGGGTCCACTGTTCCTCTGTCATATGCTCAAAAAAGTCTTGTATCAGTGGACGAACCCCGTCCACTGAAAACTGCGGCAGCTCCTCTGTCAGAACTGGTACGCCTCCTCCATTAATGGGGACAACTTCCGTATTTTGATCCATTTTGTTTGATGCGTTTTGTTTTTTTCTTTTCTAAACTCTTAGTTTTTTTTAGTTTTCACGAACTGTTTGGTTAGTATGCGACCGGCTGCAAAGAAGACCAAGAATGTTTTGACCAAAGGAATTCCCTAGAATTGAAAGTGGAATGTTCAGGTGACATCATCACAACCTGAGATCAAAGGATCTTCAGAGATTAAAGGAATAATGTACCTGAAGCTCCGCCCCTCAAACCAGCCGGCTCAGAGATCAAAGGATTCTGTTCCAGAAGCTCCTCCCCTCAAAACAGTGACAAAAAAATAAAAAAAGCTGCAGACTAGCAACAGTTGCTAAGCTGCAGCTCTTTTTTTCAGCTTAGTTTTCATGGGAGTTTGATAGAAGTAGGCCTATGAGTTTATTAGCCCCAGTGATAGCTGTCATTTAAAGTAAGCTTGTCAAGCACAGATCCTCTTTGTGTGTTGTCGGCAAGTCTCAAACTGCGCGGCTGCTGTCCAATTTCAAACAGTCCCTCGCATTTCCATCATGACGTCACATCCTGGCGCTAAGGTGCTGGGAAGTGGAGTTACTAACATATATAATAACACTCGCTAACTTACAACATGTCAACATTCAGCTCTAGTAAACATAAGATTACAAACAGGGAATGGATCATACATGCGTCGGCAACAGTCCCTCCCCCTAATAAGACAACAAACAAGATATACAAAGATTGTTTCTGATTTTTCTTTGTCTCTCTCTCTCCCTCTCTCCCCCCTTTACTGCTTTCATGTTTTTTTTTATGTTTTTTTTATTTCATAAACCCCGACCAATAGCCTGCATTCATTTATAAACCGTGTGTCCCTTTCGTTTAGACCTAAAGACGAGGTGTCAACTGGATATTACATTCATAACTGTAACCTCCCTCTCTTTAGTGCACTGATACATGACAACTCAGAAGAGACACCTTGTCATGTGGCTGTAAATAAAAAGCACTGAACTGTTGTCTGCATAATTAATAAATGTGGAAGAAGTGAAGAGCTGTGAATACTTTCCCTTTGCACTGTACATAAAGATTTATTTACTGGTTTTAGTAACATTCTTAAGTAATGTTTTAATTAAGCTTGTTATTATTTTAGTTTTGTTTGTTTTTACCTATTTGACACTAGTAGACTATAGCACGTGGCAAAATTCTAATTGCGATTGAATAATTTCAACACGTGACATTTGTGAGATCACATTACCGTCACAAAATGATTGGCCATTGGAATTGTTATAATAATAATGATGTGTTTTACTTTGTCATCTTTTGCTATTAGTCCATGAATTGTTTGGTTACATACTTGCCAAAATCATTCATTTTGGACTGAATTGCTATGCTTGCCTTAATTGTTAAGAAAATAGGTATCACAATTTTTCTTTAAGATTTAGAATTAGCATTGGAAAATAGGTAGAATAAGTGGTAACAGTGATGGTCTTCACCAGGATCAAAATGTAAGGTCAATTGTGAGTTGTATAAGTGTGTGTGTGTGTGTGTGTGTGTGTGTGTGTGTGTGTGTGTGTGTGTGTGTGTGTGTGTGTGTGTGTGTGTGTGTGTGTATGTATGTGTGTGCGTGCGTGCGTGCGTGCGTGTACATGCTGGCACTGTGTCTTCAAGTATCAGTATCATGTAGTGTGAGTAAGAGAGCGTGTATCTGGTCTTCACACTGCAGTAGATCCTCAAGTGGAGAAGGAATCTCATTTCCTCTCAAGCCAATAGGCTTGGGGGTGTATTGATGCGCGGCGCAAGCAGTCCGTGTAAAATTGACCATGAAAGTCGCTCAATTCAGATCAAAGTCAATTCAGCCCCTCTTGCCTGTTCAATAGCCTCAGTGAATTAGAGGTTAGGCTAGAAGGTTTTAAAAGGGCTTTCTCCCCCTCTACGTACTCAATCCAGAGACCAGCCAGTGCCACTGAGCTGAAGGCCTCCTGTGTGTCTAGGAATATATACATGAGCTGATGGATGAATGACAGATGGGTGTACATGTATAAATATGTGGTGCGTGAACAGTCATTCAAAGCCACCAGTTTGTGAAATCATAATGTATCATACAACTAACTCAAATGTTCCATGCCATGTATTTTACAATAGTGCGGGATCAAATATCAACGTGTGATCTACCTTGCTTATATGGAATAGAGAAGAATTCAGAGGGGATTTATTGGCAGCACTATGAATGTCCTTCAGTCCTTCATGGGTGGTTGATTTGGTGTCCAAAGAAAATGCCAGTATTTGTCTTGATCTTTTTCCCACTATTGTTCAGTACATTGTGTGTGTGTGTGTGTGTGTGTGTGTGTGTGTGTGTGTGTGTGTGTGTGTGTGTGTGTGTGTGTGTGTTTTTCAGCTGTAATTCAAAGAGAACATCACCCTGCCTTTTACAGTTTTTTTCGATTGCTAAACCACAGTGGGCACAACTGGAGCGACAAGTGCAAAACTCTAACAACAGTATGCAGAGCAGCGGTTCATTCGGACCAAACTGTAGCTCGTTTTTCATTGCTTAAACACAATTTTCAAAACTCTACACACCTATCTCATGGCTTAACCACAGCCTGCACAACACTGTGGATTTCCAGCCTTTTTTTTCAAACGCTAACACACTACTGCCACAACTGTAAACCACACATTCAAAACAGAATGAATGCCTAGTGCATTTCAAACACTGCAGGTTGCAATTTCAACTGAAACACAAAGAAGGCGTCTTGTTTTAGACTTGTTAGTGAACATATACAGTATAAAGGGAAAACTCAAAAATGTATATTTTTTTGGAAATGGACCAATGAAGACAGGTTGCTGGAGGGAGAAGAGTGGCAGTGAGAGTGTGGATGTGTGGCGGAAGACATAGAGCTGTAATGTCTGATGAAATACAGTAAGGGCAACACTGATAGACCCTGTTGTGAATCATGGTCTCTCATTGAGAGAGGCAGGGTTGAGAGTGCCACCCAATCTGCAAAAATCTAAAGTTGCATCTGTAATACGAATTTTCCAGCAAACAAACAGCTTAGAGTTGCATCCTTACAGTAAATGACAACATTACAGGAATTGATTTCTGTATTACAATTTTAGAATATTTACACAGATAAATACTACATATGGAAATGTTTTCAATAAAGTATACAAAATGTGTATCTATTGAAGCAAACTTCTGATTTTCATTTATTTTTGTTTTCCTAAAAAAAATAGTATGTTATAAAATAAACAATTTCATGTGAAAGAATTTCACCCTTTCATCAAAGAAAATATTATGTAATTTGTGTGAAATAACTCATATTATTCAAACTGTAAAGATTAAAAGTTTGTAATTTGTGTATTGGGGTTTGATGCTAGTGTTTATACTCTGAGCAGGTTCTGAGTGACAGTTAGGCCTTTCACACCAAAAAGAACCATGAGCCAGTTCCAGGCTGGTGCTGGGGTCAGTTCAAAACTGATTACAGCCTTATCCCAGATATGAACCGGTTGGTTTCACATCGACCGGAGACAGCCATGGAGCCGGCAAGAGAGCAACGTCATGACGTCACTGTAAACGTGTGTGTACGTCGCCCGACGCCGCTGCTCTTGTGGCTAACGCTAAAGCTACCGCTAGCTTTAAGCACAACAACAGCGGCGAATACGTCTTATTTTTACACGTGTTGGCTCTCGCTTTGCTTTCCTAACCAAACAGGACCCATACAGCGTATTCTCGCCGGTCAATTTGATCGCTACGTTCGGTAATTATGTTATGTTTACGTCTCGTAGTAGCGGTGTTTTTAAATATGGCGGGCATGAGGTTTGTGTTGGTCTGGTTGGTCAGGATAATCCCTCCCCCAGCCGCTGGCGCAAGCAGTTCTTATCTCAAACCCTGCTCAATACTGGTGTTTGAGTTGAACCGGTTTTTACAGCCCGGAGCAGGCTCTCTGGCGGTGTGAAACCAAAACACTGTCTCTAGCTTCGAACTAGCCCAGAACTAGCGCCGATTTTGCAGCGGTGTGAAAGGCCAAAGTGTGTGTTATCTCAATGAAGCTGGTTCATAGTGTTTGCTGCACTGAACCTGTTTTGCAGGTGAAGTGAACTGTTCAGCTCCAGTGACTTTTGGTAGTGCAGACTGTAGTTAGAGTTTTGCACATTGAGCTACAGTTGTGCCCACTGTGGTTTAGCGATCGAAAAAAACTGTAATACGAATTTTCCAGCAAACAAACAGCTTAGAGTTGCATCCTCACAGTAAATGACAACATTACAGGATAGATTTCTGTATTAAAATTATAGAATATTTGCACAGATAAATACTACATTTGGAAATGTTTTCAATAAAATATACAAAATGTGTATCTATTGAAGCAAACTTCTGATTTTCATTTCTTTTTGTTTTCCTAAAAAAACTGGTATGTTATAAAATAAACAATTTCATGTGAAAGAATTTCACCCTTTCATCAAAGAAAATATTACGTAATTTGTGTGAAATAACTCAAATTATTCAAACTGTAAAGATTAAAAGTTTGTAATTTGTGTATTGGGGTTTGATGCTAGTGTTTGTACTCTGAGCATATTCTGAGTGACAGTGTGTGTTATCTCAGTGAGGACAATTCATAGTGTTTGCTGCACTGAGCCTATTTTGCAGGTGAAGTGAACTGTTCAGCTCCAGTGACTGTAGGTAGTGCAGACTGTAGTTAGAGTTTTGCACATTGAGCTACAGTTGTGCCCACTGTGGGTTAGCAATCGAAAAAAACTGTAATCATTGCATCCTGATTCCTGTCCCATTTTTGATGGGTTTGAACCACTGAAGACCATATTTTACTTTGATCTGACTGATAGTTCTGTTGGTCAGGAAAAACACATTTTGTCACCTGAACATCACAGAGCCTTTTGGTGTATTTTCTCCAAACGTGTGATGTGCAATGGAACAGCATAGAAGTTAGAGTTTAAGAAGCATTTGTTTTTTTTATATACTGTATATATTCATCAAACTGTGGCCACAAAGGTTAGTATTAAAATGTGTTGGCACATTTAACAGTTTCCTTTATTCAGATTCAGATTCAGAAAACTTTATTGTCTGTCCTGATACAAAATCGTCGTCGATGTGGTCAAACATACAACATATAGTGCAAAACAAACTCAGACAATCAACGTAGGACATGTGTTCCTAAAATACAGAATATAATACTAGAATAATAGAAATAGCTTACACATGATACAAATGCAATTATGTTCTTAAGAATATGTAAGAAAAGTAACATAGTGTGTCTGTGGGTTTGTGGTTGATGACTACTTGGCGTGATTTCCAAGCAGATTAACTGAAAACTAATGGGGCAAAGACAAAAACATTTACTTTAACATACAGTAGCATAATGAGAATTAACTTTAAGCTAATGAAACCAAATACATTTTGACTATGAGCACAACTGTGTCTTTCCCCCATGGTAAGGTTAACTCCCCATTCTGAATAGAAAATAAATAAAAAAAGTCTGTTTCACTCCATTTGTAGCTACATATGTAAACAGAATGTTCAGGTTTATCACCACTTGGTTAAATGTAGGTAAAGATAAATACGTCAACGTAAGAGTGTCTTGTCAAGAGAAACAGCATCAGTCATAAAAGCGTACAGTAAATGTGTCACGTATGTCGACACAAAGAAAACAATTCACTCCACACGTGAGACTGCGGCACGTTCCCTTTCAAGGTTATTTTCTTATGACTATGTCTGGAGCCGCTTCCAAAACTTAACCAATTGGTGTTTATTTTAACCCCTAAACCCTTTAACCTAGTAAGTGTAATAACCATACCCTTTCCCTAACCTTAACCATATTAACAAAATGTCAATCATGTATTGGTGTCAGTGACAGACAATGCTGTCCTCTCGATAATACATGTGCTGAAGGCCAATACCAATCCACATGATTAAACTGTATGAGCATTACAGTATTACACTTTGGGAACAGCCACTGGGCTTGCATTCAAACGTCCAAATAAGTTCAAGGTAAAAAAAAAACATTTAATGATTTTATTTGGAAGAAATGTCTATTCCCGTAAGGTTGATGGAGTCTGACCTAACACTATTGTTTCTTCTTCGAACTCTGTTTGCCCTTTGTTCTCCATAGTAAAAAGAGACCATATGGGTAATGTATTTTGCTGTTGTTTGCAGAGTGCTTTAATTTTGAGAATAGACTGGATGACAAAGATCCTAACAGGAGCATTTGGGAATATCATGTTGATTACAATAATGGGAAATCGGTTTGTCAGCCCAAAGGAGGGGAGGGGGACTCTTCAATGCTTATAAAATGTTAACCATGAATGACAACTGATGCATTAAATCCCCTGTGGTACAATAAAGCGAACACACAAATCTAAATTAATAATTTAAAAGTGAGAATTATTTATCTACAAATCTACAAAGAAACTGGGTTTTTCATTTAAACATTGCGAAGGAGCCGTAGAGGCTTTTTTTTTTTGTCAGCTGGATTAAAAGAAAAACTTTTATTGCAATAGACTAAGAACCCCCTCAGGGTAATAGAATCACTTTAGAAAATGGCATGAACGCTGTTAAAATGCATGAATGTCTCAGACTATGGGCCAGACTATAAAGGAGGTGTCATTTTGAAAACAGAATGGCACGTTGAACTCAGTACTAGGCCAAGTGTGAAGTTGTCAATGTATTTGAAAGCACACAATGGTCCTCTTAGACTTGAGCTCCTGCTGTATTGAACTGGAATCTAGCCAGGTTCTTACCAGTTCTATTTGTCCTCCTTCCACATAACATGAGCCGACGCTCCCCGACTCTTCTTAGGCAATTAAACCACAAAGCAATATGTCCCATTTAGTGCCTGAATGGTGTTGTTTTTTTTTAGGAGAAGGAGGATCCCATTCTAAATATCACAAAATATTTAAATTGCTTTCTGCAGAAGCCAATGAATGAATAAAAACCTCATTAACAGCAGTGTCGATGCAACAAAGTAACATATGCCTGACTTCAATAGACCATGGAGGCATGTTTCCACAAAAGAACGTCTGCAATGGTGGTCTCACTGGCGTCGATTCTTATTTCCCGATCGAATCGAGGAAGACTTCCTTTCTGCCTCACTGACTCAATAAGCATATTGTTTGTTTCCACTGTCCAGAACATTAAAACAGGGAAGGCCAGATTGATTAATAGCATTTCATTTTTCCCAGCATGCTGAGTGAGAAACCCTAGAGTGCTCTGATATATGTCCTCTCATTAGAGCCAGCCAGCTAATGAGCCTCGTTTGGGCTCGGGAAAAAAAACTAATAAAGGAAATCTAACGCAGAGGCGGTGCCCCGTGGCAATTAGATAAGTTACCAGACAAGCAGTATTTTTTTTTCCGAAGCGCTTCCTGGGGCCGCTCCGACTTCAGGAAAAACATTGTTGGGTGTCTTCATTACCGGGAGATGAATTTGTCCGTTACAGTCCTCAATTGATCAAGATTGATCGGTCAGAAAAACACTCGCGCCAGCTGATGAGAGCGAGCCAGTGTGTCGATTCATTAGGAGCCGCCTTGTGAAGAAAGTAAAACAATTACCTTATGTCTGAAGGGAGATAAATGTTGTAAATGCTTAAACTGAGTAGCTACAAGCAAAATAAAAAAGTTTGTGGAAATTAAAACAAGTTGCCCATCGACGACCAATGTGACCCCTCTATCATTTGTCTATTCATTTATTAATTTCAATTGATTAACTGTTTACCTGCCCAGACTGATATGCGCTAGCCATAGCTGAAGCCAAGGTAGGAAATGGAATATCATTATTTTTGTTTCGTTAATACTCAGCCCAGGCTTTGTAAACAGGCATGTTGCCTTCTACAGTGGGCCACCTTTGTTTACGTTCCCTTTGTTTACTTACCAGTTTACAGAGCCTAGGCTGTGTATAAAGGTTTGATTATATTTGCAGCACTCACACAGTACGGATAGACCCCACCTTTAACTTATATAAATACATCAAAACACATGACGTTGCTTTTGTTTCAGATATTTCATATTTCAATTTGCATCTGTCACCTAAAGGCCTAAGGTGAGGTTGAGTCAAGAAAACTAAAACTATATGAAGTCAATGATTTAATGACTGGAGGTATATGGTTGAGCAGTGAGCCTGCTCCCGGACCTGTCAAGCCTACACTTAAACCAAGTCCACCCATTGATTGATGTTTGTCTCATACTCTTCCACCCACCGTTCCTCTTCCATTCATCCATCGACCTCCCTCCAACCTTATCCCTTCTTTCACTCAACCCCTCTACCTCCTTCCTTCCTACTCAACCTAGTGCATACTATATTATACCTCTCTCCTTTCTAATACCGCGTATCTGGGGGCCTGAAATCAGCTCGGGTTGAAATACACCCGAGAGGGAACCCCCACACTGAGTCTCCCTCCCACCCGGTCTCAAGAAACATTCTCTGGGACTAACCTAGCAGATGACATCCCGCTTCCATCTTCACTACTCTAATCTAAATCCATTCGTCTGCATCACTATGTACAGGTTTAAAAAAATGCATTTTACGGCCTTTTTTCAATAACAAAATCAATCAGAAATCAGACAATTAAAAACATATAAACTAATCCTTCTGCAATAACCTCCCGAATAGTGAAGGATAAGGAGTATTAAAAAAATGTAGAGATAATGGCCGTTCAAGATGGTTATATAGTAGAAACATACAGACGCAAACAGACAAGGTTTAGTCAAATATACACCTAAATACATTTTGAACCTTCAGTGTCGCACCTTAAACCTTTTAAATTAAATATAGTTCTGTCTTGGTCCTTGCTATAGTGAATTGATTAATGCAGGAAAAGGACTGTGAACAAGGTGAAAAGATACCAACATTGGCTGTTTGAAGACAGGGAAAAGCAGCCTCCTCGTCGCGCTTTTCACACACTCTTTACACCCCAACCCCCTCCGACCTCAACACCAACCAGCCTTTACAACACCAGCATCTATGGTAAAATCAATCTATTGTAATGAAATCACAGCAAATGTGCACCGTTGACCAAAAGCAAATCGGTCTTGACAGCACGACCTTTAAGGGAGCAGAGAGCTGGAGAGTTCAAAATGAGGGAAGCTGTCGTAGGCTATTAGCTTGTGTGTAGCTGTGCGCTTTTATTTAACCTCCCCTGTTGTAAAGTGCTCCACAGAAGAGCAATGGTTTGTGGACACTCGTGAAAACAGAAGCATGTGGTACAATATGTGTGCAGTCCCTCTCTCACCAAGCCTTTAGAACCAAATCGTTTTTGCCAAAAGGGTTCTGATAAATGACACAGTGCCACTATCTGATGTGTCTTTGTGATGCTACACCACTTATCTGTAACAAGAGTTCTTCATCGGGAAAATGCAAACATAGGTTGTTGACCAAGGGGACCAATACTGTAATTTCTTTCCAGTCAATAGGATAATCTGGATAAAGCCACAGGAAGCTGATGTTACACACCTGCTGTAAAGCCTTGAAGGATTATGGGGTTTATATATATATATATACTGTATAGTGTGAGACACCGGCAGAATAGTCCAGGATGACTGGAGTGTTGGGATGCGGATTCACCCTGAACTGTTTGCCTCGGGGCTCGCCGATGCTCAATTCGATGGCAGCGGCGAGGGACAACATAATCCTCTCATTGTTGGAGGACTCAGTACATACTTCTTAATGTGGTTTGGAGTCATAAAAAATAATGGCTACAATGTGTGGCGCTCACTTTCTCTTGCTCTGGGGCACAATATGTTGGAGAAACGCTGACTGCTCCCAGCACCGTTTTGTTTTTGTTCATCCTCCGAGCAATCACAGTTGTTCCATAATTTCTCAACATCTGCTCCTCGCTGCCGCCAAACAATATGAAAGAAGCTCGGGAGGCACACCACTTTAGGCTGTGTGAGTTTTCAAACAGATTGGAGAAGTTTTTGGAAGTTCATTGTGAAAACAGGAAAAATGGCCATTCCAATAGGTTCAAGAAAAATGAAAAGTTGGCCTTTTATTTATTTTTATTTTTTGATCGGCAAGACAGACTGGGTTTAGAGAAATAATGAGCACTTAAAAAGGTGGATTCAGCAATTCCTGAGAACGCTTGATGTCAAAATCATTAAATATCTCCTCATGATCTGCTTCCTGTCCGTACTGCGTGTTTGCAGAGAAAAATCCAGAGTTAAATGGCATGTTATAGCTATGGGTTTACAGAGCCTGGGCTGTGTATTAACACCACCTTTTTCTTTCATTACACACACACACAGCATGAACAGGTAGCAGATTGGAAGGAGATATTGACTGATTTGACTAAAATCTGATTTTGAAAACAAGCGTTTTCCAGAACCTTTAAGGGTAAAGACAGACAGACCCTCTGTAAGGCTAATGGCAACAGGTACAATCCCAAAGACTAAATACTTGGCCTACTTGAAAGTTAAGGGTGGAAAGATCAGTTTGAAGTTCAGATTCATAGGATTTAACTGAGTCAGATTGTCTGATAAGTCAACTGTGAGATTATTCCCGAGATCGAAGGTCCTGCAGTCCACTGACTTCTTTTTGACTCTGGGCCCTTTATTCTGAGTGTAGTGCACAAAGGACGGGGCATAAGGTACAATGAGACAAGTATTAAGGGGAGAGCCCATTTTCAAGTCTTGAAGAGCACCTGAAAGCCTGATCCGACGTGGATAGGGAGCCAATGAAGGGAAGCTAAATTGGTGGGAGGATGTCTAATTATGCAGCATTCAACACTTGAATTATTTTTGTACTGGTAAGCACTAGACTAGACGGCAGAACATAACAATAATGAAATATTGATTAAACAAAGGCATGAATAATAGTCTCTGCATCAGCCTTCAGTTTTGGCTAGGTGGTGTGTGGAATATTATAATTATTATTTAATTTTTAGTGGCCGAGCAGCAAAGCTTCAAGGCACCTATTGTTCTTGCCATTGTTACTCTATTTTTTTTTTTAAATGTGTGTTGACTAGACCAAGTACAACATTTCTCAGAATTTTCAAATGATGAATTAATTTTTAAGAACATTTTTAAATTCTGCATCTTCATGCAGTTCTGCCCATTATCCACTTCATTTCGTGAAGCCAATAGTGTGTCTTCACTCATCCAATAGCTCACTGAGATCAGAACTTGCCTTTGGAGGTATGTTGTTCAGTCAGCCTAGACTTAGAGGAGCTGCAGCTCAACAAGGTTGATAGTGGTTTTATGATTCAGAGGTTGGGAGTTCGAATCCCCTACGCGCAAAACACCACTGTCACTGAAACAGTAAGCCTGTGCATTGGACGTATCCAACATGATGAACACAAATGTCTCTGTTTGGAATTTCTGCTGACACTCAGTGCGTTTACATGCAGACTCATAATCGGGTAAATAAACAAATGAGACTTCAACAGGACTTGTAAAATGCATGTAAACACCTTTATCCGATCTACTTCGCACACAAATCGGCACATTAACGGACAAGCGAAGTCGGATAAGAACACCTAGATAACTCGTTCATAGTCAGCATTCTCTCTGCATGTATACAGAGAGAATGCTCGTGAATCCCTGAGGAGGATTACACAAGGAAGTGGAAGGAGACGACGTAAAAAATAGTATGGGTTATTGCCGGAAGGGAACCGGATGTGGCTCTATAACCACTTTTTGTTTTATTGCTCTCAAAGTTTTTAATTAAATGTGAGCGTTTTCAGCCATTAAAGCTTCATTCATTGTGTTTTGGCCACTAGGGGGCAGAGAAACATCCACACAAGCAGACAGAAGGCCACAGCCATATCCCCCAGGCTTAAAGATGTTACTAACAACTGTTCTTAACCATGTAGCAGACCAGCAGTAGCATTTGTTTAGTGATATGTTTTCTTTCCTCATATAAAACCATTTGGGTCTTTTGCTGCTGAATGAATGATCACCCTCAGTCTTAACTGTTGATATTTTGACATACAGATATCCTTGTTCAGATGTCCATAGAGTCCTGCCTACAGGGCCGGCCCCTGGGGGCCCTAAGCGGGATCATTTTGGGGCCCTGGCTTGCAGTGGATTGTGAAGTATTGCCACTGCGAAATAGCAACTGTATCATAACCCATACAATTGCATCGTATCTGTATCTAGCCTACCACCAGTATGACTGTGTGTGAATGAATGGAACCTGGAACCCTGTAAAGCGCTTTGAGTGCCTTGAAAAGCGCTATATAAATCCAATCCATTATTATTATTATTATTATTATTATTATTATTATTATTATTATTATTTAGAATGATGGGCTGCAGTTATTTTCCTGCTTAAGTTTTTTTGTAGGCCTGAATAAGTTATCGGGCTTGTTGACAGATCAACTTTATTGGACTGATTTTATTAAGTCATTTAGCTTATTAATACGGTGGCATATTGGGGCCACTACTGTCATACGATACCCCTCTGGACCATACTGTATGTGTTCAGCTCATTTACATTTGAATACTTTGATGTTTAATACTTTGATGTTCAGTCTTCGGACCCCAGGTAGACTAGCTTGGTGTGTTGCTAATGGGAATCCTAATAAATCTAAATAAAAAAATGAACACCTCAATAACTAGATTTAGGGGAATGTTGAAACGGCGCATATATACAAAACTGTTCTGGCTAATGTGATTGACAGCAACAGCTTTTTATGGATTCACAACATGACCATGTACTGTATATTGTTGCATACGTCTATCCTCTTCCAGTTACACACATCACAGTGCAGGTAATATCTTCTGCATATGCTCATGGATTAGCATCAATATTACTTCTAATTATACAACATATGATCTACCAGTGACATAGAATACAATTGATTTGAATGACAAATCAAATTAGCCCATTCGTGCCACCACTAGACATTGTATATGGCAGTATACAGTATAAGCTGCCTTAAGAACACATTAATGAAGTAAACAAACCATAAAGGAGTATTGTATGGCAGATTAAATTAATAATCGCATGTAATGTATTCATGTTTAACTAATAAGGACCCGTGTCATAATTTAATTATGATGGTATTAGATTGATCAAACCTCATTACCATGTAAAGTAATCACTAAGGGTCTGGTGAATCCCATTGAAATTAATTGTCCACGGTGAAGCAATCTCTCCCAGTAGAGACAGTCACAGTGTACACAGAGCACATACGTAGGGTACTAACACTGGCTTGACCAACATCCACTGAGCTTCACTGCCTTTGTGTTAAAAAGCACAGAAATATAAACAGATTAATACCATTTGATATCTGTGAAGGGAAAAATACACAGACAAAAACTGAGCACTATGTACAATGTGATTTTGTTTCGCTGTTGCCAGGCGACTACGGAATATCCTACTATCTTTCTGTCAGTCAACTTGGCCAGCTGTTGTTGTTTTGTGCCAGGTCGGCGGGATTATGGCTACACACGTTATCACACAAAGAAGTATGGTTAACAAAAAACGACTCTTAATGGTTTCCAAGCCCCCCTCCTCCCACCAATTAGAAAGAGAAAGAAAATATTATGTGCCGAATTTGTTTAAACACAGGGGGTTCAGGGCACTCTTCCAAAAATACAATGTGTCTAAAGTAGAGAGAGACGCAGCACAGCTAGGGGTAAACACAGTGTGTATCGGGCCTAAGGCAAATGTATACGAGTCCCTCCATTCCTTCTGTTGTCCCCCCTTCATGCCTACCCATCACACCTACTTTGATTACCGGATTCTCACCAAGCGAATGGCTGTGTAGAGAGATGGATTCTCAGTAAAGACAACATAATAAAGGCCTCTTCCCTCGTCATTGACTGCAATTGAAGTGTTTATTTGTTTTTGCCTTCAGCACTCCTCTCTTGAAATGACTGACTGGAGTGAGTGCATTTTGTCACCATCATAGTCATCACTGCGGGAAAGAGGAGTCGCCATTATCATTAGCGCCCTAATCATCAACAACGTTTTGCCACAACTAGCACATGGTGTGTTGGTGTGATAGTTTTTATGTTCTTGGGTCTGTCAGACGAGTACAATGGTTTAACATCTATACAGACTAGACTGATATGGAATGGGTTATGAATATTTAATGTCCTGGAAGATTGGCCCAATGTGTCCCTCCACAAATTATCATTGTGATGTTTTCATATTTCATATGTACATTTAAAACATTTTAACCATGGATTGAACAACACACTTTAAATTTGAAAAGTGTGAGTCAGTGACAAACTCACAGAAATGTATCACCTACTTTGCTGTTCCCTGCATCTTTGCTCTTTAAAGCTACCTCCGTTTGGTTTAAAGGAGCGGTGTGTAATATCAAGTATTCATCTACTGGTGAAATTCTACATTACAACGCTCTCTTCCTCACCCACCTATTTCGGAGAATGTACCAGAAGCTATGGTGGCCTTCAAGGACTAGAAGCTAGTTTAGTCCTGGGGCCTATTGCATAAAACTAGGATAAGGGATTAACCTAGAATATTTCGGTTATCCTGGCTTGCGTTAGCCATGATCCGGTTGCATAAAAGCGGAGGGACAGAAGATACCATGGAGATTTATCCTTTACGTTTAGCCTGGTCCCGACCTGGCTAAACGTAAAGGATAAACTTATTCTGTTGCCTGATTGGCTCAGTCAGCTGTCACTCCGATCTGAAATCAAGGTGTTTAACAGTTATTCCTTGATCTTCTGTGTACTGCTTTATTTTCATTAGCCTGTTTTAAGGTACCACATACATGACTGCATTGTCATTTAGTTAAATAGTTTATAATTAACTTAATTATAATTAGATTAAGATGCAATGATATAAATTATAATAATTGATGTTCAATATTGCAGGCTATATTTATACAATTGATTATCGATGGCAGATGACGTTGCATATGTGGGTCAAATAAATTCCCTTTGTACTTATAACTATATCGAGGTGCATCTAAAACAAAATTCAATATCAATGAAAAATTCCTTTTTTCTGTAATTGAATTCAAAAAGTGAAACTTGAATATATTCTAGAAATTCATTACACATAGAGTGAAATTAATCTAGAATAAACATACTTTTCAGAAGGTCGACATTTCTGTATTATAAATCCTTTTTCTGATTGGTTGTATATAACATTCTAATATTTTGAGATACTGGATTTTGTATTCCATGATCAATCAATCATCCAAAAAAAAGGCCTGACATATTTCACTTTGTGTAATGAATCTATGAAAGTTTCACTTTTTGAATTGACTTTCCATGATATTAAATTTTTTAGATGCACCTGCAGACTGCTCACTGTCAACTATTTTATCATAAAACAATGCAGGGACATCAAGAATAGTTGGCAGAGAATACATCTCCTGTATGAAATGAACTGCCCCCTCACTTACGGTTTAAACTAGCAAGACATTGTGGGAAAATGGGCCGTCTTTTCCATTTTTCCATCAGTACATCTGTGTTCGATCTTTGGGTCTACTTCTGAAAGCTGTGGGCTGGCACTTAACAGAATGACTTACACCTGGCTTGACAAAGCGGCTCCTTTACATCCTGGATTGGCGTTTATGCAACTGACTAATCCAAAGTGCCCAGGCTAGACTTTGTCAAGGCTGGCTTTATCAATTATCCTGGATGTCTTTATTCCACTTTTATGCAATAGGCCTCTGATGCAGTCATCTACCACTGCCTCAGGTCGTTTACAAACTTCAATAAATACAAAGTTGTTGGCACACAACAACTTTGTACTTCTTCATCTTGCAACAAGTCCATTTCCAGCGGAGGAAATGACAAAAAATTCCATACACTGAACCTATGAGGTTCAAGAAGGCATGGTGGAGACCAAAACAGAGTCAAAAAAAGATAACATTTTGTATTTATATTCAACAGATGGCAAGGCATGGTTTTGAGTCAATCTAACTCTGAGTGTAAACATGAAAATGCTTGTTAACAATTGTATTAGTCAACCTTATAGAGTTGTATTGACATGTTATTCCACTGGCCCTAAAGTGACACCAAAACAAAAATGTAAATCCCTTTTCAAGCACCACTGTCAGAATTAACATTTTCTCCATAACAGCCTTTTCTCTGGCTCTGAGAATATCAAAATGCTTAATATGTTATACAGTATGTTCTGTTCTCATATTGTAAGGTGAAAGTAGCATTCTAACCCTTAGGGGGCACTAGACAGGTTTAAACAATTGAATCTGGTTATTTTCTCTGCCCCAGTTTTTAAATTGTTACAAGTAGCTCAATCAAATGTAACATTGTTTCCTTGACTCAACCCTTGCAAAGGGTCACTGGTTGCCTGCGTTGCATTCTTCACAGGCCCCCCTGCTCAAGGCATTTGTCCTTAGGTTTGCCTGTGTGTCACTCACACAATATAGCAAAGGATGGCTCTCTCTTTTTAGCTTATAGCACCCCCGTTTCTAAAAATGTGTCTTTCGTTGTCAGTCTGGGCTGAAGAACTGCAGGCGAATGCAAAGTAATTGCTGTGAAGTATAAAGGCTCCAGACCATTAGTGACCAAAGAGGCATTTAATAAATGTTAGCACACAGTGGCCTAAATGGAACTCAGCCTGGAGGAGCCTAGAGCTCAGTTCCTAAACTTTCATGGGAGCAGTCATCACAATGCATACAGAGAGCCTGTCTTTGCCATGTTTAAAACAAGCTTGTCACCCACAAACTCTAGAAAAAAAGATTGCTGCATTTGCGCCGATCTGTTAGTCAAAGTGAGATGATCCTGTGTAGCTAAAGCAGTTTATTCCACCATGTCAAAGAAAGCACAACATCATAATGATGAGGCCGGGCTGCCAGAGCCATATTACCACCCTGCAGGAGATGTTTGCTCGCTCAAATTGTCCTCCGTTTTATTTGAAGCCCAGGTTGTCAGCAGAAAAGTGCCGAAATGTATCTGCTTTAGATATATTGCAGGATGAATAATTAAAAAAAACAGAGCTTCACACGTCAAGAGAGGGTGATGTGTACATCGCTTTGAACACGCTACGGAGGAAAGGAATAAATACATAAATCGTGTGTGTGTGCGTGTGTGTGTGTTTGTGTGCGTGTGTGTGTGTGTGTGTGTGTGTGTGTGTGTGTGTGTGTGTGTGTGTGTGTGTGTGTGTGTGTGTGTGTGTGTGTGTGTGTGTGTGTGTGTGTGTGTGTGTGTGTGTGTGTGTGTGTGTGTGTGTGTGTGTGTGTGTTTGTTTGTGTGTTTCCACAGCATGCAAGCAAGGAAGCCGCCGAATTTAAATTACACAGGGGGATGAAAGCAAGAGGTAATTTTAACATAAAGCGTGAACTGTCAGGGAAGCTTTCTAACACTTCAACATTGCGGCCTGTTAAGGCAGAACATTTGTGATATGACAGATGCAGTCCATCCTAACAGTGAGAGAACCACAAACAAACACTTGAGTTGGGTGGTTTGCATTGTATTACATTACGTTTGAAAGCATGTTAACACCCATATTAAGAGACACATTCAAGATAAGTCTAAGTGCAAAAGATGTGTGTGCAACATGATTGAGTTCAAAAAGTATAATATTGCGGGGACTTTTTAAGCATTGGGATCAAAATGAGTATTTTGCAACAACAACAACAAGTTGCAATTGAATGCAATTCAAAGTCAGTAGTGTAAAGAAAGTATTTATTCAGTAGATGTGAAAAGAATTGTAGAACTGTAAAGCACTACTGCTTGCAATTGCTAACATTGAAAAGGATCAATAACCACAGCTTTTGTTTCTGTGTGTGTGTGTGTGTGTGTGTGCGTGTGCGCGTGTGTGTGTGTGTGTGCACGTACCAGTGTGTGTGCGTTGACGCATTGTGTTGCAGTCATTTAGCTCAACAGCAGATAGGATAGCTTTGTGTTTGCTTCTCCTTGGGAACTTTCTCTCTCTAATTGGCTGCAGTTCAACTTTCTTGAAGAAGGCAGAAGTCTGTTCTCGCTGTCTGCAGGTCAAAAGTTTCCCGTGTTATAACAAACTCAAAGTGAAGTTTTATTTTATTGTTATTTTTTCAAAAGGGGAAACAAGACTATGTCACACTTAACCCACCAGTGATAAGTTTAGAGGGCAAAGCCTGTATAGGTAAGAATGTCAGTGACATGCTCCATCCTCTGGACAAACTATAAAGCTCTTTTTAAAACATATTTGTTATTGGGAATTTCAATGTTGTATTTGCATTTTTTTTCTTACTGAATTTATTCTGTCTGAGTTGCATGGATAACAAATTCATTATTTGTGCAAGCCTCTCTGATTGTGATTTGGATTTAGATTTATCCCTTTGTACTTGTTGTTGTTGTAGCTTCTTGTACACTCTGTCGGAGAAATGAAATAGTGTTCTCCATGAACCAGTAACTTCCGATACAGGACATTACTGAAAATGTGAGGGCAGAAAAAACTGAAATAACTCTACCAATATTTACTGACAATTCAGTCAGAATTCCCATGCGGGAAAACTACACAAAGAAACTACAGGAACTAGATCATCTTCCTCATCCCATAATGCATAGCGCGGCTGGATTACTGGAGCTTGTTACTCAGTGCTTACTGCAGTTGGGTTCGAAACTCAGTCCACATTCTCACCACAAACAGACTGCACCAGAGACCAACTCTTCAACAAGGTCTAGGTATATGCTCGTTTCATCTGCTTACGTTGAGCACCCAAATGTGAGTGCTGTAGCCACCTGTGCAAACCTGAGGTTGTTTCACACCCAACACAGAAGATGTGCAAGCGCCCTTAAAGTGATAGTGTAGGACCTTCCGCTACTCCAAACTGTACCAATGGATGCTAGACACTTGTTAAAATGTTAGCTCCCAACTCTTAACAACTCCCAGTAAATTGTATTTCATTGAACCTACTCTTTGACCCACTTTCTAAGAGTTCTAGTGCCTACAACAAAAGTTGACAACAGAAAACACCTTGCGTAACAAAATTCCACCCAACTAAGACGCTGTTGCTTGTGATTCTTTTGAATGTAATTCCACCTTGTGTGTTTGAGCAGGCGCCTGGTGTACAACAAAGTCAGGGCCAGGGGGACTGTCTCTAACAATGTAGCAAGTCTGTCAGTCACTCTGTGTGTGTGTGTGTGTGTGTGTGTGTGTGTGTGTGTGTGTGTGTGTGTGTGTGTGTGTGTGTGTGTGTGTGTGTGTGTGTGTGTGTGTGTGTGTGTGTGTGTGTGTGTGTGTGTGTGTGTGTGTGTGTGTGTGTGTGTGTGTGTGTGTGTGTGTGTGAGTGTGAGTGTGAGAGTCCCTTCACCCAGGTGCCCGCCTCCTTCCATTAGGGCTGAATAAATGAGCTGCCAATCAGGCGCTCAAGCCTTTTTTGACTCCAAGCCGAAGCACAATAGAGTGCAGATAGTCACTCCGCTATCTGGTTAAGGGGGAAAGTCTTGTTGGGAGGCAGGCAAGGGGGATTGACTTCACACGCATTGTAGGAGGAACAAACAAGAAGCACTCGCTCGTCGCAGGCAGGGATTTGGGTGTCTGTGGGTTATTTTCAGGGTGAGAGGGCTGAAAGAAATGAGAGAGATAGTTAGAAAGCGAGGGCAACAGGGAGACAAGAGAGAACTGTAGAGAAAGTGTATAGCAATAACCACAGCCACTATTTTGTCACACACAAAGGATGCCCCAATGTTCCCTCCGGGCCAATAAGTGCACATTTTAAAAAAAATGCTTCATCCCCCTCAAATCCGGAGCAGTGCACACAGAAAGAATGTAGGAGTATAGATAGGATGTTTAATTCCGGGAGAGGGAATGTAGTAAAATTGTTGATTTTCTTCAAGAGTTGATGCTCGACTCAGCTGGTCTGTGGGTGTTTTCAGATCACATATTTCCACTATAAGAAGGATGATCTGATCCCAAAGGACAATCAAACTGCTACAAAAAACATTCACATCACATTGGTTTAAGGCAACTCAAATAATCAAGTTCAGAAAAAGATTAGATTCACGGTTAGGAGATCTCATCAGTGGAGCGGTTGCTTATGTAATGTTGAAGTGGCATGTTTCATTTTGACTTAGCCGAAAGTCTGTTCCCATTGCATTTTGTTTTAATGTTTTACCTCGGCTGAGCGTGAAAAGCTTTTGTGATGCTCTGGATTAGACTTGTTTTCATTTTTTCCTTTTTTCTTTTTTTTTAACATTTTCTTTTGTGCACAAATTTTAAAAATTCACATAAAAACAGCTAGGTCGCAAACACGCTTTGTGTGTAATGGCACACAAAGAATCAGGGTTGAAAAGGAAAAATAGCACAATGGAGCACACATAGTGCATAGAACAACACAGCACAGTTCTTCTGAAAATAAATTAATAAATAGAAATGAAGTCAAGCTAGAGACCCAAAACATAAAACCGAGACACACCAACCTCCATGTCTGCTGTGCTGCCTGTCAGATGGAGACACAGTGATATCTCTCCTGAGTACACCCTGCCTCTCTACTTGTCATGTGCTCTACTCCTTTCTTCAGAAAATATGTCAGGCATGGCATAGACATGTTAACTATAAAGTAAGCATGCTTACAGTGACCACCTTTCCACTAACCCCCTGAAGACACGGCTATGTTAACAGCAGTTTCTACTCACCTTAATAGAGAATAAGGTCATAGTCTGAGTAAGCCATAATCACATTAGAACTGGTGTGATTGACATGTAAACATCTTATTGGGATTATTGTCTTAACTGGACTATGGACCTTAATCAGAATATGCTGCGGCATGTTAACGTGGTCAATGAAATGATTGACCATTACTTATTCTAGTACAATATTAGCTTAAATCTACTGTGCACTTGACGCTTATCACGAGGAATGGCGAGATCACTTGTCAAGCTGCAGGACTAAAGACTTTATGGCAAAGCGACAGAGGGAGATGATGCGAGGTATAGTGGGGATGTGCTGTGTTAGACTGGCCTCTGGTCTTGCTCTGGGTCTTAATTCATATGAAAGCCCCGCCGAGCTCTTCCCCCTTCCACAAGTGTCTGTGGGTGCTGGCTGGCTGGCTGGCTGGCTGCAAGAGCAACAATGATTAATGTGGTTATAAAACTGGCCGGGGCGACTTTTAACTGTTACACTAGATCATCCAGTGAGGGAGCTCCAACTGTGTGTCCACTGGAGCGACACGGAAACCAGGCACAGCGATAAAGAAAGTGCATCGGAAACAAATCTCTTGTCAAACTTTGATGTACTCCCACTTGACAAAAAAAAAGAGAAGAAAAAAAACTTAACTGAAGATTCTTATTACTGCTTAGGTGTCCTGCTAAAGTGATATTTGCTGTCTATCGTACACTGGAAATGACTTCTACTGGTTACACATTGAGGGTTCCATTTATTTTTGGATTCTTAAATGGCCTATAACTAAGTAAGGATGTTGCTGACACAAAATGGCCATAATGTATTTGTGGAGGGGTAGATAGGAATGGGTTGTGAATCACTCACAGTCCCAAAGGTTCCAGAGATTAGGCTACCAGACACTGAGATTTGTTCCTTCTTAACTCACAAGAGTACCTCCCCTGGCCTTTGCATTTACAACAGCTCCACAACAGACAGTAACCTTTCAGATATGGAAGGGAAAATAGCAAACAATGAAATGCATCATAAATGACAGTTTGTACACTGACATTATAGTGTCACTTGTATTTTTCCTCTGTTTGCTGCATTGGATTCTAGCACCAAGGTGTTCATGGGCTATCGATGACCACCCCTCACCATGGTAGCCATAGGAGATTAATGTTAAAATAGTGTTAGACTGCAATATAGTTGTTTTCAACCGTGTGAAAAGCCTCTCTGGGCAGGCCTTTTTGCCCTCTTCCCTGCTTGAGCCTTGACACGTACAAGCACAACTACTTTGTTTCGGACATTGTGCAAAAGCCTTAATAGTAACTTGTTTGCGATTCCAGATCATATTGGCTGTTTTGTTGTTTTAGCTCACTCTCACCGCTCTCATGTCGTCATTCCCAAGAATAATTTGGAAACCTGTATATATAGACAGTGGGTAGGAGGCGCCCTTAGCTCAGTTGGTAGGGCGTCCCCCCCATGGGCCTCGGCCAGCAGCGGACCCGGGTTCGATTCCAGCCCGCGGTCGTTCTCTGCATGTCACTCCCCTCTCTGCCCCATTTCAACTCTGTCTCAACACTATCAATAAAGCATAAAAATGCCAAAAAAATATCTTTAAATATAGACAGTGTGGAACAAATCATCAACAGTCTACCTTTCACAGAGAAAACTCCAGAAGAACAGAAGAAAAATCTTTGCCTCTTTTTCTTGTTTAAAGCAGTTGGCGAAGTGAAGACAAAGCTACAGGGAACTGTTGCATCTGCCCATGTAATCATCAGCAGGTGCACAGGTTCCAATTAGTAGCACCAACATGAGAGCAAGAGAAAAAATATCTTCGAGGCATTTATTAATGTGTTCAACACAATGTGCACAAACTTCCTTACAGTTCAAAAGGCAGACACATGGCCAGGTGTCACGTTCAAATGCTCAAACCCACACCTTGCATGATAATATCAGGGTTCTAAAAGGGGTCTTAAAATTGCTACAAGTAACATTCAGTTTGTGTTATTTCTAGTGGCCCCTTAGGACAAAAGTGGTAGTGTTTTTACGACGCTCGCTGTTGTTCCTGGTTGAGTGTACCCATGATCAAGGCATTAAGACAAACTAGAAAAGAAATAGCACACTTAAAACTGTGACTGGATGTACAGTAGTAGGACATCCGTAGCAGGGAAGTGTGAGTATTATACTTTAACACATCAATACAACAGATAGTATATTCTAATTCCATATTAGTCTGCACTGAATATTTCAATAAATCCAGTTCCCACGGGCATTAAGTTGTTTCCTGAAAATATCCATACTGTAATTGTATTTTAATGTTAAAAACAATGTACAAAAAACCCTTTTAAAGGCAAGGGGAAATGTCATGTACCAGGTTTTAGCAAATTGCTATATTCCTATTGTAGTCCCTGGACAGGTCAGTAGTTGTCACAAAGTTACTTAGGGGAGGAGGTGCAGCATTGTGTATGATTTTAAAGATTTAATGAACAATTTTGATTTTTTCAAAATTAAGAGAGTTTTTAAATAGTTATTCAAGTCGTCTTAAAGTTGTTTTACTTGCCTGAGACCAACTTGTCATACAGTAGGAAACATGTGAAAGAATCATTGCATTTAAATGGGTGTTTGATGACTCAACTGTGAGGGTGACTTATGAGTCTAAAGTTAGCAAGATTACATTTGATTGTGTTACTTCATTTATTATGACTCATTCCATGCAGTCCTGTAGTATTAGGTCATGTTTTGTCTAGTGTGTGCACCACATTGGATTTGAATAGAAACATTGACATAGCTTTAATTTGACCGATTTCACATCCACATATGATGAACTGTGTAAAAGCTGCAGCCACTAAAATCCTCGCTCATCGAGGTAAACCCCCTTATGGCGAAAGGTCAGCAATTTAACTCACAGACATTGTTTCATCTCAGATCCACTGTGCTGAGCCAAAACAATTGGACACATACTGCATCACTGTCCGGACACTTACAGAGTGCCCTGCAGATATTGAATTTTAGTTTCAAAGTTGACTGTAGTTTCATATTACTTGAGGGGGGTCAGTGGAGTTTTTCCTGATAACTTTGGTTGGATTAATGAACACCTCTGCTCATTTCTATTGTCTATGCTTATGTGTCTACTGATATGAAAGCCTGACTGGGAAAAGACTATAGCTGCACTGATGATTGTGCTATATCTTTTTACAGTCCTAATTATATTGATGCAGCTCCCCCTCTCCCCCTCTCCCCCCTCCATCTTTCATTCTTTCTTTCATCCCAGGGGCGTTTAGGTACCGGCAAATACAATATATTGTATATATATAAAAACAAAGGATCAGCGAAAAAAGCTTGAAGGGGAAATATTTAATGATTTTTTGTACTTAATCTTTAGAAAAGGACATAACCAATCTTATATATATTTTGGATGTGTGTACTAAACACATAGCAGAAGTTTCAAATTAGAGAAATTATTCATTTTGATAAAGTACCGCACCGTTTCACTCGCCAGTTGCCCGTCGCCTGTCAATGGCTGGGGGTCTGACTACTTCCTAAAAAAATCCAGGAAAAACCATTCCATTTTTTTAAGTAATGATTTGTTTGCACCATCACGATAGACCCTGTTCATGCCTTGCGCTCTATTACATCATCAAACTCTTTTTTTCGGTTATTGTTTTGTTAAAGAGCCCCATACGAGGACATGGCGCACAAAGGGCATAAGTGACATTTTCAGAATTTTACAGGAGAGCAAAAACAAACTTTTTATTGATCGTAAATATTTTTTTTTTAAAACAGCATATGGAAGCAATCTCTACTTTAATAGAGATTAGGCTTAAAGGAATTCATATTTTAGAAAAAATATAAAATTTAAAAAAAATATTTTTATTAAAATTTAATTAAAAATAAAGTGTTTATTTTAGTGTCAATGTTGTCTCCATCATATGTGGGTATATCAAATTCTCCAAACATATTCAATAACACTTTTTCTGTAATAGTGTTGGTCTTTTCTGCAACCCCTCCATATTGTCAGCTCTTTAGCCTATTTATGATGCATTTACGCCTTTTGTGCGCCAAGCTCAGGTCACTTACGCCCCTTTTGCTCCAAGCCCTCGCATAGATGTGTATAATAAGCCCCCTCAAGCCTACAATATTACAATACTACATATTGTGCGTTTAAGCAACCTCTCAGGTAGCTGTGTTAAGGAAAGGCTTCACCCGTGTTGTAGGTAAGGCTTACATGCTGTTCTTTTCCTGCTTCTCATCTGTACAGCTTGTATATTTGTCTGAAATACATGGCGCCGTACAGGTCTATTCCCTGTGGAGAAGAGCACTGACTGGCATACATACACACATGCACTCAGAGCCTCTTCGCCTCTTGTTTTCCAAATGCCAGATAATCTGTTTGAACAAAGTCTCTCACTGCAGTACATATTGGATTCATGTGTGCCAGTACTGACAGTGACATATGAGGCTGAGCTTGTTTTTTTTTTCTGTGATGAGCCCAAGCCAGAGCAAAGGAAAAGATTGGCTGGTGAGCCACTGTTACTGTCTGTGTCAGTATTGTAGCTGCCACTTTGTTCCCTCTGTGTTTCTGGCAAGCACAATAGGGGGGTGACGTTGGAGAACCTGCCTTCAAAGGTTCTTTTAACATGTATACCTGCCACTCTGAACATCAAAGTGTGCCTGTTAATTCTCATCCCAGTAATACATATTTATACGCGTTCACTTTTTGCTCCACCAGAACCTAGAACAGACGCTGAATGATGCTGTCATGTTAAGCTAATCATGGGCGTAGAAGACAAGCACCTTAAATCCATTAGCTTGCCAAATTGTTTTTGACCGGCTTTTTCCTTTTGCTTTTATCCTAATCCGTCGCTCTGTACGAGTGAGGCGAGGCTGCTAGCGTGCAGTGGAAATGGAAATCAGGTCTTAGCCATACAGTTAAAGTGAATGGGGAGGCCCTTTTAAGTGGGGGCGTAAAAAAGAATACGCTTAGTCGATTTACAGTAAGTGGTTTTCAAGTCCAATCATACTTCAGTGGCACATTAGGAATGCTTTGGCTAAATGAATGTAGACAGATTATTTGAGTTTCACATCAGAACAGACTAGAGTCCCGACATCATTTTGCTGCAAAACTGAATATAAGGAGTTTTACTAAGTGCAGTGAGAAAGTTTAACATTTATGGAGATGTATTTTTTGGGGGGGAAAAGCATTTTTGCTTCTTGTCCAAATAAGGATGTGAAGATGGATATCAATACCTCTTTTATTCATTTAGAACAGAGTTCAATCTTGGATGCTTTTAGCCTAGCTTAGCATAAACAAATTTAGTTTTAAAATATGCCTAGCAACACCCCTCCCAGGCTGTCTTATTTGTGCAATGTATTTGTGGTAAACAAATAAATGTCAGTTTGTGTTATCAGATGAAGTACATGTTTCATCTGTTTCTTGACGAAAAAGCAGTTTATCTATCTGCCCGGTGCTATAATAATAATAATAATAATAATAATAATAATAATAATAATAATAATAATAATAATAATAATAATAATAATAATAATAATAATAATAATAATAATAATAATAATAATAATAATAATTCATTTTATTTGAGGGCGCCTTTCAAGGTCACCTTACAGGTCAGTGTTTAAAAAACAAGATACATTGAAACAATTTACACAAGTGGGGTGAAATGGGTGGGAGACAAGGAACTAGATTGAATATGTCAGTTTAAAAAGATGTATTTTTAGACGGGACTTAAAAGTGGAGAGAGTGTCAGAGTTACGGATGCCAGGTGGGAGGGTGTTCCAGAGGTGGGGGGCAGATCGGCTGAATGCCCTGGACCCCATGGTGACCAGGCGGGCGGGTGGTACAGTTAGTTGAATGGAAGAGGAGGACCGGAGAGTGCGGGTGGGTGTGTTGGTGTGCAGAAGTTCACAGATGTATGGAGGGGCGAGGTTGTGGAGGGCCTTGAAGGTGAGGAGCAGAATCTTGAAATCGATGCGGGTTTTGACCGGGAGCCAGTGAAGCTGCTGAAGGACAGGAGTGATGTGATTAATGGAGGGGGTTCTGGTGATGATGCAAGCGGCAGAGTTCTGGACCAGTTGAAGCTTACGGATGGACTTGAGGGGGAGACCAAAGAGGAGGAAATTACAGTAATCGATGCGGGAAGTGACCAGGGTGTGAACAAGGATGGCTGTGCTATGGGGTGTGAGGGATGGGCGGAGGCGGTTGATGTTGCGTAGATGGTAATAGGCAGACCTGGTGATGTTATTGTTGTGTGCTTGGAATGATAATGTGCTGTCGAGGATGACACCCAGACTCTTAACCTGAGGGGAAGAGGAGACCAAAGTGTTATCAATATTGTCAGGGTTGATTTGGTGCCGATGAGGAGAACTTCTGTTTTATTGCTGTTGAGTTTGAGAAAGTTGCAGTCGAACCAGATTTTAATTTCAGAGATGCAATCAGTAAGGGAAGTGGGCGGGAGAGTGGACAAGGGCTTGGTGGAGAGGTAGAGCTGGGTGTCATCAGCATAGCAGTGGAAATGAATGTCAAATTTGCGGAAGATATTGCCAAGGGGAAGGAGTTAAATGATGAAGAGTAGGGGCCCCAGGACAGAACCCTGGGAAACACCTGAGGTGAAGGGGGAGGGGATGGATTTAAAAGACTTTAGTTGGACAAATTGAGTACGGCCAGAAAGATAAGAAGTGAACCAGTCAAACGGAGTGTCGGTGATGCCAATGGAGGATAGTCTGTTGAGGAGCGTGGTGTGACAGATGGTATCAAAGGCTGCACTCAGGTCCAGGAGGATGAGGATGGTGAGTAGTCCAGAATCAGCTGCCATAAGGAGGTCGTTGGTGATTTTGACGAGTGCTGTTTCAGTGCTATGGAGTGGGCGGAATCCGGACTGGAACTGTTCATAAAGGCGATTGTCAGATAGGTGAAAATGGAGTTGGGAGGCAACTGTCTTTTCCAGGATTTTGGAGATGAAGGGTAGATTGGATATAGGACAGAAGTTATTGAAGTTGGAGGGGTCTGCACCAGGTTTTTTCAGAATTGGGGTGATGGCAGCAGTTTTGAAGGATGTAGGGACAGTTCCAGTAGTAAGAGAGGAGTGGATAATTGCAGAAATGAGAGGAACTAGGTAGGGGAGAGGGAGGCCTTAACCAGATGTGTGGGTAGGGGGTCAAGTTGACAGGTGGATGGCTTGGATTTCCGAATGAGTTCAGTGATTTCTGAGATAGCAGGGAGCTAGAAGGAGGAGAATGAGTGTGTGGAAGGGTGAAAGTCGGCTGAGATATTGAGATGAGGGGTTGATCCAAGGTGCTGGTGAATGTTTTTGATTTTATCGATGAAAAAGGACATCATGGAGTTGCAGAAGGAGGTTGTGTAGAAGTGAGGGGGGAGAGAATCCTGGGGTTGGGTCATTTTGTTTAGTAGGGAAAACAGTGACTTAAGAGTTTCCTTTGTTGGCAGTGATCATATTGGAGTAGTAGTGGGTTTTAGTGCTGGCAATGGAGTCCTTATAATGCAAGATGTGGTTCTTGTACATCTCTTTGTGAATACTGAGACCAGTTTCCTTATGAAGACGTTCAAGTTGCCGACCTTTGGCTTTCATTAAACGGAGATCGGGAGTGAACGAAGGGGCAGAGATGGAAAAGGAAACAGATCTGTTTTTTAATGGGGCAAGGGAATTAAGGATATTATTGAGTCCATTGTTGTAATGAGAGACCAGATCATCAGGGATGGATAGATTGTGAATGTCAGAAAGGCAGCAAAGTCATTTAAAAATTCACTATTTCGGCTACCGGTAGATGGTAGCAATGATGGTTGGAGTGGGACCAGACAACTCGCAGACAACAGATTCAAACAAGCTGCAGACAGGCACTGACGAGACCGGCGAGACCTTCAACTTATCGTGGTAAATTATCGCGAGACCTCCTCCCCGGCGAGAGCCACGGGGTTGACAGACATAAACAAACCCGCTAGGAGTGGATTCAATCAGCTGAGAGAAGTCGTTGGGCTGTTGCCATGTCTCGGTTAAACATAGAAAGTCTAGCTTGCGATCAGTGATGATATCCTGGATGAGATGTCCTTTGCTTGTCAGTGAGCGGATATTAAGCAGAGCGAAGTTGAGTGCGGTGTTGTCACAGCTGACGGAGCTAGCCGACCGAGCTAGGTGGGCTAACACACTGTGGTCGACAGCCCGGCTGGTTGAGCGTGGAGGGGGAGGAGAGCTGGACCAGATGGACTTAATTCCTGTAGAGCTGTTGTGGTGGAAATTCCTGCGGGACCCTCGGTGGATGTATCTACGGCGGGGCTGGAAGGCGATGTCCGGGTGGAGGTGGAAACCCTCCGGCGGAGGTCTGAGCAGGTGACAGCGGAGCCGGAGCAGTTCAATGGCTGAGTACTGGAGCAAACCCGTCACTGGTAGATGAGCAGGCATTAATAAGTTCCAGACACAGACAAACCAGATGTATGTCCTAGCGGCCCACATTGTAGACTTTGGCAGCATCATCGGCCAGTGTAGGCGCCAGTTGAGTCTCAAACCGGAGCAAAGCAGGTAAGCTAGCCGCCAGTGAATTGTAATTTTCAGAGAAACGGTTGTGCCAGAAGATCGTAGAAATAATCCAAATTATGCCAATTACATTGTCCGATTAGGTCATAGAATCATAAAATAAATGTTGAAGGTATGAAGATTTAAAAAGTACAAAAAAGTTACAAAGTTACCGGCGAGCAGCGGCATCAAGTTGCCAGCGTTCACTCGTTGCCATGGTACTATTATGCAGCATCTGGCTATACAGCACAGGTTGCATCGGCTTACAGCACGGTAGATGCACTGTCACTGAACATTTTACTGATATGTATTTACATTTTTAGACTTTAAACACGTTTCCTCATAATAGAACTAAATCTGGTTGTGTTTAATGTTGCAAATAAGGTCTACACAAACATAAATGAAATCAAAATAAGTTGGATTTGTTCATGTGTGCTGTTGTGATAGCTCGGGATTGACCCAAAAGCAAAACAGATACCCAGGTAGTCAGTTTAGAACAATGTTTATTTCAAGCTGGGATCAGCAACAGACTGGCAGGGCACTGGACGGCTGAATGGCGTAGCGAGCTGAGGCAGTTGGACATCCGGAAACCCGCAGGCAGGCGAGCAGGAAAAGGTGAACAGCGGAGGCAACTGGCATGGAAGAAAAGAGGAGCAGAGTTAACAACTAACTCCAACTGGAGACGTGAAAGAAAATAACAAACATGGAAATCCTGATCTCGGGTAATGCACCGCTCTGGTACGTAGTATACTCTGGCGCTGAATGACTGGAGTCCACAGGCTTAAGTAGAGAGGTCTGATTAGCCAACGATCCTCGCCAGGAGCAGTCTGCCCAGGAGTGCCGCCACGCCCACATGCCAACAGGGAGACAGACAAATGGAATAACAAGAAGGAGAGACAGACAAGGGAAAACATACAACACATACAGAGGAGAAGGAGAGGCTGCCGTGCCGTGAGTCATGACATGTGCTCTTCTCCGGTTTTCTTGTGTCTGTGACTTTTGACAGTTTCACCATGCCTGAGGCAAATGCTTCCAATATATTCTACAAAAAGAAAAGATGAGAGAATATTTCAATGAATAACTCCAGATTTGCGCTGCACAACATCGATTTTTCTTCTGACCTGCCCAAGAAATCATCTAATGATCCCCAACATTGAACCCTTTTTGAGGGGCACTTACCTCCCACGTTTTGTAATCATTGGATTTGTATACCTAGAAAAAATGTGTTATTTTAGTTTTCATACTTAAAGTACATTAAGCTATAGTACCTTTGTTACAGAGGGAAGATTATTAGAAACAATGTAACCAGACCATTGCATCACTGCATGCTGCTAAACCATCCGCCACATGGGTCCCAATACAAGATGTGACCTTTACAGCTCAGCAGTAAACATACATTGTGTAACGCTTTTATCCAAGCTTAGATGTGCTTGACATAGTTCATCTCACTGTCAACAGGCTCGGGGAGACCAGGGGGGGGGGGGGGCGCGGTGCGTGGTGCAATAACAAATATCCTTATTTGTCAAATCTGTGTTTATTCTCTGAATCAAGCTTCTTCCCCTCACCACCACTAACCCACTTCCTGAAATAGATCTGCTCCATTCACTCCTCTGAAGTGTTCCAAAGAGGAAAAAGCGCTTCTGGCTGCCCATGTCCTACATAATGTAATTATGTAAACCAAACCAAGGGGAAGAACCCGCACACACACACACCACATAATCCACCACGCAATCAATGGCAGATCATCATTGAGCGAGGTATACATTTGCAGAAATGTACAATTCTGGTAAATCCGGTCTACAGTCATCACAAGTGTTTTGTAACCATTTAAAATTTGTGTGTTTTTATGGATACAAAGATTCAAGAGTTCTTTAAGCGCCCAAGAGGAGCGTTTAGGAGAGCTCTCCAACGCATCTTCTCTGAAAGCACATTGCTTTCTCGAGAACCAAAACAACATCTATTATCTGTCCGTTCAATAAAACCATTTGGTGCTTCAATCTTCTAGAAAATGCCCCTTGAGAGCCTTTCTCATCATTCTGCAGTAGACAATGGACCACTGCCATATTATTCCCACTCATGCACACACACACTCACATGTATCCCATCGATGTTCCGTATATGTTGCAGGTCAAGCAAACATGTTAGATAGAACAGATCGCTTTAAAATCTATTTCACAAGTGTGGAGATAGAATGTAGTGCTTGTTATGCAAAAAAGGAAGACTTAATTGTGGTTATCCCATCTATACTACAGCATGTCTGTAACACAGCTCATTGGCCCAGCTTTTAAAAGGAACAGGGCACTCCCATTGATTCTATTGAGCCATTTGGGGACTATACTTGTGCCATTAGAGTGGTTCAATCTGCAAGTGGCTGCAGCATTTATTTGCCTTCCCCTCTGTTAAGAAGTGTGAATTACAAACACGCTAACATTTGCACATGCTTAGATCCCCCGCTGACATCATAGCCTATTGGTGCATATACAGCCAGGGGCCATTTTCCTCTAGCCTAAGCCTGTCAAGTCAATACAGACACACATTAAAGTGAATCTGAAAGCATTTTCTCACTATAAAGCCCCTCTCATTGGCACATTAAATCTTCACAAAACGGATCATGTTGGGAGTCAAACTCACCTCCTTTAGAGACACACCACATACAGTATATCCTTTATGGTAGTGTAGTGTATTGTATTTTTTTATTTTTTTTATTTTATTTGTTTTTATTATCTCTTAAATACAATTTCGAATGTCTCATCTTAACCCTTGGAAATCACTTTGAATGGCCTTGTGTCTGAATTGTGCTATACTGTATAACTAAACTTGCCTTTGCCTTGCCTATTGTTTCACAAGATGTCTACACGTGATATTGTGGACGAGATCCAAATGATAATAGTGTAATGTATTGTATATGTTTGCTGTTCTGTTTGCTTTATGACAAACACTTCCGAGCCAAGACTGCTATTTAGAACCCCCCACATTAAGGCTGGACCTTCATTTCATAAAGTTTAGTTGGTCCCAGGAGCGTTCGCCACAGTTCCTCTAAGTACCATTCGATGCTTGTTTCCCTGATTAACAACCGAATGGAGGCGACTATAGAAACCCCCCCCCTGCTTCTCTTAGCTTGGGTTCTGCTTGGCTTACTGTAATGTGTCACCTAATGTGTATGTTGTTGTCAAATGAACAACGTATGTTCCATTTCCAGGATATTAATGCCCCATGTGTGCAAGGGAAATGTTCTGGAAAAAAAAATCCTAATGGTAGTATCACAAAATATACACTGGAAGAGAATTGTTTATGAATTAACATATCTATGAAGATGCTGTCCTTACCGTTTGCCATATCTACACTGTTTTTGCAAAGCTGGCCTGGTGTTGTGATCATTGCTAGATTTTGTTTAAATTCTCAACTAGAAACCAACAATACGATGACATGAAGTAAATGGCAATTCATACAATTATGTAATAGAGACACCATATTCAGTAGGGGTTGAAATATTTGGGAATAAGACATAGCAATTTTTTTGTCACAATTTCATTGGGAATTGGCCCCTCGATTTAGAATACATTCAATGAATGAGGAACAATCCATTACTCTCAGACTGTTCCTGACTTCTAGAATATTGCTGGTAGAACTAGAGTCAGCTATAGGGTGGGCAGATGACTTATTATCTCAACCTGATCACAGTATTTTTAAACTCCACTTTAGTGTGTGTGTGTGTGTGTGTGTGTGTGTGTGTGTGTGTGCCTGTGTGCGTGCGTGCGTGTGTGTGTGTGTGTGTGTGTTCATTACACTGTGCTCCATGGTACCCTCGCTAGATTCTGCTTTTTTTAACTCCATCAACATAACTTTATTTCAAACTTTACTTTTTAATTGATTGATAATTGTATGAGAATTTACATAAACACAAGCTTAAAGTAGATGGTTTTTGAGCGTGGATGTTTGTGTTGTTGTGTTTGACAGATCCCTGGTTGCAGTCACTCTCTCCACCCCTTCTAGCATACATCTTAGATTCTCTCTGAGGGACAAACCCAAAACCAGGCTTCATAACATCTCTTCATAAAACAGGACATGACAAGTGCAATCTGATTTTGTTTTTTTTTGTCTTAACTGTCTGTACTGTACGGTTTACCAAATCAAATTGTATTTAACTGGACTTAATGGGGACATTGCTGTTGTTGTTGTTGTTGTTGTTGTTGTTGTTATGGATGTTGTCTTCATTTGGAAATTGTAATATATAAACATAAGGGAAGAGTAATAGTAGCAGTGAGCTAGATTATGAAAACATTCTTATTCTTTCTCCATTTATTTTATCTTGATTTAAGTCCAGCTTCTTGTTATGCATTGGGCACAATGCATTTACCATGAAGATACTGTACCAGTCTTTCTTTAACAAGAACCTCCTGAATTTGTCAAATGTAGTTCAAATGGGTGACTCAGTAGACTTAAGTTTACATAGGGCCTGCCCGTAATTCCGACGCCTCATTGTTCCGACATCTCAATGGTCCCAAATATTTCCCATTAGATCGACATATCGCTATGCCGACGGTTCAATGTTCAGAAAACGGAACCCATTGTTCAGAAGTGCCGTTTCCCCGATTATTCAAAAACGAGGCGCAATAGACCGACGGTCCTATATTACGACTATATTCACAATCTCTGGAGTTTCTAACTCTCTCTCTCTTTCTCTCCTCTTTCACACTAAGCACCGAAATACGACCTATATGCCTTGATCTCACGTTCACAATGCATATTAGAGAAATGTGAAAATAACGCTCATTTTGACAAGGTGTTTCAGCACCATGGAAAGAGAGCGGAGGTAAACACGCGCGCGTACGCATGCACACGAACGCACACACACACACACACACACACACACACACACACACACACACACAAAACAAGTTATGTAGACGGTATAAGGTATCATTTTGAATAAATAAATACCAGCCAGCCTAAATTATTTAGGCTAGTAAAGCACACTGCAAACACAGTAAAACAACACAGGCCCACACACAGCTACTAAACATAAACATGTCATGTGATTTGTTTTTAACACACCATTTGACTGACTTTACTTCTTTACGAGGAAAGTATTAATCCTTGTGTGCCGTGCGCTTCATAAATTCACCTCTTGTGACAGTTCAAGCCCACAGCAACTGTATGGCTTGACGATGTGCACTGCTAGAACTTAGCCCTACATAGTCTTGTGTTTTTGGTTTCATAATCACACATTTGTTTCGTTATTCGTTTTGTTGGGTTGGTCCCGGAGTTCCGTGAGTCCAGTTGTGCTACTTTATGAGGAAGGCCGGGGCGAGATGTGCGACCAACATTCAAGTGCTCCTCGGAAAACTTTGTTTAAAAAAAACTGCGTCCTGCGGCTCCTTTTTTCCCCATATGCCCCAATTATGTAAATGGTAATTTAACAGCTGCTGCTGTTAAATCATGATAAATTGCATAGCCTAATGTGGTGGTTCTTTCAAATCCACCATTGATAGCAGCATGTCTCAGGTGTTTGCTGTAAAAGAAGCAGGTGAAATGAAGCGCAGGGGATTAATACTTTCCTCGTAAAGAAGTCCGCGCAAATGGTGAGTTAAAAACAAATTATTTTTTTATATTTAGTAGCTGTGTGTCGGCCTATATGTGTTGTTTTACTGTGTTTGCACTGCAGTGTGCTTTAAGTTCGCTGGTAGGCCTATTGATTTATTCAAACGTAGGCTATGCGTGTGTGTGTGTGTGTGTGTGTGTGTGTGTGTGTGTGTGTGTGTGTGTGTGTGTGTGTGTGTGTGTGTGTGTGTGTGTGTGTGTGTGTGTGTGTGTGTGTGTGTGTGTGTGTGTGTGTGTGTCTGTGTGTCTGTGTGTCTGTGTGTCTGTGTGTCTGTGTGTGTACGCGCGCGTGTTTACCTCCGCTCTCTGTCCATGGTGCTGAAACACCTTGTCAAAATGAGCGTTATTGGGGGCGCCCTTAGCTCAGTTGGTAGGGCGTCCCCCCCAGGCTGGGCCCAGCAGCGGACCCGGGTTCGATTCCCGCCCGCGGTCGTTCTCTGCATGTCACTCCCCTCTCTTCCCCATTTCACCTTTGTCTCTCTAGCACTATCAATAAAGCATAAAAATGCCCAAAAAATATCTTTAAAAAAAAATAATAATAATAAATTAGCGTTATTTTCACATTTCTTAATATGCATTGTGAACGTGAGATCAAGGCCAATAGGTAGTATTTCGGTGCTTAGTGTGAGAGAGGAGAGAAAGAGAGAGAGAGTTAGAAACTCCAGAGATTGTGAATATAGCCTAGTCGGAATATAGGACCGTCGGTCTATTGCGCCTCGTTTTTTAATTATCGGACGAACGGCACTTCGGAACAATGCGTTGCGTTTTCGTAACATTGAACCGTCGGAATAGTGATATGTCGATCTAATGGGAAATATTTCAGAACATTGAGATGTGAACAATGAGGCGTCGGAATTATGGCATGGCACCGTTTACATTAGGGTGGTGAAAGGAAAACAGGAATTTTAAAATACATGTAAACATAGTGAAATCTTACTAAATCGAATTTCTCAAAGCCAAGTAGGTGTCAAGGTACTCCAGCATATACGCCTACTACACATAATCAGACCGTAACTGGCCTGTGTGCTCTGCGTATACCCCACAGTTTTGCGGATACCCGCCCGGCACTTTGACACAGTAGCCTCATAGCTTTCAATGCTAACAAAGGAACGAAGAAACAAAATATACAGAGATGAAAAGTTATTAATATCAACGCTCGACATTGTAACTGTTAGCCGCTTCTACAAGTTAGCTACTTGCTTACCGCTACCTATCGTAGCGGAGTTGGATCTACTTTGGTCAATAAATCCATTCCCCTGATTCCCCCCATGCTTGTATACTGGGACAAGAAGAGCAGTCCAGTTAAATTACCTAACTATAACAGCAGCTCTACTTACCTGTGCATCTAAACGTAACCGCTGAGCAGTATCTGGCCCCCTTTTTTATGGAGGACAGAATTAGGACATCTGTATCACACTGTGGGGATATCACTAAGAGTAAGACTGAAACAAGCCTTGAGCTAATAAATTATACATTCAAAAATGTGTCTGTTCGTGGAGTGCGCTCAACTGTTCTAATTATGTCGTCCAGTCAGACAGTTGACTGTGTTTTCCTCTGGTGTCCCTACGTGGCCCTGGCCTCTATGACCACAGGCCATGTTGCAGATTGAAAATGGGTAAAGTGGCAGCTCTCCCAGCTCAGAGGAACTGGGGGGGGGGGGGGGGGGGTGGCAAAAGAGGCGGCCAATTAATATTTCAACAATGCATCCTCTATGGCCTGAGATTGACTGACTAAACTGCTAGCAGTCAGGGCAGTAATCTCCAATAAAAAATGCAATAGGAATACAGAATGCTCTGTTTAGAAAATGGAAAGAAAAGGGTTTTATATGCATTGCTGACTTTTGCATTCTGCACAAAATGTGTTACAGAGGCAAATTAACATTGGGACGGAACTGAAATGAATATAAATAAGGCTGAGAGACAACCGGTCGAAGCTGCACCTGAGGACCCAATGGTCTTATCCAAATCTGGTTCGTCTTTGGTTTAGGATTTAGCCTGAAGGTAAACTGTGACAGATTTAGTAAGAATGTGATGCCTGCAGCTTCAAGTCAACCCTCAATAAATGCAATTGGAAAAGGTCAATTAAAATCAAATCCACACCGAGTTATTTTTATGTTTTTAGCAAACTTAGTGGGATAAAGGGACTGCTCTGTCAGACAGGTTTATTTTCTGTTTCAGCTTCATTGATAATACTATAATGCTTAAGCTCTTCTCATGCTTTGGAGGAGGTCACAAACATGGGGGGGGGGGGGGGGGGGTTGGGGGGGGGGGGTGAACGAATGAACCGGCTTCTCCCTGCAGGGCATCTGGAATCTTCAGACCAGAATCAGGAGCTCCTTTATGAACAGTGTTGTTCTTAATTTTTTTTTTAAAACAAAAGGAGGAATGATGATATTATGTTGGGTAATGATAAATGGATGACATACAGTATTTTAAAGTTACATCATATTTTACCATTAATTAGGCTAACTTGCTCCTCTGAATTACACCCTAAAAATCTACACGTACAGTATAAGCCTAATGTTGGAGCAGGACCAGCACCAGCCCATATCCAGCTTTCCCTTTCCCCACAGCCAGTGAAGTAAAGCTCGTTATATCTTGCCATCCATGAGTGTTACATGAAGCGGTGATCCTCAGCCTCCGCCTGTCAGAAAAGTTGGAGAGTTCATTTGAAGTTTGCCTTTGTTTTTCCAGTCATACACACACTCGTGCTTCACCGTCTTCAGTGGCATGTTGACGGGTTTGTCTGTAGCACCGGAGGATGCCGAGCGAGACGCACCCCGGTTGCTGTTTGGACTTCCTGATTAGTTGACACAAAATAGGGAAATTGTGGCATGTGGTGTAGAAGGATTTCACGCTGTCATGGCAATTGCACCTGCTCAGGGCTGAGTGAATGTCTCTCTGCCTCTCAACTCCTGCAGCCTTCGGGGGTTCCATAGGAAATATCAATATTTACAGAATGTTTACCACACTTGAAAAACAGTACAAATATATGGTTTTTAAGCTTACAAGTATGACATTGTTTTATGATATCTTTTTGAAACACATCATTTGAGACTTTAAATTGTGTTATGATATATCAGTATGATTAAGTTATTCTACATTTCTCTGTTGTCTTAGAAAGGTGGGATTTTCCTTTAAGAGACGCCCTGCGAGGACATTGTTCAGGACCACTCTAAATCTAAATCTGCTTAGTTTTATTAATGTTGGCACAATACAATTTCTTTTTCAACTGTAAGTTACATGCTTGTTCCCCCTTATTCTGCCTCTTTTGAGATTTCTGCACCATTTAATTATTTCTTATCAAACAAAAATAGCACACAACTCAATGCCCGATAGAAAAAAAAGCCAACTGCCCCCAGACTATCAGGAACCAAGTATGTGTGACAACTGGGTTGTGTCAATTCTATGTATCGTTCATTTCCGAGTGAACATCCATACCTTAAAAAAACAGTAGTTTGACGACAAAGCATTGACTCATATTCAACTTAATATCTTCTTCCATAGCTTTTAACCTCATCTTGTGGTCTTCCTTCGTAGGCAGCTTGCCCAGTTGCCATGGAGCTTGTGCCTATATGGTGCATTTATCCTGAATTAAAAGTATGTTTAATCAAATGAACGCGGTCAACCAAGAAAAATTAAAACTTAGTTGGTGTCTGGGGGGGGGGGTCAGTAGCTATACCCAATTTAGTATTTGATTGTATTGGTAAAAAAAACAAGTATCTGTAAACATCAATGTCAGTGTGTTAAGTGTCATAGTTTGAACAAAGCTTTGGAGACGAGCAATCAAGCAAAATATGTCCCAGCACAGTATATAGCTAAAAATGATAAAGCTGTTGATGGCTTCAGTATGAGTAATGCATCACTTCAACCAAATGATATGTTGCCAGTGATCAGTCATTCTACCCTGTCCTAATAAGAAACATGATCATATGAGCCATGTTTGAGAGATTTAGTGGGGAAATCAACATCGCATGCAAAGACTTTGCTTTCTGTGGGGGCTTAATTAATTGATTTAATCAGGAGATGCACGTGCGCTGCCTTTCTAAGGAGCACCTGAAGGCAGCATCGCTCTTTGCCGTGTGAGCAGATATTTTTCTCCGTTCAGGGCTTTTGGGGGTATTTCCATGTGCACAGGAGTTGCAGGCTTTTTTGAGTTTCCACGCTCTCTCTTCTCCTTTTTTCTCACTCTATCTATGTAGGGCAGCCCGTGGATCAGCTGACATCCCCATCCTCCCACATGCCCACACAATCTTGTTAAAGCATGCAGTTAATCTGAGGAGGAAAAGGAGTCTCTTCACAGGCACAGGCAGCTCTTTCATCACCCTATTGTATTGCCCACATCACGTTGACACACAAATATGGGATTCTCCCCAAACCTTCGGCTGCTTTGAAGAAGTACATAGCTGTTGCCCTCGCATGGGCTCTGCGTGACTTTGTACATTGAGCCATTATATCTTGCTACTCGTTGGGGACCCGCTATTCATTTTTGGCCTTTTCTTATTTTAAAGAGGTGGCTCCACCATCAATAATTTAGACCAAAGTGCCGCCAAAAAGATGAAACAGAGGGAAATAATGTAATACTCTCCAGCACATCCCTACAGTTGTGAATTTAGGAAATATTGCTCGATTAATATGTCTTTTTAAAATCAAGCATTTGCAACATGGTGAGAAAAACACATGATGCTCTCTATCTCAATTGTTTGGCTCATTACAGTATGATAGAAAGGCAGCAAGGCTTATTTAAAACACCCCCCCCCCCCCCCCCTCCCCACTATTGCTCATAGCCAAGGCGGCTATCATCATCTTGCGGAGTAAACCAGTTGAAGTGCAGCAATTTGACAGATACAGATACAGGGTGCAAGCGTGAGAAGGGGCCTGATTGAATTGCCGCTCTTCATTCCCGCGGTGCAAGCGACGCACAGCGAGAGGGTCATCCATAAATGCAGGAGAGCCACATCCCAGGCCTGGTTTGACAGGAGCGTTATTGTCTGGACCAAAGGGTGGCTTGGGTTGGCATAGGGGAAGGGTTGTGTAGTGGCTATTTGTCCCCCAACGTAAAGTGGCTGAAAAACTTTGCGACTTTCGGGCTTCATCTTAAAAAAAAAATTTCTGTCCTTGTCAGCTTTCATAAGAGTCTCTTGCTTTTTGCACTCCGTGGAAGAATATCTCAAAAGCACCTTCCGTCTCTCTCTCTCAAGAGCCAGAAAGTGAGAGCAAATCATTGTCGAACGAACTCCCACATAATCACGAGTGTGCATTTTTCAGAGATAATTTTAAAAAAATGCACCTGATCTCCCGAACATGAGGCTTCTCCAATGGGCTGATTATGCTCAAGAGGAAAATAAACGTTGCGAAATGAAGCAAACCTCTCTTCTCTTCCTCCTACTCGTTATACTTTCTGAGGTGTCTCTGGATTGTCTTACATGAGACTCTTTATTAAATAGCCGCTGCCTGAAGGTGAATACATCTTTCCAGTGAATTTGATCATCACATGCCTCCTCACTGTTGTCATCAGGTCTAACAAAGAGACGCATCACACCTGAAATATATGTACAAATTCTGAAGTGCAACACTGCAACTGTGCTTCTCTGTTGTCGCCTAGCAGTTGTTGTTTTGTTTCCTATGTTACTGGCATGCATGTTCCAGTCAAGTAAACAGCGTATATTCGATTGGCAACACTGCCATCTCATGGTGATCAGAGTCATAAAAAAAGAAATTCTGAAACATCTTTATATAAGACAAGTTTTATTATTAATCACGCAAGAAATGTTATCAATTATTAGACTGTCACATTCATTTAATCCATGTCATATTGTCTCCTCTCAAAGCCATCCTCATTACCATCGTTTTAATGAAAATCTATATGCACAACATAATAAATTCATAATCATCAATCCCTGATGCTGATGCTGATTAAAACAAATGTGTTGTTCTGGAAAGCCCGACGATATGTATATTTGGTTTCAGCTACCTTGATAATGATCATACATCAAAAAGATTGACATTAAAGTGTTAAACTTGTTGAACAGATTTTTTTTTTCCTATTATTTTTCCCCGCTGACTGAAACACGGCTTTCACTTCACTTTTTGAAAGGTATTATCAAAGGGAGTTTCATAAATTCATCTCTGATCTTTTCAGTGGGGACCTATTCTCCTCAGTTTTTCCCTGAATTTCCAGTCACTAAGCCTCCAGAGAGCCGAGACTGTACTCTCTCCAAGGCGAGGCGGGGAGATGTAAGAGATGGCAGATGGGTTCGACTTTTCTCTTGGTGTGTGAAAGCCAGAACCTCCCCCCTTCCCAGAGGGAACAAAGTCATGCCTCGAAGCATTTTTGAGCTTTACTCTATACCTGGACAACTCTGTGATCTCCCCTCCCTCTCAATCCCATTCTCTGCGGTCGTACTACATGTCTGCTCCCCACAGCTTTCTTCTCTAGCTACTACCTCCTCCTCCCTACCCGTCTGGCTTTTTCGACACCGGAGCACCCGAACGGCACATCTCTCCAATCCGCATTCCCACTGCTCGCAGTGCACCACAAAGATTCTGTAGAGCTCCAGGAGGACTATCAGGATGTTCTTGCAGGTGAAGAAGATCATCAGCTGGTTCAACACCTGCTCTTGGACCATGAGGTACAGCCGATAGACAAGGAACGGCCCGTCTTGGAGTCCCACTGTGAGCAGCAGACTCCACGCCTCACTGGAGCAGCAGGAGGCCAACGCCGAAGGGCCACTCACACTCCCCAGTCGAGGCTCACCCTTCGGGGGTTGCGTCTGGGTGAGCACCAGGGGGAACTGCATGAGCGCCCAAGAGAAGAGGGCCAGGCCCACGATGACGACAGCAGGGTTGGTTTTGACCTGGGGCTCCTTGAAGGTGTCGAAGATGTCCAGGATGTCTGCGCCCAGGCCCACGTACACCATGAGGAGCTGGGAGAGCTGGTCCCGAGACATGTCCCCCTTGGGCATCAGCCACCGGCCCAGAACCAGCACTATGAGCATGGTCTGCTCCAGGCCCGCCACCCAGTTCTCTGGCTCGAGATCCACCATGCCCTGAGGGAAGGAAACAAGAACAACTTGGTTCTGACAAAATCTAACTTATTGGCTTTCCAG
Source organism: Ammodytes marinus (assembly GCF_949987685.1). Classification (NCBI taxonomy): domain Eukaryota; kingdom Metazoa; phylum Chordata; class Actinopteri; order Uranoscopiformes; family Ammodytidae; genus Ammodytes; species Ammodytes marinus. The sequence continues at coordinate 28,667,404 of NC_137211.1, read as the reverse complement.
ATATTTAAAGCCTCTGTAAACCGAAAATACACAAAATTTAGGGAGTTCGTTTTCATGATCTTTGAAAATCTTTATCACTCCAAATAAAGATAAAGATAAAGATATTCTCAATTAAGTTTGGTCAACGTTACACAGAAGTGAGGTTCAGATGACACAGGCTATGCTCTGGGTCTTTTTTACACAAAAAGTATTTTGAACTCTAAAAAAAGTTTGTTAAAAAAAATTGTCTGGAGTTGTCTGTCTAACTTGGTATATGATAAAGGCAAAGATGTCATTGCGATCATCCATACAATGAGGCATCTTTCTAATCTTGAAGAAATGTAATGCACCATCATCGTATCAGGGTTCACTGAGTTTATCCTGACAGCATCCCTTGAGAAGCACTGTGTCTTCCAAGTTTCAAATGCTGCCACCCATCCTCAAGTAAAGCCATGGGGGCCCAAAAATAAAAACTTTCCAAATCCTACATGAAAGAAACTGCACTAAAACCACCCTCCCCCCTCCCCCCCGAAAGGCGGGGAGATCTGAGAGTTTTCAGGAGAGAACCAATCTTGTGTTCATCTCTCAATGTGTCTATTCCACATTTTCCTGTGACTAACAGTTTATCCGCCCCCTTTTGCTAGATTTAAATCTTATCTGGTGTCAGGTGTTTGCTTTAATGTTTGTGCTGTATGGAGGAAGTGGGAGAGAGGGGGCTTACCGCTGTGATGGGGATGTGAGCCAGCAAATGAAGCTCCCGGTCTGAGGAATTGTTGACAGGCATTTTGGACTGCAGCAGGCTGAGCTCCAGGAACCAAATGGACGGGATGACAGTACTGAGGTAGAGGAAAACCATGGGGGAGAACCTAAAAAAGAGGACCACCAAAGGAGAAGGGGAGGGTGGTTGGGGAGCAGGTTTGGGGGGGGTAGGTTATTTTTAGTTGCCACGTTTTCTTTAGTTTTTTTTTTTTGCTTTTGCCACCCGCTAAAGAAGAAAGAGTCCCCTTTTTTTTCGCTAAAGAAGGCATCTAATTTCAGACAAGCGGTTATTCTCATCATAAATGCAAATCCCTCTTGACAGCGCAAAGCCTTCTCCACGAGGAGGGAACTTCAAAGTATAAGACTCAGTGAAAAAGAGAGAGGCCTGGAGAAAAAGCTTGCGTCGGAGGATGTTCGCCTGCATATAAGTGTGTGCCAGGGTTGCTGCTGCAGCTTTTTGAATGAGACGCAGCAGTGTTGAATGAGGCGTGACACTGAAATGCCTTATATCCTTTTTAAAGGTCGATGTCAATTTACGTTCACTGAAGCCAAAAAATAATGTAGCTGGTCAGAAATGGCTTGAGCCGGCGGCAGACATTTGTCTACCCGACTGCATAGAAGACACTGTGATAGCGGGCTCAGAACATCAGCTCAGAGACATGAGCAATAGATTTGTATTTGATAGACAGTAAAAGAGAGAGAGAGAGAGAGAGAGAGAGAGAGACAGAGACAGAGAGAGGCAGAGACAGAGAGAGAGCTGCAAAGAATAAAAGAGAATGTAATGGCAGAGAATATTACAGGCCTTACACCATCTGCCTGTCACCGCCCCGGGGCAGATTGGTTGTAAAGTGTGTTCACAGACAGTTCAAAAAAGTTATTTACTCCCCACACAAAACTGGTTAACAAAGTCTGGCTACTGAATCCTCATGTCACACCTTTAAAAGGAGCAAAAGCCATGGGAAAGCAGGTGGCTATACCTGCTTATCATTCCCACGAGTCATTATTTTCTGACTTAAATGTTGTGTTTTTTTTCTCTCACAATGGCCTAATACATTGCCAGTGCCACATTATTAATCCCAATAACCCAATAAGTTATTTGCATAAAAAGCTTGAAATACAGTATACCCATCAAATCAAATCAAATCAAACAGTTTTTTTTTGTATAGCCCAATATCACAAATAGACATTTGCCTCAGTGGGCTTAACCCATCCCTTTCCCCCTTTATACAGGGCTGTGAAGGGGGGGGGTCACCATCCTGACTGTTTTGAGAATGAACTGCCAAACCGTTTTGTAGCAATATGAATCATCCGCGCTGATGATGGTCCAGTGGTAAAGGACGCCACCTGGAGAAGTGAGATCAAACCTGAGGTGTGTGCAGGGGCGTAACACCAAATTCTGGGCCCCTACACAAGAAGTCCTGATGAGCCCCCTGAGAGGCCGTCTTCCAATACAAATGTGTAAAAGCCATGTTTGTTTAGAATCCAAAACATATTAGTGACTGGTCCCTCTCTGAGCCAGATAACCTCACAATATTTCTACTGATGAATGACCAAATCATTACTTTTACATAAACACAACCCCTGGTCTAATGACTACTAATGACCTTACACACATACAGTGTTTCTCACAGGAATTTGGGAGACTGTGGTGGGGACCATGGACCTTATAGGCTGGTCCGGGGGAGCATGAGTTTAATGGTTGAATAAAAACAATCTGATTTGCAATAAATGTCCATCTATCAGCCCTGAATGTCAGACCAATCCGGATATTAACACTGTTTATCACGTGTGATCTTAAATCATCTGCAATGTTTGTGTTTTGCACGTGTGACCGAAAAAAAAATTACCATTTCCATTCAGCGTTAAGGGTGCACTTCAGTGTGACGGCCATTTCCACTCCCAGCAGAGCCACGCCCGTCAGCAGCAGCCAATAGAGAGGCTCCTCCTTGACAGCCACCACGCGCCACACAGTCACCACCCCGTGGACCGCAAACAGGGAGCGACTCAGCAGAGCCAGCAGCACGTTCAGCAGACGACACATCATGCAGCGCAGAAAGCCTGGGCAGAAGATAGCTTCATTATGTATAAGAGGCTTTTATGAGACCCACACGTAACTATACTTTAAATGAGCAAAATCTGTTTCAAAATACCAAGGTGAGGTCAGCGATTCTGGAGAATGCTTGTTGTCAAAATCACTTATTTTCAAATTCAGTGAATCAAAAATCCAGTTTACAGAGCCTAGGCGCCTATTTACATCAGATTTTTTTTTTCAGTTCACACACAGTATGTGCAGGTAGCGGATCGGCAGGAGATTTTCACTGATTTTGACAAAAAGTGATTTTTAAAACAAGCGTTCTCAATAATCACTGACACGACTCTAAAAGATTTGCAAACTGACGTTAGGGGAGTTTACCAATCAATCTTTCTTTTGTCATTTGTCATTTGTCAACCGTATAAAATCCATTGCTAGATTGTTTGGCCATGTTTGATAGTAACTAAACCATTGATGTCTGCTGATTTACAGTATTTTAGACAGAGGGACCCAATATTAAATGCCCAGGGGAAAAACATTGTCTGACACACGTACCTGCTTTTCAATTCATAATTTTCATTTTGGCAAGTTATTATCGCATCATCAAATAGTAATTTACTGAATTATCAATAGAGTAGTTTTTGATGCAAACATTTTTACATATTTTGAATATGTCTGATTTATTTCTAGTTCTTCTATTGTGTAAATATCGAAGTATAATTGATATAAACATATTTACGTTTCGTATTTTACTCTTTTTACACAATTCTATTTCCACTTTACAGTGTATTCCTATTTTGAAAAGGAGAGCAAAATGGGAGCAACAAGATTTTCCATTAGAAAAAAAAATCACTGCGAAAGAGCTTGTAAGTGAGAACTCAGATACATTTGTTAGTGCTGCCAAAAAACAAACCAGCCAAGGAAAATGTATGCAATCTTATGTAACTGACTGCATCATCACATAGCGTTTGGTTTTCATTGTTGATAGGTATATTGCAGGATGTCAGTGTGCAAACAGTCCTCTGCCTGAATGAGTCAGCAGGATAAAGGCTTTCTGCAGCTTTGGGGGGAATTCAAAGCAAGCAGTGATTAGTGAAGCAGGAGTTGAATAAATTGGTTTGCAGTCAATATCAAAGCATGAGTTTGTGATCTCTGGATCTCTGTTGGTTACTGTGATGAAACCATGACCTGAAAGTGCTGCCAAAATGCTGCCGTCCCCAGTTGACCAGGGACTCTATTTGCTAGTTCTATCCCTCTCTCATCTCTACTCTCTGTCCCCTGTTTGTATCCACACACTTTCAACATGGCATAACAGTTGACAGTTAATGATGACCGTGTATGCCTCCAACAGAATTCATGCAATGTGTATGGTGCAGCTGCATGCAGTACAAACCCACAGCATAAGCTGGACTCCTGGCTTTCGCTGCAGTTGGTCAGTGAATTTTCTTCTGAAAGTTTTTTAGTTCCTGTGCAGTCGAAAAGGACACGAGCAGAAGGGTCACACCGGGCCTGTGTCTGTCTGACTTTGCCTTTTAAATGACAGCCATGCACCTCCTAGACACAGGCATGTCAGCATGTCAGAGGTGTGTTTGTGTGTGTGTGTGTGTGTGTGTGTGTGTGTGTGTGTGTGTGTGTGTGTGTGTGTGTGTGTGTGTGTGTGTGTGTGTGTGTGTGTGTGTGTGTGTGTGTGTGTGTGTGTGTGTGTGTGTGTGTGTGTGTGTGTGTGTGTGTGTGTGTGTGTGTGTGTGTGTGTGTGTGTGTGTGTGTGTGTGTGTGTGTGTGTGTGTGTGCGTGCGTGTGTGTGTGTGTGTGTGTGTTTAACGGGGAGTGACCACTGTTCAAGTCTACTGGAGTAGAGTATCAGTTAGTGGTGTTAGTGTGTGCCACAAGTGTGTGTGTGTGTGTGTGTGTGTGTGTGTGTGTGTGTGTGTGTGTGTGTGTGTGTGTGTGTGTGTGTCCGTGCATCCCCTTCGGTGCCACTGTAGAGGAGATAGCGTTTCCTGCCCCCTTGCGCCCACATCTTCGTGGCCATCCGTCATGATGTCATCTCTCCTGGCCCAGAACAAAGCTATCTCCCTGGGAGAAGCCGGCCTGCCGCGCTCCCTCCCTGTTCAGAGAGCAGCCAACCCTGCCCTGCTCCCACCCAATGCCTGCTCTGCCTCTCAACTGCCTGCCTGATAACAGCCCACTCGCAAGGGGCCATTCTTAGATCAGAGCTTTAGGGGGAAAAACATTCTGACTTGGATATCCAACTTGGCAGACATTTCCAATATGCAGTATCAGTGACTTGTGTAAATTGGAGATTTGTACAATTTCTGAAATTGGCTCAGAATGAGTTTTCCTGGAAAATGGACTTTGGTGGTGTGAAGTGAGCCCTTTATGTAGTGTGTCAGAAAATAAGGGAGTCCCAAGGTGGTAGATGTAACTGAAGCACATATCTTGAAACCATATTTCCATTTATTATTTTTCTCCTGAATGGTTTAGGTGTCTAGAGTTACACGAGGCATCCTACAGAAGAGCTCCTCAGCTCCTCAGATTGTATACAGTCATGGAAAGTTCAAAACATAAAAAAATATTGCTGTCAACAATTGGAAATTGTTACTATAAAAAAATCATATCATTAAACCTGTAAGCGAAACCAATTTCTAACATGTCAAATCAAAGGTATCACAGAAAAACACAATAATAAATACATAACATTTTTTTGTAAAATAGTTTTTTAAGGGGTGTCGGGAAACATTTCAGGGCTGTTTCAGCACCCATTGAATGCAGCTTAAATCACCCCTGCTGCACACTCGCTCCATGTTCCTTATGAAAACACCCCAAAAAACAAAGAGAAAGAGTGGAGACGCTGATGTGCCCCCTGAGCCCTCACTACAGGACTGTGTGGGTATGTTACTGCTATTGCATCAGAATGAGAGAGACTGCGTGGGTGGGTGGCTGTCAGGGAACGTCAATCCACCAAATCTGCTGGAGTGGAACAAAGACAGATGACTGACAGTATGCTTTGATATTATTTTGACTGTGTGTGAATTCTGAAAATGGGTCAAACATCTGATGTTTTTTTGCCTCACGAGATTTAAAGTTGCAGTGTGTAATAAAGCTGAAGGCTATTTTGGCTTCATAGAGTGGTGACAGTTCTAGATTGCATCACTTTGTGTCTACCAATCCCCCTTGGAGAATTTACAGGAGCTAAGGTGGTCTTCAAGGACAAGAAGCTAAAGTTACTAAACTGCCTCAAATCTTTCCAAAATATCAAGTGATTGGGAGAAGATGTATTTAGTTATTTATTCTATAGCACTTCTTGGTCTTCTAACAGGTGCACTTCCAGCAGACACACGGTGCAACAAGGCGAAACAAAACCCATTCTAAAGTAATAAAACAAACAATAATTCTGTTTTTTAAGTGATTTTACAAAAATGAGAAACATACTACAATTCCATTTCTACAAAGTGTGTGTGTGTGTGCGTGTGCGTGCGTGCGTGCGTGCGTGTGTGTGTATGTGTGTGTGTACCATATTCCCTGTAAACATAATTTGGTTTTCATTTCATTTCTTCCTATAGTGATTATTTCATATAGCTTGTTCTATGTAATAATTTGTTTCATATTTGTTGATAGCTGTCCTGTGTGTGTGTGTGTGTGTGTGTGTGTGTGTGTGTGTATGTGTGTGTGTGTGTGTGTGTGTGTGTGTGTGTTTGTGTGCGTGCGTGCGTGCGTGTGTGCGTGTGTGTGTGTGTGTGTGTGTGTGTGGGCTACAGCTGCATTTCATTGTGCAATCCTGCATTGTGTAATGTGCCATGGAGCCTCTTCACCCCTCACTTTCCCCGCAATTAATTTACAAGTTCAGACAAAGGACAGTCACGAGTCTGAATTTATTAATAGAGAACAATTCTTCACCTCTTTCAGCTGGACATAAAAGTTCATTATTCATAATACCTCAAATTACAGCCTTTTTTTTGGAGCCTTCTCCTCGTAATAATAATATTCGCTGCAGCTTGTACTTTTACTTTACGAGACCATCATGCACTGACTGAATTGTATCTGCCAGAAGGGATTGCGGCACTATTTCAACTTTTGTTCACACCCAACAACCGTTTGGATCTCAGGATCATGACTGTTCGAAGCCAGCAGAGAGAGAGAGAGAGAGAGAGAGAGAGAGAGAGAGAGAGAGAGAGAGAGAGAGAGAGAGAGAAACACACACACACAGGTGGTGGAAGAAGTCCTTTAATGGTGAGGAAACAGGCAGAACTGGCAGAAGGAGATAAGACACTCCAGACGGTCTCCTTAACAAAAAAAGTGAATTGAAAAAAAAAACTGGAAAAAAAGAAATGGGTGGAGGACCCAATGGAGCCAGGAGGGGTTGGCAATGGCCGGGGGGGGGGGGGGGGGGTGAGTGAGTTATCAGCCATGCAGAATAGTAGTGCACCTCATCTTGTTATCCTCTAGACTGGGTGGCGCTTTTTTTGTTGCTTTTTGGAGATAACAGGCGGTCCACTCCGGATTGTGGCTTTAAGTCAGTTCAGCTAACTATAGGCTTATTTGTCTTAGCAAGATGTGTGAGCTTGTCAGTACCACAGGGATTCAAGCAAGGATGATTCGTCCTTAGTGTCCTGTGTTGAGTTCCAATGGAAAAATGTGATTGTTGGTTTAAATTGCATTCACTGCGTATGGCAACCTTTCATACAGTTACATCTCCGTATTTTGTATTTAAAGAAATGAAGTCCTGTTAACGCTTTCTTTATACACGCACAACTACTTCCATTAATTACCATATTTCCATATTCCATACAACCAGCGGTCTGTTATGCCAGCATTGAGGTGGGCACAGCTCCAGTAGCTTCTTCTATTTATATATACAGCCCCTGGTCGGCAAACTATAATTGGCACAAACCCTCTACTACCTCCCTCCCTGCTTCACATGGTGTACGCGACCCAGTAGATGACGTTGACCACGGCGAAGGTGAAAGGGAAGACGGCGCGGGCGTAGATGTCGATGGTGTCTGCGTCGATGGGTTTGCAGACACACTTGGAGCAGCATTTCTTCTCCCTGTCCCCCTTAGAGGATCCTTCATCGGTCTGCCTGGATCTCCTCCTGCGGGGCTCCTCCTCCCCCCCGCACCCCCCTCCCTCCCCGGGGATCTCACTGCCCGAACGCTGGCTCCGGCCCTGGCGGCTTGATATCATCACGCTCTGGTTCATGCCGGTGACAGACAGAGAGAAGAGGACCATAGCCTGCTTGCCGTTCTTCACAATGGACTGTGTGTGAGAGAGAGAGAGAGAGAGAGAGAGAGAGAGAGAGAGAGGGCATGTCAGTGGTTTCTGAGCATTTAACCTGGAAGAGTGAAGTCATTTAGAATCAAATATTTGACAGAAATCTGATCATTAATAATAATTAAATATCTATTTGTATTTTCAGTGGATTTGATGTAATGTGGATGATATAAGAAAAGATGATAAAGAAGATATATATTTTACAAAAAGACAGTAGCTGTGATTCATTCAGACTATTGTCTAGGATCAATAATAATGATGGAGCAATACTATTACAAACATGCTTTGCAACAATTTCTTTGTATTAGAAATTCCATCACATCCCATAAAAATCCCCCAAAACCTCATTGGACAGATAACAGTGAATCACTTTCCACTTTTCATTAAAGCACCTCTCGTTTCACCGTGTTACAGGGATCACTGAGGACTTTTCACTCCTTTTACAACACCATAGAAGTACTTGATACATTTTATAAGAGCAATCAAAATTATTTAAATCCAGAGGCATGGCGTTTTTACTGTCTGCATGTGTGCATTAGAAGCATTTGGACCATTTCAGCATATTTAAAAAAAAAAAAAAAAAAACACAGCTGTTCCTAAATCTTCAATATTAAAGAAAACTGTGGTTTATTTTATCTTGGGATGTTGCTGCAACATTGGTAAGTCCTTACCGTCATCGTAGTTTTACCAACAACAGCAATGCATTCTGGGTCTCCACACACTTTCAATCACACTAAAACCGCTCACTTCACTCATCTTTGGACACCTCATCATTTGTGTCAGCATTAGATAATATTCTTCACTTAATTTCAATGTTCAATCCCCCCCAAAAAAAATGCATCAAGTCAATGTTTGTCTTTGAAAATATTCCTCCGTAAGATGTTCTGTAAATGAACAGAAAGGCAAATAAACAGTAAGATAAAACACAGCCTAACACCCTGAAGGGAAATCTACCTGTTTCCCATTCTGCTGTGGAGAGATAAATTGTCTTACTGAAGGTTAGTGGGATGGATGCTTGGCAACAGCGGAGGTCTGGAGCCCGGCCCATGGTCTATATTTGACGCCCCCACCCCTCTGGACTGTACCTTTGTTGTCTGCTGGTGGGAGGGTATGATTGATTTGCTCACCTCCGAGCTGAGCTTGTTGGCCTTGGTCTTGGCCTTCTCTTTGAGTCGGTAGTCGGCGTTGTAGTGAGCGAAAGCATACTCAATGAGCGCAGCGAACACAAAGACATAGCAGATCCAGAAGTACACGTCCAAGGCCTTGATGGCTGAGGCTCGAGGCAGGGAGGAGCGGGCGCTTACCATCAGCGTGGTCATGGTGAGAACAGTCGTGATCCCTGTGGAAAGAAACACAGGCAAAAAGTACAATGCAGGGTGATGTGCAGTTTGCCATTGCTATAATGGATAGCAGTGTCAGTCTGTCGGCCAGTTGGTCCACCAAATTAATATGGGTCTCCATACACCTTCACCTTTCTGAAAACCTATGTTCAAAACCCCCCCAGTCAGATTTCTCTCCCTTACACCCCCCTCATTACCAACCTCACTTAGCACACCTCCAGTTCTAGATTGTATTGTTGTTGAACGTTCTATCTATCCAACTTACCAAGCTGCACTTTGTCCCCCACAAGACCACACAATACTTAGATGGCTTGACAGTCTTATACAGCTCCGGAAGAAATTAAGAGACCAGCGGATTTTTCTTAAATCTTTATCTCTACGCTACTTATTGAAAATGCTCTAAATAACAATATTTTTATTGTGAATTTGGTAGAAATGTTGTCAGTAGTTTATTTTACAAAATCAAAATGTTAATTTTAATCAAACATATGCCTCTGAAGAGTAAAACAAGAGACACTGAAAATTTGGAGTGGTCTCTTAATTTTTTCCGGAGCTGTAGATAAATAAACACCAACTTGATACCCCTTTTAAAATAAAATGTTGGGAGTTAACGTAAACAGACCCAACCCAATCAAACTAATACCAACCTAAAGATACACGAGCAGGCACCGCTGTTTGGCTGATCCAAAAGGACACCCAGGACATGGCAACCAGTAATATGGAAGGCATGTAGGACTGGATGATGTAGACGCCTCGATTACGCCTCAGCTCGAAGCGGAGACTGAGCCTCGGAAATCGTCCCGCTGGGAAGCACAAAACAGAAACCACGTTTAATTGCTTTGCTGAAGAAGCTAATTATCCTCTATGAGAATAACCAATTGTTCTTCACAGACACTGATACGATACAATGTCTGTCTGCTCACTTGGTGGTAAAGCTACTGTATAGAAACATAGGTCTATCATTGCAAAGTGCATTTTCCCAGCAGCTACGGCCATGATCTCCTAAAACAACCTCCTGCCTGGCTCAGCATGCAAGACTGACTTGATCCATTCCTTCTGAGCATAGAATATAAGCACAGAAGGGCCTGAAGTGAGAAATGGAAAATAATAAAAAAATAAAAAAGAAGAAGAAGAAAACTTTCTTCAAAAAGAATGTGCAGAGGTTTCTATCAGAGAAAGGCAAGTCAAGTCCAAGAATTCAGAATAATACAAAAATAATAAAATACAAGGCATGCAGGGGAGGCTTTCAGACTGACAGTCTGGCATTAACAACTGAAGGGGGGGAGATGGCGGCTCACCAGATTTGAAGTTCATCATCTCAGTGACAAAGCGGTAGTCTGTGATGGTGAACTGGGAGAGCTCCAGTTTGTCCAGGCCGTGGATGTGTGTCTGACTCTCTGACCAGTGGTACACGATGTCCTCTGAGGAGTAACCGTCTACCAATGGAAGACAATGGAGATTTGTATCAGTGCAGTATACGGTAACGTTTTTTTCTATACAAGCCCTGAGGAAGGGACGAAGCCTGTAGCACTTCCCTACATGCCATTTTCCTTGAAGTGACATATACGCATCAAAATAAATCAGGATGCATGTGCGAAGTAATTTTTCTTTTTTAAAAGACGTTACTTGAATCACCGACTTACAGCTTTCCAGGTCCAGCATGCACTCCTGTTCATCCATGGGGTACTTGGTCAGGTCCATGTCACACGCAACTGTTGAAGTGATTCTAAAAAAAGAAGGGGGAAAAAACTGCCGGGTTTATCAAAACACAATGTAGAATATTATATATCTCTCTTAGTCATTGTTTGTCTGGAAGCTCCTTGTTCCCTTTTTCAAGTTGCTTTTAAGAAATGTCCTAAAGGTGCGAACACACTACACGCGTTACCCGCGTAAGATTTACGTGCGTAACGCAGCTAAAATGTTGCTTGATCGTTTTGTGTCAAAAATGGTTCTACGCGCGTAACGTGCCTAGTCTCCCTCCCGATATTGTATTTCCCCTAATTAACCATGGCTGCGATCAGACCCGACCCGACACAACAGCGTGCATGTCCGCACAAAAACAACAACAACACGGCCAACAACTGTTACTGTGCCAAAAGACAAACTGAACAGCACAAATAGCCTAGCATTAAAACAGCATTGCATATTCACGGCAGCTACTTAACAAACACAGTTACAGCAGCATCGGTGCACGGCGGCACAACATAAAGCCAAGTAGCCAACAATAGCCTACCTGGCTGTGAAAGGGGACCGTGGCTGGCGTAGATCAACACCGGTGCTTCGTTGTACTCGTTGTGAAAGTCCCCCGGACAAAGCCGTCATGTTTGGGTTCATAATATGAGGCGCTAGCCGCCCGCACACAACCGGGTGAGTTAACTAATGCTATACGGCGCTAACTTGTTTTATCGGCTAAAGGACATGCCGCACATATTCACTGAATTAACCAGGAAGTCCATTCTCCTGGTTTACTCTCCCCACGTCTTCTATTCCCGAGCTGCTGTCATACAGCACCGGCTCGGCTGCCTGCAATACATTTTCCTCCTCGGTGTCTCTCATCAGCCTCTGTGTACAGTACACTGTTCTCCGACCGTGCCAATGTATGTGACGTCGGGTCAAGCCCAACGCTGATTGGCCAACGCGGCTAATCGTCATGCGTAGGAGCGTAAAAAGTTAAATTTTTTGAACTCCGCTCGTAGCTGCGTAGGCGCGTAGGTGCGTATATACGCGGCTCATACGCGGCTAACACAGCTAAAATGTTGCTTTAGCGCGAGTGACGCATCTACGCGCCATGTACGCGCGTAAACCAATGGTTCCCTATGGAAACATAGCCGATTGTATACGCGTCTGTACACGTGTAACGCGTGTAGTGTGTTCGCACCTTAAGATCTAAAAAACCTTTGACCGGCGCTATTTATGTATTTATGAATTAATTTGATTGATTGTTTGTGTGTTTGTTTGTTTATTTTGGCAACATAACCAGGAACTAACACAAAGTTAAAGGAATACTTCACCCATACGGAACCAGCGTTCTATCATTATAAAATCACTATTACAATATAATGAATGAGGTTTTTCTTTCCTCAGTCTTCCCTCAGTCTTCCCTTGGCCCAGTTGTCCTGTTAATCCTGACCCTTACTGTGATGTCACAGTAAGGAAAATGTAGGGTTAGACAGTGAGACCATAAAACACTTTCTGCCTTTTCTCAGGCTAGGATGATCCGATTTCAATTTTTTTTGCACATTTATACTACATAGGATCTCAGAGTTCAATACACCTTCATATTCCAACCGGTGAAGTAGGCCTTTAAATGTCAACTCATTATCGAACAGCCACTCATCTATACATCCCCAGTAACATTAGAAATCACTTGGAGAGTCATGTTTTTGTGATGGATACCAGTCCAATATTCACTTTACCTATGTCTGGTTTTGTTTCCACCAACGTCTGAGAAGTAAACCCTGGCAATTAAGTGGCCAAAAAGGCTCCAACAATTTCACCAGCAAGTCGTCCGGTTGCCTAAACTTAACCAAACAGTAACCCATAGAGGTGGCACATTAGAAAAATGCATAGTTCTTAAAGACTATACCCTAAAATAAACTTCAAAAACTGTGTGGTATGTATGGATGTAAGGGCCCCAATAAGAGTATTTCTCCCCCAGAGTCTTGTGCTCTACGCCCCCTGGTTCCATGAAGCTCCTACCGGCTGCTGTATAGAATGACTCCGTTTGGCTGCAGGCGGATCAGCTTGTTCTCCACGGTGACATCGTGGAACCAGGCAGATTTGGCGTTGACTATGAAGGTGTCGGGCACCCACAGCTTGTCCACGAAGCGACTGTCCAGCCCCAGAGTCTTGTTGGTGTGGTTGTAGGACAAGCGGTCGTCACGCCAGCTCTGCCGCAGGAACACAGTCATGGTGTAGTCCTGCCAGGGAACCACACGCAACACACACAACACACACACACACACACACACACAAACACAATGCAAGGCCCATGAGTCATGAGCATGAGCATCACTAAAGGAAAACAAACATGTCCTACGTTTGGTTTATACTATGCAAAGTCCATGAGAGTATCAAATCATCTGACAACTCAGCCAATGTGTCACACATGTTCACACACTGAGAACTACTTTCCAAAACCCTCCACAGTACAGGGATAAATTAGGATTATGCTAATATAAAAAATATTTGATCTGCAATGCACTCGTGACGTCGAGGGATAGCTGATAGCTGAAGGGAGATAGAGAATCTCAATGTACAGTATCTCACAAAAGTGAGTACACCCCTCACATTTCTTCACATTTTTCTTTATATCTTTCCATGGGACAACACTGAAGAAATGACACTTTGATACAATGTAAAGTAGTCAGTGTACAGCTTGTATAACAGTGTAAATTTACTGTCCCCTCAAAATAACCTGACACACAGCCATTAATGTCTAAACTGCTGGCAACAAAAGTGAGTACACCCCTTAGAAAAAAATTACAAATTGGGCCCAAAGTGTAAATATTTTGTGTGGCCACCATTATTTTCCAGCACTGCCTTAACCCTCTTGGGCATGTAGTTCACTAGAGCTTCACAGGTTGCAACTGGAACCCTCTTCCACCCATTTATGACAGCATCACAGAGCTGGTGGATATTAAAGACCTTGCACTCCTCCACCTTCTGTTTGAGGATGCCCCAAAGATGCTCAATAGGGTTTAGGTCTGGAGACATGCTTGGCCAGGCCATAACCTTTACCCTCAGCTTTTTTAGCAAGCCACTGGTCGTCTTGGAGGTGTGTTTGGGGTCGTTATCATGTTGCAATACCACCCTGCGGCCCAGTTTACGAAGGTTGAGTGCACGTGGTCAGCGTCGTACACAGAGGTTGGCTTTGGAAAATAGACGTATGAGTGCTGCCAGCATTGCTGAAGGGCTTGAAGGGGTGGGGGGTCAACCTGTCAGTGCTCAGACCATACGCCGCACTCTGCATCATATTGGTCTGCATGGCTGTCATTCCAGAAGGAAGCCTATTCTAAAGATGATGCACAAGAAACCCCACAAAAAGTTTGCTGAAGACAAACAGACTACGGACATGGATTACTGCAACCATGTCCTGTGGTCTGATGAGACCAAAATACATTTATTTGGTTCAGATGGTGTTAAGAGTGTGGAGCGGCAACCAGGTGAGGAGTACAAAGACAAGTGTGTCTTGCCTAGAGTCAAGCATGGTGGTTGGAGTGTCATGGTCTGGGGCTGCATGAGTGCTGCCAGCACTGGGGATCTACAGTTCATTGAATTCTAACATGTACTGTGACATACTGAAGCAGAGCATGATCCCCTCCATTCATAAACTGGGCCGCAGGGCAGTACTGCAACATGATAACGACCCCAAACACACCTCCGAACGACCACTGGCTTGCTAAAGAAGCTGAGGGTAAAGGTTATGGACTGGCCAAGCATGTCTCCAGTCTTAAACCCTATTGAGCATCTTTGGGGCATCCTCAAACGGGAGATGGAGGAGCGCAAGGACTCTAATATCCACCAGCTCCTTGATGTCGTCATGAATGGGTAGAAGAGGGTTCCAGTTGCAACCTGTGAAGCTCTAGTGAACTACATGCCCAAGAGGGTTAAGGCAGTGATAGAAAATAATGATGGCAAAACAAAATATTGACACTTTGGGCCCAATTTGGAAAATTTTTCTTAGGGGTGTACTCACTTTTGTTGCCAACAGTTTAGACATTAATGGCTGTGTGTCGAGTTATTTTGAGGGGACAGTAAATTTACACTGTTATACAAGCTGTACACTGACTACTTGACATTGTATCAAAGTGTCATTTATTCAGTGTTGTCGCATGGAAAGATATAATGAAATATTTGAAGAAATGTTAGGGGTGTACTCACTTTTGTGAGATACTGTAGATGGGAGAATGGAGTTTAAAAAAAAGAAAAATCAGGTGAAAGTATACTTTACCATGTTGGCCTCAGAGATGTGGTCAATGCTGGCCACTTCAATAGCCATGGCCACATTCACTGGTGGACCTGCATGGGGGAGAAGTGAGAAAAGAAAGCCAAGCTGCACCCCTCCCCCTCCCCCTCTCACACACACACACACACACACGCACCTTCCCTGCTCGTTCTGAATCCATCGGTCCCTCCCTCACCCATCTGTTTGCCTCCCGCTAATACCCATCCACCCACGTCTCAAACACTCCTACAGTGCATAGAGATTAAGCATTATGCAGTTTAAACCATGGTAAGTGGCACATCACACTGTGGGCATTCATAAACAGCGCTGGGGCTTTTCATGGACTCGCACAGAGTGAGCTTCTGCCTACGTTCAAGCACACACACACACACACACACACACACACGCACACACGCACACACACACACACACACACACACACACACACACACACACACACACACACACACACACACACTTCTTTTTTGGCGTGTCCCACTCAACAGTTTGCCATATGATTAGCATGGAGCGGCCTCTGTGATCGGATGCTGGAGGGCAGAAACTACAGGGGAGCTCACTGATGCGCAACATAAAAAGGCTATTTATATTGAACATTAAGGAATCATACAATGCCATTCCCCGCCATTCAACACCTTCCCCTTCACAATTTCAAAGCAAATCATATTCAACTACTGGCCAAATACTCTATGCATATAGTGTGAGCTGATTTACAATGGGGCCCTGTTTATGGTGCTCCAAAAGGCCACAAAGAGAAAGTTTTTAGAAGGTTACACACCTGATGCAATAACAAGAATGTTTTACAATAGTATCCTCCAGCGGATTAATTGTACATTTGTAAGAAGATACACTATTTACAAATGTATGTTTACTACTAAGAACATGGAAAGTTCAGCTTTGGATAAGACTACTTGAAGAACAATATTGTAAAGTCAACGTGGCATAGTTTAAGTTTCAAATAAATGACGTGAACATTACATTAAAAAATATGTCCACAGATATGTTTTGCAATCTAGAAATGATTGTAGCAGAATATTCAGGCCAATTCACTTGTATTGATTACCTGTAATTTACAACTGCAGTTAGCTCAAGAGTGCCTTGATATATAGCAGGGAGTTTATTATGGAAAATATAGAATTTGTGATATTCTGTAATACGGCCCTAGGTCTGGACTATACTCTGAAATACTGTGGCCAAGATGGCTCAAAAGAGGTGAAGATTCTCTTTCTTTAATTTGCAAAACAATTCCCTAACATGGTTGGTTAAGCTCTCTCAGCCATAGTGAGTGTCTATTTAATTATACATTTTTTAACTCTTGACTTTGGCACAGAACATGCTCTGTGTTGTTTGTATGGGAGCCATGCAATTTTTTTCCACTGCAGTGATTTAGTCTGGACAAAAGCCTCTGCAAAGTGAATATAATGTAACGCAAATGGATGTCATGTAAAAATATTTTCCCAAGCACAATGGGATTCAGAAATCCCATTGTGACGATTTTGTTCACAAATGTGGTTCCCAAATCTGCAAAAGAAAAACAATTTTGTGCACCCTTGGATTTTTGAGATGTGCCCCACAGCAAGGTTGGTTGAACAAAAGAAAAGAATAAATTAAATTATCAAAAAATATTATATATACTTCTTATGGATGTCTCGCAAGTATATCTAAAACATTTTCATACAAATAATTGGTCATTTACTTAAATTTTTGCTCATGTGGAATATTCAGATTGCTTCAAAAACTGATTCATAAATGACATTCCTTCAAAGTAATATTTGTCAATGTATCATTGTCATGATGCAAAACACATCTATGAAACCTTTTTTTTCTCTTTATGTAAATTTCACATTTATTTGATGTTAAATGCAACAAATATAACTCCTCCAAACCAAGAGAACTGTGGGATGGGCATTGAATGAAGGGAAATATCCCCCAAATTACAGACATGATTCCTCAGTGGTCACTATAATGTAACATCCATAAGAATGCAGCCACCACACATGATGCTGTGTCATGATGGTACGGGTATAGGCGTGTTTGTTGTGCACAGAGCGGCGGGGGGGGGCGCGTGTGTGTGGCGATCCAATACTCCTCCTGCTCCACATTTTCACCGTTTTTTGCTCAGCTGAGTTAAGCTGTGAGATTGAGAAATCTATCTCTGTGGACATTGGATGTTTCACATCTTGCAGCCATTCTTAGCAAAGTCCCCCATGACGGGCGGCTCATATTCTTTGCACCACCCAGCTCTCTTTTTTGTCTTATTTGTCCTCCATAATCCCCTCAGCAAAGCTTCTCTTCACCTGAAGGTGTTTTTGAATCACCTTACTGAAGAGACAAAGCAAGTATTTACATGGGGTAAATATGGCTTTGTTCTAATGTCGTACAAGGATAAAAAAATAAAAACATAAAGAGAAGTCAACTGAAGATAATGGACTTGGAAAAATGAAATGTTTGAATTTCATCCAAGTTGCAGTAACCTAGGTGTTTTGGGGTGATGCTAAGGATGGCTGTAAATGTGAGGGGGTGAAATGCAACCCAATGCCACAAGCAGTAGATCTCATTACTCACCTCCTATCCCAGGGCGAAAATTTCTGGCATAGCCCTTCATTAACTCATCCAGGTTAGGTAACCAGGATATTTGAATGTCTGAACCTACATAGTCCCCAATGTCACTCAGCATGGCCCTAGGAGGAGACAGACAAACACAGCAGTCTTCAGAGGGTCGGCCCATATACACCGTGGTGTCCACAGGAAACCCTTTGCTGGCCGGCAGAGGCCCACAGACAGTGTGGAAGGGACACACACACATACTTTATATATAGAAATGCAATCCTCCAGGTAGGAGACAGTATAAGTTGTCGGTCTGGAAGAAAACTGCTTGTCAACTGAAGAAAAAGCATTAGAACATTATAAAAGGAATCCAAAGTTTCTCAAACATTTCTGCTTAACGGGTAAATAGAGTAAAATATTTTTACTTCTAGATATCATCATGGAACTTTGACTGTTCATGATTCACATTAAAACTAGACATTTTTATTATTTAAAAAAAATCTGAAATGTTTGAATACATTTGGCAATATCAATAATAACGTGCCTCTCTGGACCAACAATCTAGATGGTGGATAAAGCCGGAGTTCAAATATTCATTTAATCTATATCAAATGATACTTAGTTCTGGATTTTCATACATCTATAAGTCACAGTAAGTACAGATGGATGTATTTGCATATGTTTTAAATAAAGAAATTAAATATGAACGATTATATTATCCTTATAGCAGCATATAATGAACATTATATATATTTTGTTAGGGATGATTTTTGCATGAAAATGATCCATTTCTATAATACTGAATCTTAGCACAAAATAAGCATCAGCTCCGTACATTTAATTATCTGTTCAGCATTTGCATACTAAAGCCCAAATTGGTTAAAGCCTGGCTGGCCTATTAGGCCATAGTCCACACAGAGTCAACAGAACCAAACGTCCCAGTGCAGCTTCAGATGTCACACAGATCAGACAGTCAGCTGCCCTCAGTCCAGCAGCCTTCTACAGCAGCTTCTCATTGGACTACACATCAGACTTTTATCCTAAACAACTTTGCAAATGTCTTTACTTTAAGACAGTGACACCTAGATTCAACCAGTCCCTATGATTTCCCCAGTCCCCTAACCTGTCAGTAGGGGAGTTATGAAGCTATTTGCTGGTAAAGGGACTTTCCCCAGGCCTGTGGGGGGCCCTCAGAGACTGCTGAAGGGCCCTCAGCCCACACTGACAGACAGCCTCACTGAAGGATTTAACAGGAGCATCACAGCTCTGATGCCACCAGGTGGCAGGTTTGCATTTCAAAACAGCGAGCCTGTCAACAGATACAGTGCAGATATACAGACCAGGGTAAGAAATTCACTTTTTTTTTACTTTTATGTTTCAGGGGCATTTTGGATAATTCCCAGGGAAATTATATCAAATATTGGGGAAAAAATTGTTTCCTCTATCAGGGTACAGTCAGCCAGGGTCTTCCAGATCAAATATATATATTTTTTAGAGCTTTTTAATACAACTTAGAAATGTAATGCCAACTGCACTCCCATAATAGTTCAAAGGATATAATGGAGGATCAGTATCGATTATATGTCCTAAAACATATTTACCAAGTGTTGCATGAAAGACCAATATTAAATTAATCTTATGAAATATTTATTTTCTTAAAATTGACATGAATTGCAATGGGAAATTAAAAAAAAATAATTATCTATTTGACCAGGGCATTAACCCGTCAAGTTCAAGGGTCATTTCAGATTTTCAGGGGCATTTTGCTACACGGCCCCGTTAATTACCTTCCCTGGTACAAAAGAAATATAGCACAGTGAGGACCTTTCTGTTGGCACTGTCATGATAGACGAGGTTTCAATGACATCATGTGATTAGATAGAAGAAGAGCTATAACACCTCTATATTCATAATGCACGCTGTGGTACAGGATCCCATTTGAGAGACAACACCGCAGTGTTGACAGAGCTGACTGACGGGCCGGCAAATAAATAAAGTGAAATAAATGAAAAGTGTTACTGACACACAGAGTCTAAAGGCAGGTGCTGGCATTGACAGGGGAAATGGACCAAATTTGGGGCTTGATGGAAGGCATTCTTAAAATTATTGACTGAATGAAAAGCTTGTTGACATAAGGGAGACATTTGAAGATTTACTACCACGTCTACATGGCAAACTGACCTGCACAGCAAAACAATATATAACAAAGAATGCTGACTTGTCCATAGAAATAGTATATGAAAGAGAAAAGAAATAGCGTTCCTTTTACGTCATTAACTGTTCCTCTGTGAATCAATTTTGCAGCGAGCGGCAGATATATTTTTAGACCGGCAATCACTGTCATGTGTGAAATAAATGGGAGCGCTGAGTGAATTAATTAATCACTCTGTGACTCCTGGATTTTCACTAATTGGCAGTTTCTAAATCTGGAAATAAAGAGCTTTTCCTTCTGTTGGCACACCAAGGTCAACCGAGCCCCCCCTTCACCCCCCCAGGCATGGTGAGACCAAGCAGTGTGTGTGGTAGTGTGTGTGTGTGTGTGTGTGTGTGTGTGTGTGTGTGTGTGTGTGTGTATGCGTGCGTGCCTGCGTGCGTGCGTGCCTGCGTGCGTGTGTGTGTGTGTGTGTGTGCGTGTGTTTCTGCTAGGGACACATTCCTAAAGTCTGACTTTTGTGACTAAATGTATTCATTTCCAGGATCCTGCTGTATTGTGTTTCTATGGTGATCACATTAATAGGCTCACAGGGATTTGACAGTGTTTTGCACACTATGCAGTAGAATCATGTCCTGTTTGATTTGACCTGTATTCAGTCCCACAATTACAATTCTACTTTGAGTTTTGGACAACGTTTTGCAAACTTTATGTCCGTTTTTTGACAGTTATTTGACCTGAAGTAGGGTTTTAATGACCAAAAAAATGCACTGTAACTGTAACACAAAGCCTAGACTCTATAAACAGGCATGTTGCAAGCTATGATGGGCCCCCTTTGTCAACATACCCTTTGTTTATACACCATTTTACAGAGTAGACCCTTGCTGTGTGAACACCAGCATATTTTTCGTTAGTGCATACACAGTATAGACAGGTATGGCGGATTGTGAAGACATGTTCACTGATTATGACAACAATCGTTCTACAGAATCGCTGACTGCACCTTTAAATGCAGCTCTCCGATAGAAAAAAAGGAATATGGCTGCATGCTGTTAAAAGACATTTACAGGGTTGAACACTTGATGGCTCTCTATGGAGACTCACTAAACTTTTGCACCGCTCTATTTTCTCATCCCACCATCCATGACGAACAGTTAAGTGTACACATTTCCAGAAGCTCCTCTTGCTTTCATTATACTGTAGGTCCCTCCAGAGGCCCGGGCCTAAACCTGTCTGTTTATGAGCTAACATTAAGCAGATGGAAAGACCAGACAGAGGAGAGAAAAGACAAGAGAGACGCAGCCTTTCTCAAAAATGGATTGTTCTTTTTTGGGAACGTAATGTGCAGCCTCTGCAGCGGACAGTAACGAGCCTAATTAGTTTTATACACTGACAAGTGCTAGTTACCTGAACACGAGCACACTGCCAGACCCCGAGCCTTACTCTGTCACTCACTCTTTCAACTGTTGAAATAAGCAGTGTGTGTGTGTGTGTGTGTGTGTGTGTGTGTGGTAATCAGAACTTAAAGAGCACATGACATAGCACTGGGTGTAGCTCAGTTTGAAGGGACTTGGCTTTAGAACCAGAGGATGGCCAATTCAAGTTCAAGCCAGTTCATTTCCTCTGCCCTGCTGAGGTGCCCTTGAGCAAGATGCCAAACTCCTAACTCCTCGGTTGCCTGACTAGGTGGGTGACTTTTTTATTATTATTGACCTGACACTTCAACATTGAGTCCCAGAATGCGACGTACTTCACAATTCAGTCAATATATTTTTTAAACAACACAGACGTATGAAACGACTTCCTCTATATCCAGTGACTTCATGAGATGAATTGAAACTGTACCAAGGAGCATTTAGGTCAACAGGAGCCCCTGTACCTGCCATCAGACCACTGCAGCTAATCAAATGCTACTGCACACCTGCTATTCCACCCCCCCCGTGCCCCCCACCCCGCTTCCCATTCAACTGGCTCTTTGTTTTCTGCTCACATGCAGTTTAAAACTCTAGTGCTGGCCTACATACAGCAATACCACAAGACTCTGTGAGAACCATACACCCAGGCCCAACCACTGCGCTACTCTGCCTGTGGATATTTAACCAGCCCATCATTTAAATGAGCCTGTGGTCCCTTTGTCTCTGTCTAGGCTTTTCTCTAATGAAGTCAGGAGAGCACAGTCACTGGCCGTGGTCTACCCGCAGGCTAAGAACGCACCATTTCAGACCACGTCTCAACAACCATTACTATCACTTACTTATCTCCCCTTTTCTTAAATAAGCTAAGCACTTGTTCTTTGGCCTTGGGTATAGCTATTTCTTTTTCTTTTTTGTTAAGACATACACTCTCTTATTTGGAGGAAATCTTGCACTTGCCCCTATGTAGTTTGGATGAATGTCTTTTTTGGAATTCACTTTGGAAAGAATTCTCTTATTTCTTTTTTCATCATGCAGTCATAATCATGTACGGAAATTATAAATATTTTGTTGTATAAAAATAATTCAATTAAAAAAAGACGTATGATTTTTTTGATTCCATATTCTTTCGATTCAATGTGGAATAAAATAATAATAATTATTCTATAATAATAATGCCTGTTAGAAGGAGTGACCTCGTCCCATCAAGTCAGCTTGGACAGTTTCAATATTATGCATACAGAGTGTATTAGTGTGTAGTAGTTTAGTGGTGCTCTAGTATTCTCTAGTATTGAAGAGCATGTAAGTTCAAATGTAGAACCAAACTCACATTTGTTGATGCTGAAAATGCAAAAGTAAACTTTTTTCTTAAAATTGGTAAGAATGGACTGAGTGGACACACTACCCTCAATATAGAGGGGACTAACTGTATTGGGAGGATTCTGATTTAGTTGATAGCCAGGACAAGGTTTTACTGTTCTACGAATTCCTTTTCTTTCATACTTGGGAGTTGACTTGAAACAGGCTGCTATGAGTTGCCGTGAAGGTTCTTTTGTATTGTCCCGGTCACATAGTCACTCTGACAGTGGGTGATTTCGGCACAGTGAGAACATGTAATGCGTTCTTCTAACATTGTTTTATTGTATTGTCTGGGTCTGCCGTGTGGTTCAGAGATCAGTTATCTCTCTAAACACTGTCTGGACCTGCTGTCCTCATAAATACACTGGAAGCTGCTGAACAGACACACAGTGTGCAGGACAAAGAGAGAGAGAGAGAGAGATGGCTAGAGGAGAAGATCTACACTGGGAAACGCTGTATGACTAACTTTCAGGTCAGTGGCTATTAGTTGTTATTTTAGAGAGCCTGAAATAACAAAGCTTCTTCCCAGAACATGAATAAAGTGACGTTTATCCTTGCGTTGATGTCATCACTGTGTGTGCAGTATCATATTGCCACACACTGCTCCTTCACGGGATGACATTCAGTAATTTGACTATGTGATGGCTTGCAGATTATACATAATATGTTTTAGGCTGGCTTTCAAAGCACTAAAAACTACAACTTGGAGTTAATATATCAAAATACATTTCTTCTATTGAGTGGCAGAGGACGTGAAAGGTCCTGCCGCTGTTGGTGTTCAACACCTACGATACCCATGCAGAGCCGGACTGAGCTGACAGAACAAATACCTCCACCCTATACCTTATCCACTGAGGATAAACCAGCCAATCAGATCATTTGCTTCAGGGAGCATTTGTAGCCAAGACCAATCAAATCTGGGCACAATGGGTTGGTATTTCCTGTATTGTTAACACTGGACCTATATGTTATATAAGTCAGTCCTATGTTGCACATATTCCACTATCAATCAGATGCAGACCGGATTTGGTGAAGTAAAATGGAAGTGACATTTAAAGGAGAAGTAAGTGATATGGTCCTTTTAGCTAACTTCCTGTCAGTGACTGCAGTTAGCAGTCCCCTCCCTCGTCCCTACGTCACCACTAGATGAACGTTCAGACATCTTCGTCAGATAGTGCCACGATGGAGAGCAGCGAGTCATCGTTCACGTTCACAGAGACCCGCCTCTTCATAGCACTCTGTCTCCTGATTGGATAAAACGAGCGGGATACTCAAAATTTAAACTGGCAATTACCATGAAGTTGAATGACTGGGAGACCTGTGTTATGAACTGTGCATACTGTTTAAGTGATTGATGTATGAATATAGAGAGATTTAACACAAATTAACAAAAAAGTATCACTTACTTCTCCTTTAAGTTGGAAAGAAAACACTTGTGAAATGTACACCACAGCAAAGGTGGCGAGGCATGACTTAGCTAAGCAACTTTTGTGAAACAGATGAACGAGGAGCTAAAAAAATAAACAGTCATTTAGCTCAGAGGGGGTGGTGGGTGAGGGGAAGGAAGCAGTTTGCAACTTTTAGTCACCAAAGACAGCAGTAATTTGTGTGTGAGTGTGTGTGTGTGTGTGTGTGTGTGTGTGTGTGTGTGTGTGTGTGTGTGTGTGTGTGTGTGTGTGTGTGTGTGTGTGTGTGTGTGTGTGTGTGTGTGTGTGTGTGTGTGTGTGTGTGTGTGTGTGTGTGTGCGTGCAAGTGAGTGAGTGAGTGAGTGAGTGAGTGAGTGAGTGAGAGAGAGAGAGAGAGAGAGAGAGAGAAAGCTTACAAAAAATAAGGTACAACAAAAAAGCCTACACTCCACATTGTAATGAGAGCTAAATAATAAAAAACAGCATTTGACTAGAGGCGGGGAAAATCCAATTACTCCCTCTGCTAGTCAGCAGCCAAGAGGGACAATAGAAGTGATCCGCAACACATTTCACCCAAAGCCTAAGCAGCTTCACCCTTTGCCCTTTTCCCATGGTGGCAATTGGCAGCATACAGTATCGGCTCAGTACTTTTAGACGCTGGTTATCCTAAGAATTGGTCACTTTTAAAAGCTTGCAGACAAAAAGCAAATTTGCATTATTGTAGCGCGCACGGATGAATGTAGGCAGGCCTCTACAAAAAAAATCACCAACATGTTTAGACACAGTTGGTTTACCCAGATGACCAAAGCCTACTGTTTTGTAAAGGGGAATTCCGTGCAAAAAGTTAATTTAGAATCCAGGGGAATGTTAATAAACAGAGGGCATAGTTGGATTCATTTTAAATGTTAGAACTGTGTAAAATAGATTGAAGGTTTCCTTAGTTTAAGAGGATCTGTTTTTTTAATAATCTGCATATATCAGTCTCAATTCACTTTTGGTCCAGAGTTCATCAGTTCATTTTTCTAAAACACATTTTGACCTATTGTATATCTAAATTGAGGTAAGAGGCACATTTTCTCCCAAGAATAAACTACTGGAAGAAATTCCTATAGCTAAATGTGCACTTACTTCACTATGTGTTATGTTATTTGTTAAGTTTTAGATGTAAAGTTCAGATAGTATTTGTATATTGTGTGAAATATAAATATATACTTTTCTTTAATGGAAATTGTAAAAGTACATAATGCAAAATGAAAGGTGTTTGTATGGAACTGCAGTATGGACAGCATACAGTACACCACAGTCAGTTATGCTGGTGCTGTAGATGCTCAGGGCATATAGTGGCATGTGACAGGAGGTATAACAACATTGCACTGCTGTCTGATGCATCTGTCTCTCTGTATCCTTCACAATGACTAACACGATGCCATGGTACAGATGCAAATTAGCTTAAAGCTATAATCTGGTATAGTGCATCAAATGGCAACATTTATGTTCTAACTGTACATTGTCCCTTTTAAATAAAGATTTTATATATATATATGGTGTGTGATTAAAATTAGAGCCCATGGCAAACATGAACTCAATAAATAGTGCCATCTACTAAAACTGCATTGTGCTTTTTTGACATTGGTGTTTTTAAACAGCACTAATAAAATGAGAAACAGAAAAGCAATGATGTGAAGTCCTTGGGAATATTGATTGAGGCATGAATAATTGGAATGATGTATTAATGAGATATGACAAAATGTATCACCCCTGGGCTGTGCAATGACCCCAGTCGGTAGGATGAGGGTTCAAATCTCCAAGTTTTGCATCTATATTGTTGCTTATATATACGTATAGCAGAGGGGGCTGCTCTGTATAAATGTAGGAATCTGCATAATGACACCATCATGATAACTGACCCTGATCGAACAGGCCTGTAGGTGGGTAAAATGTTCTGTCCCATTCACATCATCTCGAATTTGCATCTCCATATAATTAAACATGTTTAACTTTTTGCTTTTTGACTGCTGACACTATTTTGCATATATGCATTATGCAAATTAGTGTCAGCAGGTCAACGTGACTGGCACGTAAAGCAGAGGAGAAAGTCGACCTCATCTTGCGAGTGGGTGTGAGGATGAATGCAGGGCAAAGCCACATACATTCAATTGACTCATAGTTTTATGCTTACTGTACATTAATATTAATGAGGTAAAGTCGTGGGAGGCGATTCACAGCTTGGAGGATTAGGATCATACTCACTGCGATGTTTTAGCTTTTAATGATGTTGATTTTATCTAAGTGTATACGGTAGTTCATAGGCTATAACTGCTGTTTTGGTTATTATATGATTGATTGCACGTGGTTTTCCACCCATAGATGTATGAATACAATTGTCATAATTTCTTCATAATAATGGTGCTTTATCCTTATTTGCAGTGGTTATTTGCCCTTTCTGATCAGACTTACGGTGTAGCTGCTTTCTCCAACTTCCTAACTTAATTCGCCTACTGATTTATTTAATAATTTATTTGGTGTGGACGAAGCAAAGCTGTGATCTTACCAGGCGAAAAGATCCCCTCCAACGAATAGCAGAGCGAGACTCGACAGCAGGAAAGTTGGGATCTCCATTCCACACGCGTTATGAAAGATAATCGAGGGAGTGGGAAGAATAAAAAAAGAGAGACAAAGTTGTCCGTGATTGGAATCGAGGTAAACAGCCACAGAGAAAGTTGTTCTATTTTAGTGCGCTCATGTCGCGATCCGGCGCTGCCGAGGAGCAGAAAGTAAAGTGTGGCACTGCTGGATAATGTGCTGCAGATGACGGTAATGTTGACCCCATGATCGGCTGCCCAAGACCTCCGCGTCCAGGAGCGCACAGAGGAGAGCGCACCGAGGAAAAACTGCGCTTCCGACCGTCACAACCAAGCGATCCACCGCTGATGCTGATGCTGAGGATGATGCCGCGCCGCCTCTTCTCCAGAAACAGAGGAGAGAGGGAGAGAGAGACACACACAGTGCGAGAGAGAGAGAGAGAGAGAGAGAGAGAGAGAGAGAAACGCACTAATCTGTAGATCCCTCCATTGCTTGGCCTCTAAACGTCAGATAGATTCAATCTGGCCATGGAAGGCGGGGAGGGAGGGGAGGGGGGCGGAAGGAAAGTATGTCACGAAGAGGACTTCAGTGTGTGTTATGCAATGTTTGACACATTTGAATCCTCTCCATTAGATGATTATACTGTTTCATAGAGATGTAGGATATTCCACTCCGATAGAAGAAGAAGGATGAACTAAAGGCTTTCATGAGGGAACTTGGCTTGGTCTTTCCCAATTTAAAATAGCAGGTGTCTTTCCCCTGAACCTACCTGCCAGGTAGTGCAGCCTACCTTCACTCCTCACACACTTATTATCCTTAAAAATGTGTGTGTGTGTGTGTGTGTGTGTGTGTGTGTGTGTGTGTGTGTGTGTGTGTGTGTGTGTGTGTGTGTGTGTGTGTGTGTGTGTGTGTGTGTGTGTGTGTGTGTGTGTGACTGTAGTTCAGGTGTCTTTCACTTGAACAGTCAAAAAATGTTATGACTTCAGTAAGAACATTCATATTAGGGAATTTACTCACATGAATTTACAATATTGAGTGTGTATCCTAAGGTGTCCCTGAAGTGCAAATCAAAGCGGCAAAAAGGAAAACACATCAACAACAAGGAAACGATGACAACGCATCACTAAACACAAAAACTATTAGAAACACAACAATAAATCAAAGAACACACAAACTAAAAGATTAACACAATGATTAACTTCTACCAGAAAAGGTATGGGGCCTATCTGCCATCATGGGATCCTCACTGATTGGAGGGACACACTTCACTGTCATTTAACTAAAAGGAAGTGCACCATAGACATATTTGTGCGTCACCAAATACAAGGAACATTGACAAAAAATAGATCAACCATCAAATGTATCCCAGGAATTATTGTTTGCATTTTCAGGGGATTTTTTAGCCTATATAGGCCTACTAGAAATACATATGATATACAATAGGTCCCATGGGTATAATCTCAGTCATCTTTTTAATCTCCCCCCGGTTTGATTTAAAAAATCAAATGTAGCATATAGGAAATGTATCCTCTTTTCTGCTCACATTTGCAAGCTTTCATCTTCTCTTCATCAAACATAACCTCTTGTCTGCACTGTGGGGAGAGTAGTTCAGTGCACCTGCACTGGTTATATCTCACCCATGGGAAGCAGAGACATGCCTGGGGTCAGTGGCTGTGGATTCAAACCACTGTCCTCTCGTCCCATGGGACCATCCATTTTGCACTCCATTTGCACTGCAAGTTATTTTGCTATAAAGATTGCAGGCTACGTTTCTTTACGTTGTAGTAAGAACTGTAGCCGGCAATGTTAGCTGGATTTTTTGTACTTTCACAGTTATGATAGGCTATACATTTACCTCTGCAACGAAACCTGCCCCTATACATCACACACAACCGCACACACATAGTAGGCTACTATTTTGGTTAATATACCTAATCATTTGGCATCCCATGGTGATAGCCTACTAGGCCTAAATATAACTGTAGGCCTATCACAAGATTTCAATTTAAGGCCAATAGGGCCTATAGTGCCACACACTTCCATCTTCCCTCCTTTTCTGAATTTCTCTTTAACATTAGGATTAATAGGCTAAGTAACGTTTTATTAGGCTATGTCCATTATAAGGGAATCTTTCAAGTGAAAATCACATTGTGTCAGTGCAATATGCACTAGGCTACAAATTAATTCCTTTGTTGTTTATATCAGATAGGCCATAGCCTATATATTGCATGCTTGACAAAATATTTTTCATAAGTAATCTTTTCTGAAACAGCTGGAATATGTTCTGCAGAGTGTGACTAATAGGCTAGCGCAGAGAAATAGGCTACGCTACACAATACGTTCAGAAAAATAGGGCTACACGCAAATGTTGGTGTAGGGAATATAGGCTACTGACTAGCCTAGTTAAAAATGACACACGAAAAAACTGTAGGCCTAATAAAAAAATTAAAATAAAAATGTTTTTAGGCTAGAAAATAGCCTATATTAACCAGTAAGCAACTGTAAACTGAAGTAGGCATAAAACAACATTGTTCCCACTTAGCTCATTCCTCCTATTTTAACATGGAATTAAAACTATTGGGCTGCCATTCACACAATGTGATTTTATTGTTTTTACTGTAATTTTTGATATCTCAGAGTCATTTGATTTGAACAAAGTTACGTTTCCATTAGCCTACAGTAGCCAAAGCATAGGCCTAGTTGTTTTGCGAGCAGTGGGTGTTTCCAGTTGGAAGTTCAGGTGACGTCTCGAGGGACCTAGTCCAGAGGGAGGTCCCACTATGGTCCCACTCCCAGGCAGCGTCCCGTCTCCTTGGAAACACTAACAAATATGGCGGAATAATTTGTATGCTGTCAGAAAAAGTAATACTGGGAAGCTATCTGGTCGAAGAAGGAAAGCGTAACAAAGCGAGGTAACAGCTTAATGTTTGTTGAATTAAGTTTTCAAACTTTAAATGTGATACAGCCTAAAGTCAGCATTAATTATGCATCCGCATAGCTGCAAGCTAGCTAAGCTAGCCCCTTTTGAGTGAACAACACGACACATTCAACCCAGAAATATGGTTATTGAATGCAGCAAAAATGACTGGTAATGTAACACACCTGTACAATATGACTTAACATATTCTGCAATTCATTAAGAGTCGATTTTAGAATTGGCATATTGACCAAATAACATTTTGAAGTGGTTCTAATTCATGAAGCCTAGCCTATGGGACCAATGCTATTTCCTTAATTGTGACATTAAAATAGTCTTATACCGATAGGAATTGACACTAGGCTATGTCTGCCAATTGATAGAATATGCATCCAACTGTCATGATAAATTGCTTATTTTGAAGAAATGTGTTAGCCTTTAGTCCATTCTATGTTAAGCTATAACTAAAGCTCAAAGCTACAGTTTTGTCTCATAATATGCGCCTTTATTGCTAAATAGGGTTAAATGGACGTCGAAGACAGGGAGAGTCCACTTGATGTGGCGTCAGATGAATGTGTGATGCTGGGTGCTAACAGTCAAATCAGCACTGATGAGGACAGTGATGGTGAGTTAATAGCTCCTGCTTTGTTTGCAAAATGAAGCTTGCTGTGTCTACTTCTAGATAACACTTTAATTCTACCCTTTAATTCACAATTGCATGTATCATTTTCTATTTACCCTGATTTTAAAAGACTGGGATATCCTTACAACATATGGATTTCTATTGCAGAAGATGGTTCAGGCCAGGAGAGCTTTGAAGATGAGGAGGCAGCCCTTCCTCCTGACCTGGAGTGGTTAGACGAGTTGTATGAGTGGGTGTTTTTTTCTTCTTCTGCAAATCATATCATATTTAGACAATTTAATAAAAACGTCTATTCATCTTTAATCCTCTCAGCATTTAGAGCATCATGTCCCTGTGATGCAATTTTTGTGTTTTTTCCCCAAAATTGATTACCGGTAGTTAGGTTTTCCTACATTTAATTTAATCGTAACACATTAGAAGACAACTCCAGGCATAGTGGTATAAATGTATCCATGTACATAATGTATTCAGGTTTATCATTAAACATGCAACCTTCCCTTATTGTAATTTTGCATCTGCCCGAAGGGAGGACGATGGTGATGGTGATGGTGACCTTGCTGTTGCGGTCGACTTCAGTAAGAAGAGGAGTTGTGCAGCGACAGCACGGATGTTCAAGCTGAGACGAAACCTGGACCAGCTGGACTGCTTTCACCGACAGAAGGAGCATGACATGCTGAAAGCCAGGTCTGGACCTGGCAACCAACACTCCTCTAGAGCCGCAGTAGCTTTTTTAACCTATATAGAAATTCTTACCAGACTCTAAAACTCTAAGACTCTCCTAAACCCTGTAAGTAAAGGAAAACTAACTTAAAACAACATATATATACATATATAAGAATACCAAAAAACACCTGTCTTTTTATCCCACATTGTAACATTGCTGTGAACAATTTTCCTTTTTCCACTTTCCCACATCTCTCCCCATCTTGCCGTCTTCACACTGGGCCAATCATTACTGTACCAATTGATTCAGCAATTTGCAGGAAACCATTTCAGCCGGCGAGAGAACATTTATAAAAAAGCCTCACTCCCACACCGTTCCCCCTTTTTATTTGTCTGCACTGCGAGCCATTAAGTACCCAATGAACTGTGATGCATTTCGAAAATAGCTGTCATTTTGCTTAAGCACAAAACAACAAAGGTCAGAGTGGAGGTGTATACTGCTCTGATCAAACATGGGCTTAATGGAACTAAAGCACACCTGGCTTCTAACCAATTTGCAGCTTTTACTGTACCAGTGTGCCATGTTTTCCTTTTTATGAGAGTCTTTTTCCCCAGTCACAGACCGTCGTGTTGCACACCATTAGACAGCAAAAGAACATTGGCCATTTAAAGTTGTTGCGGGGTGTGTGTGTGTGTGTGTGTGTGTCTTCTCAGCCTTTCTGTCTTCAATAGCTTACCTTGTTTGCAGAGGGAGGGTTCCCTCTCACATTTTCCATTTCAAAACTCCTTACTTTTCCAGACAAACATTTTCAGGATTCTCTGTAGATATTTCAGTCTGATTATGCGAATCGTTAGATGCTTATTATATAAATCAATGGTACTGAAGCCAGCCCACAGAGGAATTGCATCGACCCATGACAATCTCTGTGCCCAAACCTAAGACAAGTAAAAACTAAAGGTACATTTAAAGTAGGTAGCTCCACACTTTTGAAGTTTGAAAGAAATTAGAGACACGTGCGGCATTTTAAGTGTATGCTCCGGCTAAAGGTTTCAGTCGTCTCCATAGTAACCAGATACCATCCTCCGACCAGCTTGTTTTAGCTGCACATCTTCTGACTGGTGGTGGCTTGTTCTGATTTGCATTTAAAAAATATATACAGTATGTTTTAAAAAGTAAGGCTAATAACACTGAAACTCTGGAAACAGAAATACAGTTGTGTTCAAAATAATAGCAGTGTGTTTAAACAATTGAGTAAAGATCAAAATCCTAATAATAGCTTTTATTTCCATACACGCAAATGCATTGGGGACATTGCACATTCAATTCCAAATCCAAATATGAAGAAACATTCGTCAAATGTTTCTTCATCTTTACAGAAAGTGAAGAAAAAGGAATATTAGACTGTTCAAAAAAATAGCAGTGTCTGCATTTTTCTTTACAACTCAAACATTTACTGTATCAACTGAAAAATGCATGAAGATTTAGCTTTCCTATGAATCACTGAACTAATATTTAGTTGTATAACCTCTGTTTCTGAGAATCTGTGTTGCAGGGAGCCGACCAACTTATGGCACCTGTGAATAGGTGTTTCAGCCCAGGACGATTGGACTACATTCCACAATTCCTCTGCATTTCTTGGTTTTGCTTCAAAAACAGCATTTTTGGTGTCACTACATAGATTTTCTATTGGATTGAGGTCCAGGGATTGGGCTGGCCACTCCATAACGTTAATCTTGTTGGAACCAAGATCTTGTTCGCTTACTGGTGTGTTTGGGGTCGTTGACTTGTTGGAACACCCATTTCAAGGCCATTTCCTCTTCAGCATAAGGCAACATGACCTCTTCAAGTATTCTAATGTATCCAAACTGATCCATGATCCCTGGTATGCGATAAATAGACCCGACACCATAGTATGAGAAACATCCCCATAACATGATGTCTGTGCCACCATGCTTCACCGTCTTCAAAGTGTACTGTGGCTTGAATAGGGGCCGCAGAAGAGGTCATGTTGCCTTATGCTGAAGAGGATATGCCCTTGAAATGGGTGTTCCAACAAGTCAACGACCCCAAACACACCAGTAAGCGAACAAGATCTTGGTTCCAGACCAACAAGATTAACGTTATGGAGTGGCCAGCCCAATCCCTGGACCTCAATCCAATAGAAAACCTATGTAGTGACATCAAAAATGCTGTTTTTGAGGCAAAACCAAGAAATGCAGAGGAATTGTGGAATGTAGTCCAATCGTCCTGGGCTGAAACACCTGTTCACAGGTGCCATAAGTTGGTCGACTCCATGCAACACAGATGTGAAGCAGTTCTCAGAAATAGAGGTTATACAACTAAATATTAGTTCAGTGATTCATAGGAAAGCTAAATCTTCATGCATTTTTCAGTTGATACAGTAAATGTTTGAGTTGTAACGCGCCCCACACACATCCTACCTCTACTGCGCGTCTACCTCGCGTCTGCGTCTGACTTTTTGTCACAGACTGTGAAATCAACGTAGAGCGAGCACACATCCAACCTCAGACGCACTGCTGAGGCGCGTCGGAGGCACGTCTGCAGCGACGCTCCCCTTCACCTCAGGAGGCTCGCCTATTTTTTTTCTGAGAGCAGCGCGTCTCTCTCGCGTCTCTGTGCTTTAACTGATAGAGAAATACTCTGTTGACAGTCATACCAGCAGCATTCACTCTATTTACACGTTTACCCGGTGTGTTTATTTCAAAATAAAACATTCCTCAGTCGTATACGCGAATAATGCCTTTATTTCACGATTTAATTGTGGAATCAAAATCCGAGGGATTTAAAACCTAATTTTCAATTAGTTCTGGCATTTCATTTTTGGATAAATGACACATATAGAGATCCATATAGTGAAGAAATAAAAAAGATCATGATGAGCGCAACAGTTTTCCGTTGCTCTATCTGTGTCTACGGCCTTCTTCTTCCCCGACCACACCCCCCTCTCTCTCTCCCGTATAAATCAGTAAAGTGATTTTTGAAATACTCTGCTGAGAGTCATATTGACTTCATACTGGCAGCTTTCGCTGTAGTTTCACCATTTCCTGGTGTGTCCCCTTCAAAATAAAACTTCCAACAAGCGAAAATATGG
Source organism: Ammodytes marinus (assembly GCF_949987685.1). Taxonomy (NCBI): domain Eukaryota; kingdom Metazoa; phylum Chordata; class Actinopteri; order Uranoscopiformes; family Ammodytidae; genus Ammodytes; species Ammodytes marinus. The sequence continues at coordinate 28,633,263 of NC_137211.1, read as the reverse complement.
CAAAAAAAAAGAAAAAAAATGGCAATGGGGCGCACGGATTACTGTCCAGACTCAATATAAATCATATGCATCATAGATGACATGAAAGAACTTCATTTTTAATGGGAATTATCTATGAAAACTCTATGTAGAAAGATAGGGCTTTTAGAAGCAGCGCTGCAGCAGCAGCTGCTGAGACGTTGCATGTGTGTCCGAGAAAAGTCCGAGAGAGGCAGCAGTAAGGTAACGCGACGCGCTCCAGAGGTAGACGCAGGATGTGTGTGGGGCGCGTAAAGAAAAATGCAGACACTGCTATTTTTTTGAACAGTCTAATATTCCTTTTTCTTCACTTTCTGTAAAGATGAAGAAACATTTGACAAATGTTTCTTCATATTTGGATTTGGAATAGAATGTGCAATGTCCCCAATGCATTTGCGTGTTTGGAAATAAAAGCTATGATAAGGATTTTGATCTTGCCTCACTTTTTTAAACATACTGCTATTATTTTGAACACAACTGTATATCTTTCCAAATTAAATCCAAACTTGGAGATTACTAAAATTAAATTACGTACTTTTCCATACTGCGTAGGAACCATGTCAAGAACTTGTGTTCAACTCTAACTTGTGTTCTAACTTGTGTTATCTTGTGTGTGTGTGTTTTTTTTCTTTCAGAGAGGAGCTTAAACTCTGTCGTCAGAACGTTGAGAGTGTTTTGGAGCAGAGGGTTAACTTGGAGAAAGAGATGGAGCAACAGAAAGCAGATGACAATTGGTGAGTTCAACAAAGTTAACAAAACAGTGACTTATCTGTACTTAAGATTTTTACAGATATTTCTTTTTCGTCCACGCCCTGTGTATTCATGCCTTGGTTTCATTTAACCCTGCAGTGTGGCGGTGTTTCGTTTGCGAGCCCAACATAAGCATCTGTGTCAAATGCTGCAGGGTGAGGAGGAGCTGGAGGGTCAACTCAACATGGAGCTGAAGCAACGAGAGTGAGTCAGAGAGGAAAGTGCTTTGACAGTGAGGTCTTGTTCTGACAGGCATCAGTAGTGCATGAAAACAACGCACCCGCGCTACATTTAATTCAATGGGGCCCTTCTGTATTGATGCTGTGACATCATCAAGCAATCAATGTATTATCCAATAAGAAGCTTAAGTGCTCATTCCTAGTAGATAACTCTGAAATCTACAGTTTCTGCAGTTCTCATTCTCATTGTCATGATAGAGGAGAGAATGTTTTTAAATCTTTTGTGCAGCTAAAGTACATACTTCTAAAAAAAAAATGCTATAATCAAACGTTGTCACTTGAAGGCTTTTACTGCCAATACAACCAAACAATTATGGCATATTCATTTGTTATGTTGGGGCTTAATCATCAAAGCCATTCCTGTATGTTGTGGCACAGTTTAGCTTATTTTTTAAAAATCTATAAGGAAAGCTGATTCATTGTGCTTAAACAAACTGGCAGTTTTTTTTATGAAGGATAATGTAATCTCTATATGGTCTGAATGTTGTTTCGCATGGTTTTAATAATCACCTATTGACCTATTAATTCAGTCGATTGATCTTCTTAAACATAATGTAAAGAGAAACTCATAATGCAACATGACCACATATACTGTAGGTCTTAAACTCTGTACAGCAAGTTACCGTACTGGTAGATAATAAACATAGTGTCAGTTAGTGTTCTTAACTTGATGTTCTATCTCCATCCATCTCCTTCTCCATCCCTGCTCTTCAGACTGGAGCTGAGCGAGGTGGAGGTGGAGCTTGGCAGGTTCTCCTCTCTGCGGCAGGAGGTTGACGTGGAAGAGAAGGTCTTCCAGGTCTGTAAGGCCCACAAGGCAGAGTCAAGGCTGCAGCAGGAGAGGAAAGCCAGCCACAACCTGAAGGTCAAGCTGAAGCATCTCACTGAGGAGTATGGAAAACCAACCACCTTTTACACTCACACTGCTTTTATCATGTAGTACGGCTCTGTGTTATGCTTACTCACATTATTAATGTCAGTATGTTGCATCTGATTTAGGTGGCATGAATGTGTGCAATTAAATGTGGAGTTAGCAATTCTGGAGAATGCTTGTTGTAAAAAAAATCAGTGAATACCTTGTGTTATATGTTTTTGTCCAAATCAGTGAATATCTTCTTAGGATCTGCTACCTGTCTTTACTGGTGATAGTACACAGCCTAGGCTCTGTAAACTAGTATGTACACAGGGTATGTTATCCACCTTAGCTGGCAACATCACCGTTGACAGAGCCTAATCTTTGTTTTACAACTGAATTGGTTTTCAGCGCACACTGAATTTTTGTCCTGTGAAGTTATTATCCTAGGGACATTTTTATAAGAAGCCTGTAAGGGGAATCGGTTGTAAGAACCTTGAAAAGCCATGTAAAGACTGTACGTTTCTGTTATTGTGTTCTAATAGTAAACAGGCAGCCATGCTGAAGAGAGAGATTGAATGTCAGAAGAAAACTGCAGAAAGCCAGGTGAGCCGCAAGAAAGCGGCCAAATACTTGAAAGAGACCATTAAAAGGTAATCAGCATTTAAGCCAATAAACAGAGCTCGGACTAGAACAAGATCCCATAAATCCCAAAGGCCTCATTGAGATTGACACATTCTATTGATCATTCAAAATATATTACAAGCAGGCCAGACAAGACACTTAAAAGATTTCGATTTAATTCAAAAAATTACTGGCTTGCATACCCTTGAGAGAAGTCGTCTAATAAGATCAAAAAACATCAGCCAATCAGAGAATGACAGATCTGCAGCCTTACCTTTAAACAGAAGGAAAGCCTATAAGGTTTAGCCAGCTAAGTTTAGTTCCTCCTCTCCTATTTGTTCATCTGCTTGCCCCATCTTCACACATTTTGTTTACCCACAAAATGTCATTAGTTTATGTTCACATCTGTTATTCTATTTAGATGGGTATCTTTTCATTAGAATCACATGACTGCTTGAAGTATTTACAAAGGTGTATGTCTGCAAAAATGTATTAATGTACTGTAAAACAGTGAGGAGAGAGAAAACAGCCACCCTTTCCCATTTGATAATAGCTTAGTATCATCCAGCGTCATAAGAAGAATTCAGTGTTTTTCTCCCTCTGATGTATTTGAGCATTCATATACATGTGATTGTCCCCATTTCATTTAGGATGCATCATCAAGAGGCTGAGAAGGAGCAGCAGAACAGGGAGTTACTTGAAAAGAGAATACAGGCTGTCGAGTCACTGAAGACAAACATAGCAGCCACCAAAGTAAGCAATAGCACCCTCCCATTGTAGTGCATTCTGGCTGTAACACTACGTGTCTTAAAACCTTAATCTAGCTATAACTATAGAATATCAATTTAAGCACATTGTGAGTGCATAACAAATGTTAAACACATTTAACTGTATAGTTAAATGCATGAATTAACCTGAATGTAATTGTATGATGTTAATTGTCTACCCAATGACTGGAGTGCTTGCTGTCTAGTGTCTTAAGTGTGTCTAAATGCATATACATCTTAAGCCCAGTTCAGACCAAAGATTCGCCTTGCAACTGCCTGCGACGAGACGGTTTTAGAACGTCACGGGGGATAAATCGCAGCAGTGTGAACTGCTCGTTGCAGCGCGTTGCAAGTCGTTGCAAGGCGTCGCAGAAGATTCAACATGTCAAATCGCAAGGTCCAGTTTTAGAACGTTTCGGCGGTCTCGTCGCAAGGAGTTGCAGTTGCAAGCAGTTGCAAGGCGAATCTTTGGTCTGAACTGGGCTTAATTGTCACCAGTAGAATACTAGTACAAACCAACGGTGAACATTGAGGAATCATTTACAATTAGCCTTTATACATTTTCATACTAAACTGGACAGAATCAGTAACATGCATTCTTATATATTGTATAAGTATTGTAATAAGTTATTAATAATATAGATGTAGTGGCAATTAATGAATACAATTTATTCAGAATAGACAGAAACGCAAGGGGTGGGGGAGTGGCTGTCTATGTTAAATCCTGTTATTCTGTAACACTTTTACATGCTGTCTCTGTTCCAAATTGTTTTGAATTTATCGCGCTAGAATTGTCTTTATCGTCAAATGATTGTTTTGTTGTAATTGGTGTGTATAGGCTCCCTTCAGCTGTAACTAGCTCCTTAAACGATCTAGCACATATGCTCTCCAGTTATGTAAATAGAGAGGTAATTGTGATGGGTGATTTTAACGTTGATTGGCTTTCTGGTGCCTCTGAACCTTTCAAAGAAATCTGTAGCAACGTTAATCTTACACAATGAATAACTGAGCCCACAAGACCCAATCTAAAAAACCCAGCAAAATCAACTTTAATCGATTTAATCCTATCAAATAAAATAAATAAAATAGTCTCAGCTGGTGTTTTTGATCTTGGGATTAGTGATCACTGTCCAGTGGCCTGTATCAGAAGTATTCATTTAAAAAGATCTCAACCTAAAATCATAATTAAGCGTAATTTTAAAGGTTTTAATGAGCAAGCCTTTTTAAGTGATCTCTGTCATAGTGACATTCAACTCACTACGGAAATTTCGGATGTTGAGTTAGCCTTAGACTATTTCATCAATACTTTCACCTCAATTATAAACAAGCATGCGCCCCTTAAAAAGCATAGAGTAAAAGATTTATCAAACCCCTGGTTTACAAGTGAACTGTCTGATTTATTTTCTGAAAGAAATAAAGCATGGTCTCTAGCTAGACGCTCTGGAGATAATACCAATTGGACTATTTTTAGACAATTTAGGAATAAGTGCACAGCCATGGTCAGGAAAGCCAAATCCGAATATTACCTTGAATTAATCTCCGACTGCTACTTTAACCCTGCACTATTTTGGAAAGCTGTGAACTATAATAAAAACAATTCTAGCACAGTTCCCACTCAGATCAAATTAAATGGTCACACACTCAATGATCAAAAAGAGATTGGCTTAGCTTTTAATAAACATTTTGTAGCTGCTGGTCAACTCTTTCAGAATGGAGGATGTACACCTTCTACAACCAGTAGTAACGTACCGCCTGTCTCTCAAACTCCTATTTTCAGCCTTGATCTTCTTCCCACAAGTGTTGTTGTAGATGCGCTCCTCGCCATCAACCCCAAGAAGTACATGGGAGAGGACAAATTGGACCCGTTTTCAATCAAGCTTTCGACACATATAATATCAAAACAAATAACCCATATTTTTAATCTTTCCATCTCCTCTGGAATAGTTCCTAAAATTTGGAAAAAAGCTCACGTAATTCCTTTACATAAAAGTGGTGACAAAAATAATCTTAATAACTACAGGCCAATTTCCAAACTCCCATGCCTGGCAAAAATTCTAGAATCACTTATTAATAATCAGTTAAAAACATTTCTATCTAGTGCTTCCATTTTGAGCCCATTCCAATCTGGTTTTAGGGCAGGCCACAGTACTGTCTCTGCTGTGACTTTGGTTGTAGACAACATTGTTACAGCATTAGACAAGAAAAAGCACTGTGCAGCACTTTTTATTGATCTTTCAAAGGCCTTTGATACTGTTGACCACCATTTGCTTGTACAGAGGCTGCATGACATTGGCTTTGATCATTCTGCATGTAGCTGGTTTAGGGATTATCTCTCTGATAGACAGCAGTCAATTAAACTCGGAAGATACCAATCTGAGTTTTTAACTGTTACAAATGGTGTCCCACAGGGCTCAATTTTAGGTCCAGTTCTTTTCACAATTTATATAAATAACATTGTTTCATCGCTAAAAAACTGTCACGCCCATCTATACGCTGACGACACAGTACTGTATTGCATTTCCGATTCGGTGCACCAATCTATTCAGAACCTACAAAGCTCTTTTAACACCCTGCAGGACTGTCTAGTGGACCTCAGGCTGGTTCTAAATACAGACAAAACCAAATATACAGTATGTGTTTCTCCAGAGCAAGAACTACAAATTTGAATGATTTTAATATTTTTACAAATAATGGATTTTTAATTGAAAGAGTCACAGAGTACAAATATCTTGGCATCTGGTTAGATGATAAACTCACTTTTAATTTTCATATAAAAAATCTTGTTTGTCGACTTTGACAAAAAATTGGCAATTTTTATAGGAACAAAACCACCTTCCCTTTATTTAGTAGGAAAAGGATTATTGAGGCAGTTTTCATGTCTGTCCTTGATTACGGTGATGTGGTTTACCGGCATGCATCACATTCATGTCTTAAACTCCTGGACTCTGTTTTTCACTCTGCTTTAAGGTTCATCACAGGAGATTCTTATGACACACACCATTGTCTTTTATATGAAAAGGTTGGGTGGTCCTCCCTTAAAGAGAGACGTGACACACATTGGCATGTTTTTATTTACAAAGCCTCGACCGGGAAGCTTCCTCATTATTTAACAGAAATGCTGCAAATCTCAGATGGGCTTTATCAGACCCGCCCCACTGACATGCTTATGCTTTATGTCCCACAAGCCCGGTCTGAGCTGGGAAAGACAGCTTTTAGCTTCAGTGCCCCTGACTCCTGGAACAACTTACAGCAACAAATTAAACTAAATAACTTCATATCCTTTAACCAATTTAAACAAACTATCTTAAATCTGCCAAACTCTACCTGTAACTGTTTTAATTAGGCTATATTGTACTTTCACCCATTTCATTTTAATTGGTGCCACTTAATCTTCACCACTGTGTAAATGTTTCAATTGTTTTTCTCTTCACCTGTTGTTGTGTATTTGATGTATTTGCGTTGAATATTGTTTATGCATACCTGCAAACTCGTCGCTTTTCGGCGAAAATCGCCGTTTAGAATCAAAATATATGACCCACGTGAATCGTATAGATCCGAAGAGTTTTTGTTTTTGGGAGGGGGGGGGGGTAGCGGCAGCTGCCAGAGAAGTCAGCCAGCGCTTCCCAGACTGGACTGTGTGGACGAGTTACCGTAGTGTGAGACAAGGGAATATCGTTATCTTGGCAATAAAACATCTTTGGTAGACGTCATGAGTATTGTCCAATCAGCGTTAAGATCGGGCACAAGCATCACTGCTGCCGCTGTGTGTTCAGACTTTAGAATTGGCTAAAAGTCTCAATCAAAGCCCTTTTGATAATACAAAAATAGAGGCTTTGATTAAACACTGTCAATGCTTCAGAGGTTAATGTAACAGCCTACTGAAACAGAAACTATACGGAGGGACGCAGCTCACTGTACAGTCATTTTATTTAGTCGCGCTGTCAGTTTGCCGACATGGCTCTCTGTTAGACTCGAGACATAGAAAAAGATCGCGGAAGCCGTTCCCGTAGACAAAGTTAACGGGCAGGATATCCCCGACTGATTTCATCCATCAAACCACAGAGTTTTTTCTGAGCGGCGTCTCACTCGCTCACTGGGTCTCCCGGGTCCCGGTGATTTTCACCGTCACAGCGATCGACTCGCTGCTTTGCTGGGGCGGAGACTTTGTGTGAAGGTGATTTTACATCACGGTCGTAGACGAATGTTATAACTTTATGCTGCATAGTTTGCACTGCACTGTTGACCCACACAGGACTCTTAAGTGAAGCTGACAGTTTAATGAGCGCACATTGCAGAAATGAAGTGTCTGCAGTGCGCTCACAATCAGAGCCGACCGACAGGTTATTTTTATTTTTTAGTTTGTGTGTTTGATATTAACATCATATTATTATATCATACAAAAAAATGAATACAATGTTTTGATCTAGATAGCCAAGTTAATAGCCCAATAATTTAATCAGTTCATCTGGGAGGTAGTCCAAGTTTAACTGATCACGTCACGTTCACGTCCAGTGTGTATTGAGTTTATTTAAAAACATTTGGAAATGGGGCTCAGATGCCCATGCACTGTATAACCTATTTCAGCCTCGTCTGTGGAAAAAAAGATAGCTGGACAACAGAGTTCTTCTGCTTCATTCCTCTCACTGCATTTAAATGTATTCATTATATTACAGAGAAATATGTCCCATAAAAGAAAAAGAGCACCAAGCCCAACCCAGAGGACCCTGCATAATATTTTATTTTAAATCAATATTTTAATGGAAAATCCAAGAAGCTTCTAATTCATCCGACCCAGTGTCTCCAAATTATTTGTTCACACAAAATTCCTCAGATTTAGCCTCTTAATTTCCCTCTCAAAGTGCACCAGATTCATGCATTTCACTTTAAAAAGTTTAAAAATCCCCGGACCCCCCTAGGAGGGTCAGGATCTCAGCTGGCTATTATTTTCACCCAGCTGGACATTGGAGGCAATAGTGGAGAACTCTGGTTGTGTGAATGATATTTAACAATAGCCAATCGTTTGGACAGCGAAAAACACCCAACCCCCCTAGAAGGGACGGGTGTTTGTCACCTTTTTCACCTCCTATGAGTTTGCAGGTCTGTTTATGTATTGATGTTTTTCCTTTGAATTTGCTTGAACTCAACATCATTGAAAATGAGGGTCACCCCTCAATTGGTCTCTCGAGGATAAATAAAAGTTAAATGAAAAAAAAAAAAAACTTGTTTGCCACTCTTGCAGGACGTAGGATTCTGGACTTGTACTTTCTCGTAAGGCACTCAAAAGAAAATCCAAGGCCGATGTAAAATGAAAAAGTAGTGGATTTATTCTCAAAAAATAGTCGACAATGAACAAAAAATATACGTTAGGCTACGGTCAGAAAAGTGAAGCTCCCGTCCTGCTCCGATACTTCAATAACAATGCAGATAAGCCGACAGGTGCCCACAAGGCTAATTTACAACAGTTTTACGACACTAAGCTACGCTTTACGACAGTAACAACTTCTGGTAACAAGACAAAATATGAGCATACTAAGACCTTATCTACTGATTAGACCTAAATATACAACTAAATATAAGCTATGATTAATTATTATTAATTAAAGCAAAAATTAATTTTGATAAGAAGGACAAGTAATTAATAGCCTCCAAACTGTCATCGGTTGTGAAGTGAGTCTAGTGCAACACCACTGAGTCATCAAACAAGTTCAGACTGTGAGTGTGGTGGCGGTGAAATAAAATGAAGAAAGTGGACGACAACATCTGTGTGACTCTTACCGATCCAATATAATAAGATCCAGTGCAGAAACAAGCAATATCAATGTTAATGTGGAACAATTACCGTAATGCAGGGTTTGTGCCAACATTATTGCTGCTAATAGTGTGGAAGCTCTCCTCTTACTGACCAGAGCACAAAACAGAAACCTGGAATGTCTCTTACTGTTTTTACAACAATAGCACAAGCTTTTTTTCTTCCCATTGCACTTGCTGGGCTCTGTAATTGTGCAAGTGTATTTAATGCTAGATGTGGCAGTGTAAAACGTACATTATATAACAGTTTTGTATTCAAACGTGATTGTATCAAAGGACCTGAATGGAATTCTTCATACATATTCTTTTTTTTTTCAAACATGCCAGTATGACTTTTCATTTTTAACTCCTCCTAGTTACATTTTCATTGGATGTGGAACAGTCTGCTCCGGACTGCTTCTTTTGCTATTAGACAAAACTAGCAATGCTATCATCTTCATTCTTATCGCTGTATTTTACAATTTAACATTCCACAGGTGCATTTCATTGGAGAAAACAGCTCTGTAAGAGGCACCTCTAGTAGTTAACACGATCAACTATTCATAAGAATTCATGTTGTGAAATATTGAGCTTCATTAATCTGCCGTTTTCTTTCTTCAGGAGAGCTTACGGGCACAGCAGAGCAGAGCCAAAGCAAACGCCCAGAGGAAAGAGCAACAACAGAGACAACTGAGAGAATCCCTGCAGGCCCAAGGCATCAACAGTATTAAGCATATGTACCAACACAAAGCACTAGAGAAGAGACAACAAAAACAAGAGTACGTCCTCTCCTCTCTTCTCTGCTCTCCCACACGCATGTCCTCCACTCCCACTCCATGCAGTGGTGTGTGGGTGTTTTCACTGGCTCTGTACATGACCGCATTTCGCTGTAACACAGTTGCTGTTGATTTGCCCTTCACAGGGAATTTGAGGAGAGGCAGAAGTTAAAGAGAGTGGAGATTGTGTCGAAAATCCTTCTGGAGGAAAAGCTGGTAAAAAGCAGAAAGAGGCACCAGGCCCCGCAGCCTAAACTCACACCCACTGGCAAGTACCCATCTCTGGGGAGGGAAAGAGACAAGCTCCTAGACTACCTGGATACCAGCCCTCCATCAGCCTCTCAGTACAAAACCACAATTGTGAGTGGCTCATAAATATATGAAGTGACATTTGTGAAATTATATTATATATTTGATATGAGCATATTATTGATACATGTGTATATTGTATGACACAGATAAAGGGTCATTAAAACTATATATGAGGAAAGCTTAAGTAAATATTCAATGTCGGGTTTATATAATTATAAGGAAGCTAGATAATTGACATGACTTGTGGAGAAGGGGTGGGATCAAAAAAGTGTATACTTCAAGTTCTTCCCACTCCTTTTGGAAGATGTAATCCAAATAAACAAGTGTTTGTCAATCTAGGACTGCAATGTGCTTTCTATTTGTGTAATATTGTTGTTTTCTGTAGGACCTTTTTGCTTTTTCTTTTTTAACATTCCAAACGTTAGAAATAAATCAAATCAAATCAAATAACTGCATGAACATTCATGACCCAATGTGTGTGTGTGTGTGTGTGTGTGTGTGTGTGTGTGTGTGTGTGTGTGTGTGTGTGTGTGTGTGTGTGTGTGTGTGTGTGTGTGTGTGTGTGTGTGTGTGTGTGTGTGTGTGTGTGTGTGTGTGTGTGTGTGTGTGTGTGTGTGTGTGTGTGTGTGTGTGTGTGTGTGTGTGTGTGTGTATGTATGTGTGTTTGTATGTGTGTTTGTCCAGGAGGCAAGAGAGTTGAGTGACATGAGCAGTTCCTCTGACGTTGAGGATGAAGAGGACAGCATGCAACAGGAAGGGGAGCAGCAGAGCCTGGCTGAGAGCCTGGTTGAGCCAGAGTTCTCTGGGCTGTGGGACCACAACTACAAGGTAGTAGCACTAAAACCAACAGCCACTGCTGACAACCAAAAGCAAAGCCCTGCAAGCTGCTAAAATTAAACACTCATAAATCATGTCCCATTCTCAGCAGGCGCATCATTTTTCTATGGGAGGGTTTATTATATATTTTTCAATGGATGAATTCCCAACCTGCAAACTCAAGCATGGTGTATATAAATAGTTGCACTGGAAGCCAAAATTCAATTGATGTGAAATATCACTAAAAGAATGTTTGATTTAAACAACAAAACTGATTTAAAATAATTACTCTTTTACTGTTGTAATCCTGGTGTTTGGAAACTGGAGGCTAAGATTGCAAAGGTACAGACAAAGACAAAACACTGTCTGAATTCCCAGTAGCTGTAGTTCCAGCTTGTTAGTGTGTTCTAATGAATACAACTGTCAGTGTTGGCCGATTTGAAAGCAGTGTGTTGTCCCTGCACTACTTGCATTAGGGGCCTGGGATCTGTAAAGGGGATCCCAGAGGTAGCACACGTCTCTCTAAAGCCCCTATCTCACTGGGCTGCGACTGTTTGCGACAAGTTGGAGACACAAAATTGCGACAAAATATGCAAATTAGAGAAATTTTCACTTGCAGTCTCACTGAGTTGGTTCCTCACGACATTTATTTATGTCTCGCGAACGTCTGGCGAGCGTCGCACGAACGGAATGTCAGTCTCATTTTTGTCTCAAATCAGTCACAATTTTGTTTCATATATGTCGCCAGACCCTCGCAAAGTTGTCTGACATTGCTCGCACTTTCTGACTCGCGGAGACTAAATTGAGAAGGGTTTGCAACGCGTTTGAGACACATGCGACCACTCTGAGACTATTTTGAGACTAGATTTGTCGCACACTTTTTTTGAACATGTTCAAAATTCATGCGACAGGACTGCGCGGCTCTGCGACTCATGCGAGGAAATTGAGACCTCCGCGATCGTTTGGAGACAGTTTAGAGACTCCCTCGAGAATGCAGTCTCCAACTTGTCGCAAACAGTCGCAGCCCAGTGAGATAGGGGCTTAAAGCTACACTGCTGAGGGAATAAAGAAGCTTGAGCAAACCAAGATTATGAGGGGTTGTACTAACATTTACAGAGAAAGAGTTTTTCTGTATGCCAACACTGTATTGAAATATAAATGTCAACACTTACATTAATCAATCAACATTAAAGGAAAACTAGTTTTATTTGTTTAAAAGTCATAAATCAACGGATTCAATGGATCCAAATTCTCAAATTTGATAATTTGCTACTCCTGACTGTGTTGTTTATTTTCTAAATGAGTATCTTCGTTATTGAATGCCTTAATAATTAATGGATAAGTAAAAAAAAAAATATCAACTGATTATCAATCATGAAAATAATTTTAAGTTGCAGTCTTCTTTTAAAATCAAATCAAATTCAAAACATATCCGACAAATCTTAAAGATTCTGCTACAATATATGTGTTTATGTATTATAAATGCATGTTCTCAGCTGGACTTTGTAGTTGGGATAACAGTATTGTGTCTGTGTTCAGAACCTGTGATTTGCAGCACACACAATGATGCAGTGATTTCTTTGAGGTTTGCCCGCTGTTTATGTAGCCAATAGCCATCTAACTGTGTCTACTGCTTATTTTACAGTTCCTCCACTGGTCAAGCTTTATTTATATAAATGATATCTATAAAGATGTAGTCTGCTTAGACTCTTACTATTGATGACATCTGTGATAAAGACGATACTCACCATCAATATCTTCACAATGAATACATGATCATTTCAAATCAGACGGAAATGCCCTGTCAATAACTGAGTTAATGGGTCAATAACTGAGTTAATGGAACTTATATTACTTTTTAAAATAGATGTTTCTCACTGATACTCATGGGTAGTACAGATTAGCATAAAGTACACAATGTGCCTGTGGGCAACTTCCACTAACTTTCTCATACAGTCTGGAGAGAGCACTGGAGACTTCTTTGAATGCTAAGCTGCTATTTTTTTTGTTTGTTTTTCAATCAATGTATATACGGTTCGTTGAATCATATTTCCTAAAGATGTGGTGTAGTTAAAAAACGTCTGTTAGACAACAAGTGTAGAAATTCATATCTAAGCACTCACACTTAATCAAAATTGATATGGAATTGCACACCCAGTTCTGATTGTTCTTAAAGCAGTTGATGGAGGCAGGAGAGTCTCTCGCTCACTGCCATGAAGGTGACTCAGCTCATTGTCTTATCTAGCTTCTTATCACACTTGAAATGTTTGGTGACAGGCATCACTTCTCATTGTGCTGCTGCCTTTGACGGCCCCAGAGTGAGTGCAGTGCTTACAGCCCACAGCCCACAGCTCTCAGCTAGTGCCCAGTGGAGTGGAAGTCCTATCTCCTCTTAACATTACTGATCAGACTCATGTCCTCATCAAAGCCCCTCAGCACGCTAATGGCTAGTGCAGCACACAGCAATGTTATAAAAGTAATACAAAGATTCATGAGGGGGAAGAGAATGATGTTGAAATGTCACTATTCACCTCAAGTGCTTCAGCAAGAGAGCAAGGACGATTTGACAAAATACTAAAAAGTAAAACAGCGTTGATAAAAACATAGTTTCACATCTAGATCAATTCAATGTTGTACTTTAAAACCTCTCAACACGGTTTAATTAATTTGGTTTAGAAAACTATTCCACACTATCTGACAGCAACAAGAAAAGCCCAATATGTTTTTGTCACTGTCTAAAATGTGTTGCTAGCACCTAGAATAAAAAGTTACATGGCCCAGTAGCTGGTATCAAATGCTGTGTAAATCCCCTTCTCAGTTTGAAATAATTTTGCTAGTTTTAGAATGTATATTATTTAAGTAGATACACTATGTTTCTTTCCTTTGACATTCAACATTTGAGAACTTCAGCTTCTTATATAAAATGAAAGAGGGCTTTGTGGAAAGCATGCCCTTTTGTCCTCAAACTAAGATAAAAGTATCACACTGGTATGATTCTGATGATATTAACAAGCTGTTGCTTCCCTGTGTTGTAACAGCAGCTCCTGCAAGAGAAACCTGTGTTGGTGCAGTCAGAAGAACCTGTACTGGCCAGTGGAAAGAGCAACATGTCTGCTAAAAAATGTCATGGAAGAGAGGTGAAAGGTCCTTCATTCATCAGCAAACCTGAGGTCATCCTCTTCAAGGTAACACACTACTGGATCTGTAAAACAAATATCACACTTGAAAAGACTGTAATAATTGTAATTTCGCTGAAAAATGCTAATGAATTTGGGAATAATGTGCATTTTATGCTACATAATTATATTTGACTGTAGATTTTTTTTAAATGATTTTGTTGATATTTATAGCAACATCCTGACATCACGATAAATTCTTTCTTTTAGGACTTTGAAGTGGGGAAAATGTATAAGAAAAAAATTGTCTTGACCAACATCCGCTACAACACTAACCACTGCAAGCTTCTTGGAGTCTCCGACCAGCTGAAGGATTTTATCTCCATCAAGTAAGAGTCTGGCATTTAGTGTGGACATTAATAAGGGTAGTGACCACAGTATAGTCAGAAAAGTGCACATGGGAAAAAAGTGTGGGCCGGTAACCAAGACAACCATGAGCAATAGCATAGCACAATGAAAAATGTATACGACATGTACTCTACACCAACACAGTGACACAAATGCTTTTGAAGTGTCCCTTGGCAAGTCACCGAACCCCAAAGTGCTCCTGATGGTTAGCTTGCAGCCTGCGTAGCTCCAGTTTTTGACAAGGACAAAACGTTTTGTTTGATGCAAAGGGATTTAATTGATCATAATTTTTTCACTCAAGGTTAAATATCTAAAAAGACACAGTGGCCAAATTGTTAAAGTGTCAATCTATCATTCTTATAGATCACCGCATTGCTCCAAATGCCATATGGAGGTTGATTGTACATAATAAAAATTTACCGATATTGGCCGCGTTTCCCAGATTCGTTAAGAGCCTCTTTGGAGCTAAGTGCCTCTTTGGAGCGCTCAAAGAACGCTGTGAAAGAAGAATGAGTTTCCCAGAGTCGTTCTTAGCGAAAGAAGCTCTTTCACTAAGACGGAAGTGTAAGATGGAGCTGACCCATTCTTACAGCCTTCTTAGCGACCAAATCGTCAGTGATCATGCCGCGTCAGGGAAATGTATTTCCTCCACTTTTCCAAATAATAAAACAATGCTCAATGCGGACCACTGGCGCAAGAAACATAGACTAATAGTAGAGATGGCACTTAAGTAGGCATCTGGGAAACACCTGTATCTTAGCGCTCCTTCTTAGCCGAACCCTTCTTTCGAGCCTTCTTTGGTCCCAAAGAACGATCGAATCTGGGAAACGCGGCCATTGAAAGAAGCCAACTACATTTGTGTGGCGCGTTGTATCACAGTGGGACAGATCCACCTCTGCGCAGGAATATACAGTGGTCATAGGATAACATACACATATAGCAAGCCCACCACAACCTCAACTTAATCCAATCTGAGGAAAATATGGACATAATCATCTTACAGAGATGAGAGGGACCCAGATAAAGATATAAATAAAAGACAGTTGCTGTGGTTGAGTATATTGTAGTTATTTTGAACATCTAATGTAGATATTATTAGTGTTCAAAGACAGACATACTTCTGTTATTGTGACACTACTGTGGCTACTAGGGGTGTTTAACACAACAATTGTTAAAGTCATTATGAACTCAATATGTTGAACAACTTCCCTTATTACTAAGAAATATCTGCGTATTTATCCCCACTTAGGACTTTGATAAAACCACGTTTTGTCCTTTTTAAAAGAGGGTGGAGTGGACGTAAAGGCAAAGTCCTCCTACATATGGATCACCAGGCTCATATAAAAGTCATCCCAGTGAGTCAGTCTAGGTCTCTGCTATCTCCTCTCTTTCAGCCAAGCAGCAGCCCACAGGCCATTGTACTGCAGGTCACTCCCTGTGGATCACTATTCCATCAACTCCCCCATGACTGTATAGTGCTTACTACTGAGGCTGTTCCCGAGCCTTTCGTGCAGGACAACTTGTCTGAACACATCAACTGCTAGACCTCTGATCTTATCTCACATTTAGCCGTGCACTTTCTTACCTAACGGGTGAACATTTTAGCCACTTAGCTCCTTAGCTCCCTATATTACTGAAACACTCAATCTCTCCACAGATTGATCCTGATTATACATTGTTTGAGAATAGCCAAATTATACTAACAGTAGTCAATAGATGAATTAGTGTAGATAACTACATGTCTCACATCTTGACAGCTTACTGTGTTTCTTGTCGCTCCTGCCTTTCACTCAAATCATTATTTAGAGACATACATTAAAGTATTAAGTATTACTAGCATGAACAAAACATACACTCTTTTTCTTTGCATTAAGCACGTGTTACACAGTCACACTTTAGATGTAGTCATCATGCAGTAATCAGAAAGACAGCGGATGCCGTCCAGTTCTCCAGATTTCTGCCTATACATTGGGTCCATCACACAATCTAGGTCTATTATACAAGTGTTACGTGTTGATATCCATCCCACTTAGTATTGTCGTGACCAATGTTTGCATGACTCATCCAGCTAAGAAACAAACAATAAAACAAGACGTCTCTTCAAAAAGAGTGAAAATAAATACCCAGCATGGGTCAGTGGTTCGCAGCAGTGCTTTAACTTTACCCAGTTTGTTATTTTTATATTACTGTTGGGTCAATGGATCAGAACAACCCCTTGTGTTGACTGTCTCTCCCCATGGATACTTAGTGAAATCAACCCATTATTGTATCAATGCTGTTTTGACTCACGGCCATTCAATTTTGAAGTTACTTTTAGTGCGTTCGATTGCTTCATCAACAAAACATATGCCTTAGATTTATTTAAAAAATATAGGAAAGAAGAACAGATACATTATATTTACTATCATGTTTACAGAATGTTACTGAACATGTCCAACTTATACTGTAACCCCCCAGCATAACTGAAACAGAATACTATAAGAAATAGTCTAGGAAAAATATAGGTCGTTGTAGTTGGGAAACATCCCTTTCAAAAAACTGAATTGTTCTCTCACACATATAATTTCACCTGTTTCTGCCACTGTACCTGTTACTCACACTCCTTCTACTATTCAGTGTCTGTAAAACATTCACACATTAAAACCTATAATACTGAGATGGTCTTGACAACTACAAGGCCCTCAGCTAAAAAACATTAGCACGGCAGGAGAGAAAGAAACGTGGACCAGGAACACACTGGACGTTTTCACATCAGCCCCTATACGCCCCCTGAATTTCTAAAAATGGCTTCCCATCCCCCAGAGTACTTGTATTGTGCATTTGTGCCCAGTATGAGCTCTGCTGTGTCTTTTTAAACTACCGGGACAATAACCACTACAGCACAGACGTGCCAGACTTGGTGAAAAGCCAGTGTATAGAAGCTGTGTTTTCCCAATTAGTGTCACTTCCTTGTATGTATTATAAATGACTGACTGGGAGGAAGACTCCCCTCTGGGCTCTGTATGTTGCCTGGCTGTCGTGAGAGAACGGTTGTAGAAATGGTGATATTCGAACAAATCTGAGGGTGCGATGATCACACTTACAATTTGGGTAATTTGGTCCAAATCACGCTAAGATGAGAATCATTGTTTCCTTTTGTATCCAGTCTGTAGAAGTTCATTTATTAGAAAACCGTTTAGGAGCATGTACACATTCAAAAGGAACCTTCAAGTATGCCAAAATTAAATTAAATCAGATGTTTTTTATCTGCTTTATCAGAGTCCAAACTTTTGAACCCAATCCAAAACCGACCCCTTGTGGAAACCCTAAACAGAACACGCATAAATTAATTTTCAAGAAAGAGACCCACTTAGAAAGGGACCAGAGAATAGTTAGAATGGATTTATTACCCAATTAGTAACAACTAGGGTTAGGGTAAATTAGCCTAAAATGCTGACCTTAGCAGTGGTTTAACACTTTCTTATAACTACAGTGTAGCAATATGAATTATTTTGTGCTATGGGATTTACAAAAGCATTCAGGTTGTATTCACATATTGTCAGAGTTTGTAAGCTTCCTTGATTGCATTCAGAAGTGGTTATGGAGTGTGAGGGTGTTTAAGCTCTGCTGAGCTGAATAAAGAGAGGGCTCATTGATTTACCGTGGGAGAAGCCAATGGAGAGCGGCCAGAAATGATACAGTAATACACCAGGTATTGTCAGTTAATAAGTAAGACACACTCTCATCTTCATCACTTTGGTCTAGTACTGCAATGGATATGCATGCACACTACAGTATGGCCTCGTTTGAAGCACTTTATATAGGGCTCTAGCAAGTTTTTTTTTAAACACGGTCTCACACAGCATTAATTCCCAAGTGAACTGTTCTATATTTTCATCACGTGTGGTTTCATCCCCACCTGTTCTTGAAGCTAGGAGAGAAGGATGGTAGCGATAAGGGAGGGATTTAACCAAACATTCTGTGCAGCGTGACATTTCAAATGGCCACCAGACTTTACTCCAACCAGGTGGAAAGCATTCATACACTTCCAGGTCACAGTGATGGCTGGATCAACAACTTCAAACAACTGTTTCAAACCAAACATTATGATCCAGTGCCCACTGATGTTGATAAGAGTTTGCCCAGATTGCTAATTATGCGGTAGTTGTACTGTTTGTGAAAGTCATTTTCCATGTAAGCATAGCCTTTTTAAGTTAGTGCCAATGTTGGGCTTTGATATTTTATGAAACATTTCTCCTGCCATTAAACAATGATACATAAAGCACCTTTTGAGTCCACAAAGAGGCTGGTTTCAATGTAAAAAAGTCATCCCTGTTTAGAGGATCTATTGTAGAAACCGCACTGCTTATGTCAGTTTGCAGGCTAGTTCGCTAATTAGCTCATCAACTCAACCCTTAATTTCAGGGATTTTTTTTTTTTACATTCCTTTGATTGATGGAAATACAGCACTTAAATAATCAACTTGTCCCAAAATTGCTCTTGTAATCTACACATGAAAAACAGCTGCTTGAATGCACTAAAATATAATTTATGAAAAAATTCTACCAGGATTACACCTCCAACAAGCTTAAAGATGAGGTGTTTTGGTATCCATTATATATTGTGTAACTGTAACCACTTTGTAATTATGCTCATGCATGCCTCTAACATTTTGTTTATCTATTAAATGCACTGGCTGCTTCTGCTATTGTTATATTGATCTTGTCTCTGGAAGGGTGAGAAGTTACCAAGATCCTCAGGGCAGCTCTAGTAATGTGCTGTTACATGATGCTTTGAAAAAAAGCTCACTGCCTGTATCTTTTGCTTTCTCCAGAAATATATTTTTTTGTGTCTGTTATATCATCGCATTATAATAATATCTATCTTTGAAATAAAGGTTAGAAAAAGTTTTTTTTTAAATATTAAAAGCTACCTATTTGTTTGGATTACATATTCTAACTTAAAATATTTTTCCATTGAGAGTTTTCATTCCAAAACATTTTGTAACTGTAAGCATTGAATTTGAAGCCCAATTTAATAATCGTCAGCAATTTTTATTTCTATGTATAGAACATTTTAACTGCTTGTGTAGTATTTAACCCCCACACAAGTCTTTGGGGGCAAGTATCTACCAACTTTGCCAATTGGTTGAGGTGTTTTTTTTCTCTCTTTCCCCCTGTCAGATTGTCAATAGTGGATCACAATATTCAAAAAGACTATTCCCTGTTTCTTGAGCATTGGGTAGAGTTGGGTTTATACCACATAGCACCTCAAATTCTAGCTAACAATCTCTTTCTTGGTGCCATCTGACCACAAAACCTTGTCCCACATCATACTTCAACTTGTGTTCTCTGGCAAACTATAAAGTGCTTTGAAATTATTTTTCCTCAGTCTTTTATGCCCCCCCTTCCTATACACAGCATTTTGATTCAAATAACTATTTATGGGTGACTGCCTTGTGCAATTTCACTCCACTCTCAGTTACTGAACTCTGTTCTTTAAAGTAAATGTTGGCGGTTTCCTTAACAAGACTCCTAGTTGCTTGGGCGCTTAGTTTTAGGCCCAACCTTGTTTAGGCAGTGCCTGGGTGGTATGATGCCGCTTCCATTTCCTCACTATCTTACAGTGCTCACTAGGATATTCAAACACAAACCACACTTTTATTGTGTAGCCTTTTTGCCTAATTGTGCATGCCAATTACATTAAATACAAATATCACTTTAAAATGGATCATTTTGAGGGCCAGTCTTCTCAAAATAAAATATTACACAGAAAAAGAATCCCAATGTGTAATTCCGATCCGTCTGATCATTTCTAAAGGAGTTGAATATTAATGTAAGCCACCAAAAAATCCAATCCATTGTTTTCTACACTGCAGTGAATATGGAGCAACAGCTTTTTATTTTCTTTGTTTTTCTGCTTGGTGCAAACTGAGCATCAGGTTGACTTTTAACCTCAGCTCCAAATCTCCCGCTTATCTACTCTAGCCTCAAGAGAGCAGATAAGCCTCACACATATACTGTTTGTGTGAGGCTGTGTAATAACTCGTTCTTGATGTTCAGGCAAAAAGAACATGTTCAAACATAAATCATTTTTGATTTTATAATATTTTACTTGAGAACGGTAATAATTGTTTTCACTGTGTAGTATATGTCTTTAAAAGCTATAGAAACAGCATTCTGTTTTCGCAGTGCATTACATTTTAAGCTGGATAAAAAAAAATTATTATTGTCATTCATAACTCATTGTAATTTGTTTGTTTCAGCTTTGAGCCTCCTGGTTTTCTATCTGCTGGGATGTCCTGTGACATGCAGGCTGTTTTTCAACCAATGGTAAGTAAGCAACGTCAGCCCTCCTTTGAGATCTCTTCAGTTCATGTAGCAGTTAATAGACTGACGTCTCAGAACTGCTAAATGTTTATATTGGGTTAACCCTTTACAGTCTGTTGAATGGACCAGGCCAAAACATCCATTTGCTGGTAACAGTCTCTTGTATCATTACATTAAGGCATGTACAGTATGTGCAACTACCATATCCTTAGCCTCATAACATAATTGCCTAAATCATATTTTAAGGGTTATAGAGTAGGGTAAAGTAGATGTAGGATAGATGTAGATTAAAAGTAGAGTAGAGTAAATATGATTTAGGCAATTATGCTATGAGGCTAATGATATGCACAAATGGCCACAATGTTCAAAAATATGTTATACCATAGATGTTTTACATACATCTAATTAACCAAGGAGTCACTCACTCTATATACCTCTACCACGCTCTCTGACATTATGCTCTCTGTTTCGGGGAATCAAATTTCTGCCATTTGATCTGATGTCGAACTTTTAATTTGGATGTAATGTCCAGTGGCCAGCCACTGCTGTTTTTAAGGCAACACTTCATCCCATTATGTGATCCCCCACAGATCAACGAGGACTTGGGAGGAGAGATCCAGTTTGCATCATCTGTGGGTCTCTTCTCCGTGCCTGTTAGATGCACCATAAAGAAATGTGATGTGAGTAGTCTGCTCTAGCTAACTTGGAGAAAGTTGGTGTCCAAATGACTGTCGAGCAATTTTCACATCTGTCTTGATTCCACCATTTTTTTCTATTTATTTGTACATAGGGGAGAACGGGGTAATCTGAGCCACTTTTTACATTTGCTCCCCTCTAAGCGAGCTAAAATGATTTATCACTTAAATGTACACATTCCCATTAATTCAGGATGTTTCCTAGAAATGGGCATTTACCCCAGCTGTGGGGTAAACTGAAACAGACCAGAAAAATCAAGGGGGTAAAGTGAACCAGCTGGGGGTAAACTGATCCACTTACTTTTTCCACTCTGAAACTACCATAACAACACATATTGTAACAGTTAGAATCCTGAAAGCTAGCCACACATTCCAGAACTAATGTAGGACTAGTAAAAGAATGATGGGGTTTGGTCAATTAAGCAAAGCAAATTTTCTAAACACTTGAAAGTAACTCTGAACAAAATCAAATACAACATATTATAATTCAAAAGGTTTTAATAAGATCCAAATGAAAGGTAGAACCAGTTAGATTAGAACACAGTCTGGGGGTCAGAACACAGGACCCTTAGAGCCTGCTTGTGTCTGGGGGTCAAAGCATAGGAAAATCAGAACCAGCGAGAACAGCCTGGGACTCAGAACACAGGAGAAGACCCAACTGGATTATAACATCAGGCTGTCATACTCTACAACTAGGCCTACTCTACATTCCAGCCCTGAAGGTTACAGGGAAAGATGAGAAGGTGCTCTTTCCGTGTGGTTGCCCCAGGTCGTCTTCCTGGTGTATTTCCTTGGCATGATGGCTTTTCTACAATGTGTATGACATTAAAATAAAACACATGTTATGTAATATTACATTAAAATATGTTTAAGACTAAACTTAACTTGTGCCTCATGGTGGGGGAAAGTGAGACAGTGTCTCACTTTCCCCCACAGCATTTGGCTCACTTTCCCCCACCACCACAATTTGAGAAAAAACTACCTCTCTTAGCATTTCAGGCTAATCTTTAGCTAATATCATCACATGGTTTTTATATGTTGGTAGTTCATCAACACGTATGATAGAAGTTTTTCTACGTGAATACATTTGCTTTGGCACAACAGTTGATTAAGTTGACAGCAAGAAAATTTACTTTTACATGCAAAATACCTATTTTGGTGAAAAAAACATGCTTACCACAGCACCATGAGGTCCTCTCTTTCAGGGCCATGGGGAAATGAGAGGGGCTTGAAAACATATATCTCACATGACCACAAATGTTTTCCGTTGCCTAGATACAGGGGGTGGCTCACATTACCCGATGCCTCAGATTCCCCCGTTCTCCCCTATAACTGTTTGGTAATATACATACGAGTTAATGCAACTAGTATTTTGTTGACCAACAAAGGTGTTTTTTTTTCTTTTTAGAAATGTAATCAGTCAGACTACTGCACCCTACCACAGAACAACACACTGGCTGTCTACCTGTCCCAATATAACTGTCAAACTCAACTCTGTAATACAGTACACTTTTATTGAATTGATTCATGAATGTATTAATATATGTTAAACTATGTACTCAAGCTGGCAGCTCTTCGCGGCTAATGCTAATTACTGTGTGTGAATGTGCCCTTTCTCTCTAGCTGGAGGTTGACAGCCAGTTCATTGACTTTGGTTTGCATGTGGTGGGCCAGACTATTTTACGGACTGTCACCTTGACCAACAAGGGTGCACTGGCCACGCTCTACAGCTTGGACACTTCCACATGTCTCAGTCCAGAAACTAGCCATGTCCCGGTGCCATCAACGGCCTCTGCTAACACATGCCAGGTCAGACTATCAATGTTGAGTCGCTGTTTACAGTATGTGATGGCCTAATGGAGTATATTCACTGTCAATAATAATTTAGTTTTATATATCATACATAATGACTAGTATGTGCCAGTCAAATCACTTTGTCAAGTCTAAGGACATACTGTACGTCATATGAATAAACTATTCATGTATAAAATCTCTATTATGTGTGTGTCTTGTTTTTGGCTGACAGAAGACAAGCAGTCAAGACACAACATGTGGCAGCCAGAGGAGCTCTGTGTCCATGGTAACAGATGAACTCCAACCAAAGCAAGAAAGTCTGGAGCTGTCTGAGGCCTCGCAGCAAGAGCAACCAGGTAAAGCTAGTATACAAATTGACACATACACAACATTTTTATTTTACACCCATTTGTAGCATGAACGAGAGTTGTATTGGGCATAGAAAAAAACTAAAACCTGAACCTGTACCTGCATCTTTAAGACCAACCTTGCCTCCTACACACATTACATTCTCTTGCACTGGTGGCAGGAGGTGTGACACTCTCTAACTGCAGATATTAAAAATATCGAAAATATTTTCTATTAATAATATTTTTTGCCATTCTATACCCGATAGTTACCGTTGTCATTTTGAGCATGCTGACGTTAGCAGAGCCGGCCTGAGTCATAAGCGAATAAGCGGTTGCTTGGGGCCCCCTCCAAAAAAAATATATAGCCTATATATATAGGGGAGAGTGGCCTAAGTTGTGCATTTTGGAAGTTGTGCCACCCCTTGTTTCTAGAAAACCGTGGAAGAAATTGGAAATGTGACCACATATTTAAGAAGAGCCATCCATTTGACTCATCCTGTAAAGAAGGGAGACACAAGGAATAAGATATAAGCACATTTAAGCTCAAAAAACTGTGTTTTGCCTTTCAAAGTAAAATTTCCATGATCAAGGTTTTTTGATTTTTGTGTCTGAACAATTATAGACAAGTTTGAAAACATTTGACACATGTTTTAGTGCTTTGGTATGCTACATTTTGAGTCTATACAGTTAGCACAATGTCAGCCCTAAATTGCTGCATCATGCTTATTATCCAACTTTCTGGGATTGGGGTGATTTGTGCCAAAGGGCCTGGGTGAGTTATAAGTAAGTAAGTAAGTAAAATGTATTTATAAAAGCACATTTATGACAGTTTGCACTGTCCAAAGTGCTGTACATAATGCATTCAGTAGGTAAACAATGAAGGTAAAATAATAACCAAAATAAAAGACGTAAAGCCCATACATCCACATAAACACAGATAGTAGTGCAGAGGTAAGATAGTTAATGGGGAGGAAACACCAGGGTGTACGTATGGGTTTTGAGGGTTAATTTTGCTGCTGCCATCATGTGTTACTGTGTTGTTGTCAAGATGAACCTTTACCAAAGTGATGGAAAGGCTAAAGTTTGGAGAAAGAAAGGATCTGCTCATGAACCCAAGCATACAAGCTCATATGTGAAACACGGTGGAGGCAATGTCATGGCTTGGGCTTGCATGGCTTCTTCTGGGACGGGCTCATTAATCTTCATTGATGATGTAACACATGATGGCAACAGCTAAATTAACTCAGAAGTTTACACAAACATTTTGTCTGCCAATTTAAAGAAAGATGCAACCAAAAAAGATAATGACCCACACTGCAAAAACAACAAAGGAGTTAATCAGGGTCAAGAAATGGAAGGTTTTAGACTGGTCAAGTCAATCTCCAGACTTAAACCCTATAGAGCAAGCATTTTACCTGCTAAAGAGGAGACTGAAGAGAGTAAACAAACAGCAACTGAATAAGGCTGCGGTGAAAGCCTTTAAAAGCATCAAAAAGGAGGATTCAAAAGTGTTGTGATGTCAATGGGTCACAGGCTTGATGCAGTTATTGCAAGCGAAGGCTTTGCAACAAAATAGTAAGTCTTATTCACTTTAATTTATTTTAAGTCTAATACTTTTGCTCACCTAAAAATGTGGTGTTCCTTTACAAAAAATGCTATCTTCTCAGTTGTGTATCAGATCCAGATGTGAATACCTGGAAATGAAAGCTGAAATGTTGATCTATTGTCTCATATTCATATTTTGGTGTCAAACCTAAATGTTTCCAGTCTACAGCTAAAATAAAGGAATTGGCCTCACCGTTCCGATACTTATGGAGGGGACTGTAAATGTAATTTTACAAGAATTATGGTAGCTACTAAACATATAAGCAAGTGCATATTACGGTAGTTGTTTTCAACATAACTTGTAGGAGACAGTGTTGCCTGAAACGGCCTCTGAAATCTTCTCATTGTGGATGATTCTTCTCATCTTTTTATTCCTGTGAGGACATGTGGTCCTTGTACGAACAAAAATCAGAGGACACACACACACACACACACACACACACACACACACACACACACACACACACACACACAGAAAGCGAAGGGTTCACCTTGCTTTCACAGCTGGGGACAAGGAGGCATCTTTTCTTCAGTGTTCTCTCAGATCTGAAGTCTTGATCGCTGCGCTCAGCACTTTCCCTCCACTGATGCTTTGATAAGCCTTTCAGTGGTTTGCCTCTGCTCAGCTGTCTATTTCTGACTATTGTCCATTGTTAGGAAAGGCTGTCTGATCTTGGCCAAATGTTGAGGCTGCTAAAAGTAGTTTCTATATTGTGCCTGTATTTGTTTTCTTTTATGTCACTAGCCTCTTCTCTCTTAAATGAATGGCCGGATTGGCATCTAATGTGCTCCCATTCAGACTCCCAATGAAAAGTGCTACATTATTTGTCAAGGCCAAACTGAAATGATTCTAATGAGCTTCGGTATATGCCCTTACTCATGACTATTAGAAGTGCACAGTCATACAGCTAGTAGGCAGAGCTACTGATTTAAGTGACCGTCATGACCTTTCCCTTAGTGCCACCACGAGGCCACATTTTGGCTTATGAGACTATTCTAAGTGTTTTCTTGCTGTTGTGTGTGTGCGTGTGCGTGTGTGTGCACGTGTGTGTGCACGTGTGTGTGTGTGTGTGTGTGTGTGTGTGTGTTGCAGTGTCAGAGGCTTCAGCTACAGGTCCACCAGAAGCCGCTCCTGAGGCTTGTGTGTCCATAGATGCCCAGATGGACCAGAGCCACTCAGACTTCGGTGACATAAATCTAGGAAATGTAAGTTTGGGGTCTAAGTGTCTAGTACGGCAGAGCATTAGGGCCACAGGGAAGGAAAAAAGTAAAAAAAAAATTGTAATATTATTATTTATTTATTTTATTATGCAGTTGTTTTTGATAAATCTTTCACTCACAAAAATATCAGTATGAGCGTGCATAACTGTACTAGCAAAAATATACTTGCTTTTTACCTAAAGAGGCGCACGACCAAATCTGTCTTTGTGAGACTTTCTTGTCTTGCTCTCAGCACTGATGCATTGTGTGCCTAGTGGCCCATTGGAAGGGTTCATTACGTTTCTCTGGCGGGGGCTAATGGTGCATCTCTTCTCCCTCTGTGCCTGCTATGTCTGTGTGCGTTTTATGTGTCCGCAAGCCCCGCGGCTCCAACATTGTCATTTGGACTGATTCTTTCACATTGTACGGTTGAAGGCTGGTGTCTTAAAATTTCAGATTATATAGCTTTTGTTACTAGTTTTGTTTCGACACAAACATCTCATGAAACTCAGTCATAATATAGACATGACCACTGAATGAAATATTTCAAAATAAAGATTATGCTTGCCCTGTTTGTTGTACCATCTTTCAGGTTAGAGAAGGGGAGATTGGACCTTCCGAAAGCATCAAACTGGAGCTTGTGTTCACTCCAACCATTCCTGGAGAGGCCAAACTGGACTTCCACATTAAATTCTCTGACTTAGCCAGCAAACCAGTAAGACACAACATGTTTATCCTCTTGTATATTTTGGTAGATGTTATTCACATCAGTGTTATTTTATGTAAACCATCTAAAATCCAAGGCATGTTGGTACAAACAGATACCCATCCAGGTGAGGGGCGTGGCTGTCAGCGTCCCTGTGTGGGTGGTCCAGCCCAGCATTGACCTGAAGATCTGCATGTTTGACCGCCTCTATCAAGACAGTATCAAGGTCCAAAGCAGGTGAGTGCTAGAGCCTGAGATAGCTGACAGGTTATGCTGGGCTTACACTAGAGGACTTTTAATAGACTTTGAAAAGACTGAAGACTGAAACCCTCTTACATCTAAAGACAATCAACTCACACCTGAAGACAACTAGTCATTAGTTTTCAGTCACAGAGTGAGATTTTGAAAAGACAGGGGTCTCATATTGCAAGACTACAACTAGATTCATTTTGAGATTAATGCCGCTCCTCCTGTGTCGTGCTTGGTGCATGCGAGTGTGACAGTGTTTACGTCATTTCGCTTGAGCCAACCCCCTAAGACTAGCGATAATATCAAACATGTTTGATAATGTCGGAACGTCAAGACGGGAAGAAGACTGGCTGAAATCGGGTCAGAAGACCACCATACACCAAACGACTGAGATTACGTGCGCGCGCCACAACTCCAGCACGACTTCTGTGATTTCAGTCCGACATTGGAAGATTGTCTGCGACTGTCAAATCGCGTGAAAAGTCGTGTAGTGTAAGCCCAGCATTAGTCAATGTGAACATGTGGGTATGATTCCTGCTTGGCGTGCATTAAGGCTCAGAGTTTAATACACAAGAGAGGGGAGTCTCAGTCAATCCAATCACTTTATCTTACTGCAAGTCATTAACAGTCAAGAGATGACCAATGCCTCTGCTATTGGTTGCAGGAGGAACTGTAAATGTAGTGTAAATTAATCCAATCTATTACAATACACCTGTTGCTGCTGCTGTAAATAGCCTTAAATTCTATTCCTTTAGGCTACCTCCAGAGCAGCAATACATTTCTCTAAACACGATTGCTTGATAAAACATTTAAGGAATTATGATATTATTATTTTTTAAATCGGACAATTTTTGGCAGATGCCGCTTATTCTGTGGCTATAATCGGTCGGGCTAAGTTAAGATGCAAGAAAAAGAAGCAAACACAAAAGTGAGTACACCCCTCACATTTATTCAAATATTTCATTATATCTCTTCATGGGACAACACTAAAGAAATTACACTTTGATACAATGTACAGCAGTCAGTGTACAGCTTGTAAAACAGTGTTAATTTACTGTTCCCTCAAATTAACTTGACACACAGCCAGTGCTGGCAACAAAAGTGAGTACACCCCTAAGTGAAAATGTCCAAATTGCGCCCAACGTGTCAATAGTGTGTCCACCATTATTTTCCAGCACTGCCTTAACCCTCTTGGGCATGGAGTTCACCAGAGCTTCACAAGTTGCCACTGGAATCTTCTTCCACTCATTCATGACATCACAGAGCTGGTGGATATTAGAGACCTTGCACTCCTCCACCTCCTGTTTGAGGATGCCCCAAAGATGCTCAATAGGGTTTAGGTCTGGAGACATGCTTGGCCAGTCCATCACCTTTACCCTCAGCTTTTGTAGCAAGGCAATGGTCATCTTGAAGGTGTGTTTGTCGTCCCAGAAGGAAGCCTCTTCTAAAGATGATGCAAAAGAAAGCCTGCAAACAGTTTGCTGAAGACAAGCACACTACAGGCATGGATTACTGCAACCATGTCCTGTGGTCTGATGAGACCAAGAAACACTTATTTGGTTCAGATGGTGTCAAGTGTATGGGGTGGCAACCAGGTGAGGAGTACAAAGAAAAGTGTGTCTTGCCTATAGTCAAGCATGGTGGTTGGAGTGTCATGGTCTGGAGCTAAATCAGTGCTGCCAGCAGTGGGGATCTACAGTTCACTGAATGCCAACATGTACTGTGCCATACTGAAGCAGAGCATGATCCCCTCCCTTTGTAAACCGGGCCGCAGGGCACTATTGCAACATGATAACGACCCCAAACACACCTCCAAACGACCACTGCCTTGCTAAAAAAGCTGAGGGTAAAGGTGATGGACTGGCCAAGCATGTCTCCAGACCTAAACCCTATTGAGCATCTTTGGGGCATCCTCAAACGGAAGGTGGAGGAGCGTAATGTCTCTAATATCCACCAGCTCCTTGATGTCGTCATGAATGAATGGAAGAGGATTCCAGTGGCAACCTGTGAAGCACTGGTGAACTCCATGCCCAAGAGGGTTAAGGCAGTGCTGGAAAAATATAGTGGCCACACAAAATATTAACACTTTGGGCCCAATTTGGACATTTTCACTAAGGGGTGTACTCACTTTTGTTGCCAGCACTGGCTGTGTGTCAAGTTAATTTGAGGGAACAGTAACTCAATAAAGTTATAATCCAGAGGTATTTGTACAGTTCCTCTGCCCCTGCTATTGAACAAAACTAGTTTTCTATCCCTTGCTGATGTCCAATCGGTTTACACAGAGTGAGCCACTTCAACAAAGACCTTGTCCAACTACCTTGTTTGAACAGAAAACACACTAAACTAAGGGGCATGAGACTTGAATACCAAGTATCGCTTTTATAATCATCTAGTGTATAGTGGCTAGAGACAAATAGATAAATAAATAAATAAATACAGTGCCAATAAACTACATAAGGCCTTATTTGAACTCCATTAGTTTTCAAGGTGAAGTGGATATTGCAATTAAAAACTCTGGTGTCTGTAATCAATGTCAAAGGCAATACACAATGTCAAAAACATGAAACCCTTACAAAAGTCCTTCAGTTTCCTCATCACTTCCTAAAAAAAAGTATCAAAATGTTTATCCTTTTTTTCTTGATCAAGAGTTTGCTATTTGGTACTGATATTTAAAGAAATTGTTTCCTGTGTCTGTTCTTGTGTTTCTTCTCAATCCGGCCCCAGAGTAATCCTTGGTGGCTCTCTGCCATCGTGCAAAATGCCAATCCTACCCTCCCTATTCCTAAAACAAATTTCAAAATAACTTATAAGGAAGTGAAAGTAAGCATTTAATCTATTATGTCATGCACTGTGTGTCAATCTGTAAACTGTACAGACCAAGAAGTTAAAACCTGTGTTTAACACTGTCAGAATTTGCCAAGTCTGAAAAAGGAACCGCAAAGGCATTCAACATCAATGTCCAATAAGTAAAGTAAAGCACATTATGCAGTATGTCATTATAGGAAACATCATATTAAACAGGCTGTCAAGTCCTGCAAAATAAGATATTAAGCCCCCACACGGTCAGCACTTTTCAGAGTTTTACTGACAATATGAAACAACAAAATCTCAAAACTTAAGCCCAAGCTGTACGAAACCAATCAACTTCAATATTCATGGTTAGGGTAATCATAATGAACTACTTCTTCAACATATAATATTCAAGCGGCTGTTAAACCCCTTCGTACAAGAGAGGGCTGTATGTCATGCTTCCATTGTATTTGTTGTCATGCTCAGAAACATCCTTGGAATAGAGTTAGGCAGGTGACATGGACCGCTGATGTAACCCTAGCTTATCTGCTGAATGCAACACTAAAACTCCCTCACACTCTCCGTCTCTGCCAAAACGGGCATTTTCACAGAGAAACAGCTCATAGAAATCCCTTAAAATGGACAGATCCAGCTTACTTTTCAGCTGGCCCAATGTAAAATAAAGGTCAGAGCCAAGCCCTGTATTGTGATTTTTTCAATAATAAAATGGAGATGTCTTAGCTGATAAAATGTTTATTAATATAAGGGTGACGTAAGGGACCAAGCCTTAAGCTCATATCCCCACAATCCTCTTTGGTCCCTCACAATAGCACAGAACTAAAGTAAATCCGTTATGATTATGGATGTGATACATTATGATTCACACACAAGGTTAAAAACACACCGTGGGCAGTTACATTTTACAGGCGTGCAATCCAGCACCTAGCCAGTCACTGTGTCACATCGTATGGGGGAGGGAATGTGTGTGTGGGGGTGGGGGATTTGTGACAACTGCCATCTGGTGCGCTGGCACACCAGCACATGTGACAATGTGAAGATGACAGCATCAGTGTGAACGGCAGCTTTTAAAGTTAAAAAAAATAACGTGTCAAGGCTTTCACCAGCAAACCATTCTGTCACCCAGCCTCCAACACAGTCATTTAAACACAAAATAGCCTGGCAGGCTTTGGGTGGAAACAATAAGAGAGCCACTGCTTTCATCATACAAATTGTCACTTTTTTCCTTTTGAGTAGATGAGTAGGTATCCCACACGTCCTCCATAGTTTGTGGAAGTTTCTTTTAGAGAACAGCACAAAGCATCATGGAGTGTGTCTCTCTTGTCTGTGCGCCAGTGATTTAAATATTACTCCTACTCATTAAAAGCATTTTTAAGGGGCTTTAAAATGTGCAGCGTGTGACTTCTGCTGGTAAGCCAATGATTGGAATATTTGTGCGGGGCATTTGGCAGCTTTTTTTGTTTTTGGGAACAGTGTGTTTTGTTTTTTCAAACACTCAGCCGAAACTTTCAAATCCCCCTCCACTGCTGGGTGACTTGCTCATTCATGCCCAAATCAAGGACACTGTTTACTGTATTTCTAAAATGGCTTACTGTTACTGTCTTAATCAATCATTAAAGATAGAATTATAGATTCTTATTTCTTATTTGGTTATTGTGAAATATATTATATTGCATTGTATAAATCAAAAGTTTAAAAGTTTAAAAGTAAAATGAAATCATGGCTGAAATCAACCCAAGCATGCACCCATCATCCATAGATTGTTTTCTTAATGTTGTGATGTCCTGTTGTCTTGGTGTCTTACTGTTGTGATGTTGTTGTTGTGGTGTCTTAATGTTGTGATTTTAATGTCGTATTGTGTTATGTTTTACTGTTGTGAAATTGTGTGTTATTGTTTTTATACTTAGGTTTCCCTTTTTGACAGAGATGTATTACTCTGTTTCCTGTCCAGGGACTACAGATGAAAATTAGCTTATAGCTAAATCTGGTACTGCTTATGTGCTGTGCATTGTCCCTGTTAAATAAACAAATAAAATAAATAAATAAAATAAATAGACAGTGCTGCAAACCCCTGCCATAAAAACTGGCTATCACATGAGCAAAGGCAGCAATACAGTGAGCTTGTTGGATCATTCTCCACAATTCAGAAGTCATTTGCTGCATTTATCCATCTACAGTTTGAAAAATAAAACCCATAATACCCATACACGTTTCTGTTTTTCAAGATTATTTTGGGGGATTGTTCATTTGGCAATAGACTTTGTCGTTATAATCAAGGAAGACAAAGACAGTGTTATGACATGTAGAATGGGTTCCTCCCGAGCTTGCTGAATTTCTGTCACAACTGCCTAGAAAGGAAATCAGACCAAACTCCATTTTGTGTAAGTTTTTTATTTTGAAATAAGTGCCTGATACAGTATGTTGGAGTATGTAACACTTAGATAAATTACACCAGCAGCTTGTGGATGGGTGAGACAGCTGTAAATGCTGAAAGCTTCTAAAAATGTCAAATAAAACCAAACTCAGAGGAAATACAAAGTTCACCATCATACCCATGTCTTTTACTCAGTTTTTCAATGTATTGTAAGAGCTAGATCTACAGTACATGGCCAAACGTCTGTGGACACTTAAATATTTGCAACTATGTCATTGTTAAATATCAATATATATATATTTTTTTAATATAGGCTATATATATAATCAAACCATTAATTTGCTGCTACAACATCCTTCTGGGAGAGGGCTTTCCACAAGGTTTTGGAACCTGACTGCAGTTATTTGCGTCAAACGGATCCACAAGAGCATCAGCTTGGTCAGGGGCGATGAGGCCTGGCCTGCTGCCAGCATTCAAAATCATTTTCAAGGTTGTCATTGGATGGGTTTTGAGGTCAGGGTTTTGAACAGGCCAATCAGGTTCTGTCTAATTAATTGACGGAAATATGTCCCATGTCCATGCCTCTGAGAATGACAAACAGAAGAGTTATCTGAAGTGACGCTATGGAAAGGACAGCATCATTTGTCTGTGCCCTTTTTAAAACTCGCAACAAATTGTTATTGAAAACTTAGTTACAGACGTTAGAAAAATAACATCAGGGATCCAGTTCAGAATATCATATATATTATAAATAACTTGTTTCCCTGAATTACAGAAATCTGTTTAACATGAATCTTCTACCAAATGGAACAACATTACAACATTATATAAAATAGTGAAGGTTACATCCTCGGTATCCCAGTGTTCTTTTAACCCAAGAGAAGTTACTTGAATGTCAACTCACTTTGACGTCATTAACCGTCGCATCAGAGACAAATGCATCACAGGCAGCCAGTAAAAATGACTGGATCAGCTTAATGGCCCTGTTCATTTAAATGCCCGATTGTCATAAATGATTATTGTATTATAATCCTCAGTGAGTGATAGGAAGGTTATCATGTGGCCGTAATAAAGATAGCCACATAATATATGTGCCCAAGTGTCCCTGAGTGTCCTTGCCTAAGGGAACCAACCATCTGGTCCTTACTAGTTAAAGTGTGTTATTTCATTTGAGAGGGAAATGGAGTCTTTTAAGCCGCTGCTCGCTAATAGCTCACCTTTGTTTCTAAGAGGATGAAAGCAGACATAACAAAAGGCTATCACTGCATACACATATCACCTCCTGCAAAACCAAGTTTTTTCTACATGTTTATACAGTTATCACATTGTGAAGGTGTGTGAGTGTAAGTGTGGGCTGTGGTTGGATGTGTTGAAGAATTCCCCAAGGTAGAAGAGCCATTTATAGCTATAACCGAGGCTTGTGGCCAGAGGCACAACCATCTGTTAGAGCTCCTCCAAATTGGGTGGCCTAAATGATATGGACTTGGCGTACATCACTTCATGCAAGCCAATTTCCATAGGTGTCAGTCAAACAAAAGTCTTTTCTCTGTCCTTGCTGTCTCCATGAGTTATAAGAAGTTTACCCTGTGAGGTGTAATGGGAAATTGATGTTGTTGGGGACACACAACTTTTAAAATGTGTTCCATAATGTTTGTGCAAGCCATCTGAAAAAACCCTAATGTAAGTGTCAACATCAGTAGCAATGGCATTCACTATACGTTGTATCACAGAGCTAAAGGGGAAGGAGATGAAGTTATATATACCTTCAGCCTGTCAAACCCGGAATGAGTCATTTCTAAAATGCTCTTTTGCAGAATTATCCAATATCAAGTTGTTATCCATCATTGGTGTAGCCAGCGTAGGTGTGTTTTTTTCAAATAACTGCAAAGGTATTAACCTGTTGGTATGTTTGCATTATGCCAATGAAAGCTTTCTTTTGCCTACCAGAGCCAGCGCAGCCCTGAAGGTGACATTTGAAGTGTGCCAGGAGATGAGGAACCACATGGAGATCCTACCAAAGACAGGCTTCATCCAGTCTCAATCAAGCTTAACCGCCCAACTCAAGTTCCTGCCAAGGTAAGGAAGGACACACCGGCTATATTCAATGATAATGGAATCACTGGTGCATTCATAATCTTATTTTAGACGGTAAGCTTGTTAAGGTTCTATCAACCTTGTAAAAAAAAGTGCAAACTGTTTCACTCTGATGTAGACATGTGATACGTATTGAGTCAGACTTTTGGTCTTTCAGCCTCTTCTAAAACAAAAGAGAAACGTAAATTTTTCCTTTTTGAACAAAAACTGCTATAGATTGCAGTGTTTCCCCTACCATTATACAGGCCTGGCGGGCCCGCCAGGCCAACGGGACCCCCCGCCAGGCCAACAGCTGCCCAAAAAAAAAAAAAAAAAAGTAAAAAAAAAAATAAAAAAAAATTAATCTTTTTTTTTTTTTTTTTTTTTGTCTGCGCTACGCCGCGCGATGCACGTGTGCATTCGGAGCGCACAAGTCAAACAGGGAAACTGACGAGAAAGAACCTTCCTTTATAGGTCTATGGCATAGGCTACACTGGAGATATTTAGGACTCAGTAACAGGGAGTTGAACAGGAAAAAGTGATGAGCAAAACTTAGAAAGTTAAAGTCGCTACGTCGCCATGGCAACCGATATGTATCAACAGCTGAGACAGCGCAGCAAGTTATCTTGAAAACAGCAGGCTATAGTAGCCCTACAAGCTTTATTTTTTGGTATTTTCAATGCTACTTTATTTTTATGTTTTAAATTGAGAACTAGGCTACATGAAATATAATGGTCGGAATACAAAATGTTGCTTATTTTGCACACATTTTGATTGATAGGCTAATCATGATGTGTAGCCTAGGTTAATTCATTTATTTTAAATGAATATTTGATAAATTAAAGAAAATGTTTCATGATCCAGATTATTCCAGAAATTAATACTAGACAGGATATACCTGTCTATATTAGGTCTTCGTGTTTATTGTATTTTATTTTCATATCTATGTGTTTTTCTTCAATAGTTTATATGGCTTGTGTCTCCAAATTATTCCATAAAATTGTTTTAGGCAGGACATATGACAGCTGTTTACAGAGCAAAAAAAATAAAATCAGATTTAGCTTCTCAAAGTGCACCAGTTTGATGCATTTAACTTTAAAAAGGTAAAGGTTTTCTTCCGCAGGGGCATGCCCCAAGACCCCACTAGAAGGTCCATTCTCCCCTAGCAGTCTCAAAAAATCCTGAGGGAAACACAAAATGTACAAACGTACCGAATGTGAAGGCATAACCCTATGCCCTGATTTGTAGCGGGCTGTCAAAAGAGGCTCATCCATAATACAGTTATTTTTGGTCAATTTCTACAACAAATTTGGTACGCACGCCGCGCGCATACTCTTTATCAGCTTTTACCACCGGGCCTAAAAACAATTCTAGGGGAAACACTGGATTGTATACACTTCCATTCATATACTTGGTTGTAGATAGAGTTGTAACAGTTGTTGACATGACCCATGCCTTATGTCTGAGTTTTCAATCTTCTTTTTCCAATGACATGATTTATTTGATATTTTTTCTTAAATATTTTGCACATTATTGTTAGAGAGAGTCTGACCGAGGAATTGTATTGC
This sequence comes from Ammodytes marinus, assembly GCF_949987685.1. NCBI lineage: Eukaryota > Metazoa > Chordata > Actinopteri > Uranoscopiformes > Ammodytidae > Ammodytes > Ammodytes marinus. The sequence continues at coordinate 28,597,067 of NC_137211.1, read as the reverse complement.
CACCGACTGCTTCAGTAATTATTGTGCATATGACAAAATAACTTTGAAATTTTGTAGTAAAGTATAAACTACAAACCATCACACTTGGATCAACGTTAAAAGATCATTCTGGTAAATTAAAACCTGCGTGGTCTTTTAGCAGTTTAGGCCATTGTTTCTATTGATAGTAAATACCATACCTTCTTAATGTAAGTGAATTGGAAAGGCAGCAGAATGGTAAGAATGGGATACAACAGATTATAATCAATAGCCTACTGTATCTGGTGGGGGAAAGGGAAAGTCAAATGATTAGCCTAGAGAGTTTTCAACATAACAACTTCCAACTAAGTTAAACCATCAAATTCATTTGTTTAGATGATTTGACCGTCAGCTTACAACTTAACAATGTTTCCCTTCTGACTTAGTTGTAGGGATGTCACGAGTCAGAGTCCAGTGTTTTTTGCACAGATCTCATTATATACCTTAGGGAATACAATGTTTGATTGATTTATAAAAAAGATAAATCAATAAGGCACCAGTTACAAAAGCTCAAATTGTCTTTGAAGTAGCAGTCTCTGCATTAGGTAAAGGGGTTACTTGCTAGCTGGCCAAAACATGCGCAACACTACATTCACCTCTCAAACAAACTATCTTTTTGTCTTTTTAATAAAAGACAAAAAGAATTATCAGCTGGATACAATTGTTATATTCCTAACTGTGGAGTCTTACAGAGGTACAAATGGCCACACTCTACTGCCAATCAACAACCATCAGAGATGAATACAGTAGCTGCTTCAATCCACCTGCACTTCAAGCACAATGTTAATGGTTTCTAATGACTTTGAAGGATATGGTAATTCTTGCTACAACAATTCAGGCTGTATATTTAGGTGAAGAGGCAGGAGGTGAACTGCGGTTTAAATTCCAGTAGAGCGGCCAGGGGACCTCCAGGGCAAATATGAGAGGCGTGCAATATGTAACAACTCAGCGTGGGCGCTTGTAATCTTCTGCCCAGTCTACTTTCCCTACATCCACAGTCCAGCTGCTTTGTGTTTTCTAACAATTCTGGAACAAGCTTGTTTTCAAAATGTTTTTTTTGTTGTCAAAATCAGTTGTTATCTCCTAACGATCTGCAACCTGTCTGTACTGTGTGTGCCTGAGTCTGTACAGGCGTGGGGGGGGGGGGCCAAGGCAGAGTTTGGCCCATAAAAAAAATTAAAAAAATATTTTTTATTTTTTTTAACTAGCTCAATATAGGCTTATTAAAAGTCCTTAGATGAGGGGTTGTGATTATGTACAAGTAACAATTTGGTCATTCATCAATAGAAATATTGTGGTGTTATCTGGCTCAGAGAGGGACCAGTCACTAATATGTTTTGGATTCTAAACGAACATGGCTTTTACACATCTTACAATACAAATCTCAGGGGGGCAATCAGGACTTCTTGCATAGGGGCCCAGAAGTTGGTGCTACGCCCCTAGCTAGCAACACGCCTGTTTACATACTTTCTCCAGATATGTTGACTACACATTTTGAGGGCATGCAGTGGTCATCGTTCAGCAGAAGGGCATAAGGGGAGAGTGGGAAAATGTTATTAATCTGCTTTAGTGAATCAGCAGAGGCTTTAATCCAAGGATTAGAGTACAGCATTACTCGTGCTGCTGCTGCTGAGATGGTGCAGCGTTCACAAGAAGCCACCACTCCCTCCATACACCCTCTGCATCACACTGTTTCTCTCTCTTTTTGCTTCTACCTTCTACCACTCTCTCACACATACTTCTCTTCTTCTTCTTGGCCTCTCACCTCTGTGCTTCTCTCTCTTTATCTATCTCTCTGAGCTCCTTCACTTCCCCTTCTAACTCTACATCTATTCTGCCTCTCTATCTTATTCTCAAACTCCTCTCATTCCTCTATGCATCAACAATCAAACGCTGTTTATATGCTGCTGGCCCTGCTTCTTCTTACATAACCTTTAAGCCCAGTTCAGACCAAAGTTTGGCCTCGCAACGACTTGCAACGAGGCGGTTTTAGAATCGCGGGGAAGAAGTTGCAGCAGTGTGAACTGCTCGTTGCAGCGCGTTGCAAACCTTTGCAAGCAGTAGCCAAAGATTTAACATGTCAAATCACAAGGTCCAGTTTTAGAACATCCAGGCCAGCTCGTTGCAAGCAGTTGCAGTTGTGTCTCGTTGCGAGGCAAATCTTTGGTCTGAACTGGGCTTTAGACACCAGAGCCAGACAACACTGTTGTTCTTAAAGAATAATTCCACTCTATTGAAACCTTATTTTGTAGATTAGTTCTATCAGTATTTAATATTTATTGCTGGGATCGGGAAACAAATTGCCATTGCTAGAAATAAGTCTGACAGTAGCCTGATGAACGGAATTACCAATACATGTCATTTCATTATGTAGTCTGACATGTTATGTATGTCCTATGTTATTGTATTAGCCGATTTTTGTTTGGGAGGGGTTGTTAAGTTGCCCTAACAATGTGGTACCCATCCACCTACTTGAGCAGTTTGCTTGCAGTCAAAGATGGAGTCAGCCATTCTGGAGAACTTGTCAAAATCAGTGAATATCTTCTCAAGAGCCTCTGCCAGCTCATACTCTGTGCTATGAAGAGAACATCCTGTTTTAATACACAACCTAGACTCTGTAAACTGGTACATCAAGTAAGTTCACAGCAATTCGGCATGCTTTGTTTTGTGTATGTCTCATCTCTTTCATGGTTTAAGCTGGTCTTCTAATCTGTTGGTTTTTGGTGGATTTGCTTTTGTTTTATCCCGTGTGTGTGTGTGTGTGTGTGTGTGTGTGTGTGTGTGTGTGTGTGTGTGTGTGTGTGTGTGTGTGTGTGTGTGTGTGTGTGTGTGTGTGTGTGTGTGTGTGTGTGTGTGTGTGTGTGTGTGTGTGTGTGTGTGTGTGTGTGTGTGTGTGTGTGTGTGTGTGTAAAATGCACTGCCAAGTTTTATTTCCTCACCAGAGCCTGTTCCAAATCCTCATTAGCAGCACTGCTTTCACTCGCTGTCTCATCCACACACACACACACACACACACACACACACACACACACACACACACACACACACACACACACACACACACACACACACACACAAAGTGTTAAATCCAGATCCTAAAATGACTCATAGCTTTCATTCTTTACACAGGTGTCCTCTGGCTTTTTGGAGAGGGTGAGCACATTTTCTCCCTTCCTTGCTCAGAAGGCTTGTGCTCAACCTGCCCACACCCTCCACCATCTTCCCTTTGCCTCATCCCTCTCTGCCTGTCTGCCTCCACTTTTATTCGTCACCATCCAACCCACATGTTTCTCTCTCATATCCAGAGCATTTTATCGACACACTACATAATCCCCCACTCCACAATATCAAGGCAAATGGTTCTCATGTTCAGCTAATAGGAATGTTGCTCATTTGCATACAGATTGGACACTCACAACCCTAATGAGGAAAGTGGAGTCAATTGCCATTCTGTCGATTTCATCCATATATAGCCCACCATTGTGTTTATGTAAGCCAATCTCTGTATTGGTTAGTTTTTTGTTATTTTTGTCATTTCCGGTCAATTTAGAAACCTCGATGGCTTGCTTGTAGCTGTTAACGTTTGTCTGCATAATTGAACAAATATGCCTATTTAAGTCTTTTGCCTTTTTCATGTCCTGTAGCTAGCTTTAAGCCCACCTACACAGCTTTGATTGGTCAATTATTTCCTCAATCGGGGAGGACATAGAAGACTAATGATTATTGACTATTTAAGGCTATTTAAAGAGGTTAAAAATGTCTTCTTTTTTTTACATAACCACAATTGTGTTTAACAGTCAAACCTTGACTGCATTATACTGAAGCCAGAAATCAGCTCCATCACCCCCAACCATGTGATCTCACAAAGAAACATTTCATTTTCTAAAGCCCAGAAGACAATTGGAAAAATGATAACAAGATGATTAGAATAGGATGGCTTGAATGAACAGTTTAAAGTGTAATCTCTGAAGAGCGAGGCAACATGTCCCACCCTGGCAGTTTCCGGCTGATAAAAGGGAGATTACAAGGATGATTTACTGCAGATTACACCAAACAGCTTTTACCATACTTTAACTGCTGGCTCCCACCAGTATCACAAAACCTGGATGATGCAATTGGTTGCGATAAAACAAAATAAATAGGATATATTACCCGGTTTTGTTCATTTGATTTTGGAGATTTCCTAAACAGTAATGTACTGTATTTTTTTTTGTCCATCCATTTTTCCCCATAGTGCAACATCCCTAAATCTTTTAATCCGTTTTGTAATCCTTTTCATAATCACTTTTTTAATGGTGATGTGAGATCCAAGCAGGAATTTCCTATTCAAGAGGAATATATACATTTCCGATGTATATTATTTACCTCCATCACATTAAAGACAGCAATGAAGCAGCCACTTTCCTGTAATCCTAACCCTTTCAAATGTCCTAAAATTCATAAGTATTTTATCAGTTTTGTGATCTTTTGTCGTAGATTATATAGATTACATTTTTATTTTTATTTTACAGGTTTTTGAGAAATGGTCAAGTAGATGAAGACCTGCCCAATTAGTGGAAATCATTTTGTGATACACACTGCAGCTACTCTTAGCAGTACCACAAAGTCAGAATAACTATTCCGCTTTAACTGTGTCCTCTATTGATCTCAAAATTATTTTTAGAGTCCACAGAGGAGAATTACATTTAAAAGAGGCTGTGGATAATCTGTCTACAGAGAAGAAAAAACACACATGAGTAAATCTGTGCAGGACACTGACAAAAAAAACAAAAAAAACGTCCATCCGCTCAATTCTCCCGAGCATATGGGCCTGGCGACGTCCCACCACGCTTTTTTCCACTCTGGCCTGCCAAGCTAATTCAAGAGTGATTCTCCAGCAGCGATTCTATTTGCGGGCAAGAACAAGAGTCCTTTCCTTAAAATACACCCTTCTCTGCTCTCATTGGTCACACTGTGGGAGGCAGGGGGGGGGGGGGAATTACTTATTTTTTCATCACTCCCCCTTGTAAATGCGAAGAGACTTGACCTTTTCTAGCTTTTGAGTCTTGGTAGGATGTTGTTGGGGGAACACAGACTGTTTATAGCGGAGTGCGTGCTGCATCGTGGTGGGCCCGGGAAAATGTAAAAAAAAAAAAAAAAGACAAACCTGTCCTCCAAACCTGGAGCCGACAGATTTGTTGAAGGTGTAGCTTTGGTTTTAGCGCTTTATAAAAGAAAAAAACCCCGCACTGACATCTGGAGAGCCTTAAAAGCACTGACATTTACAGCATTAACTCTCAAGCCTTCAACCAGCATTAGGAAAAAAAGACAGTTGATATGATAAAAACAGAGCAAGCTAAAGTAAGGAAGTAAGAGGGTGAAAAAATCTAAGCCGCAAACTTACATTTGACATTTGACCACTGTGTACATGATAATGAAATACAAACATCCATGCAGATCTACTGTTATATTGAGGGACCTGAGTTTTACATAAGCCTGTGCATGCCTACTGGGCCTCTTTAAAATCATACTTACTTACGTCTCCCATCACCATGGCTACAACCTACAGTAGTGTGGAGGCGTGCAGCACTCCATCTCTCTCCTGCTTTTCTCCCTGGTGAGCTGATCCTACACTGGTGGGTTTAAGTAAACCAATGGGTCTTTGGGGTCTGAATCTTTATCTTTATCTTTGCAAAGCCTGACAGTGGCTCACGGCTTTTTGACTGTTGGTATTTGATGTAGTGAAAAAATGTAAGCAGCCTTTAAAATCCCCTGATGCAGTTTGCAGTGTGTGTGTGTGTGTGTGTGTGTGTGTGTGTGTGTGTGTGTGTGTGTGTGTGTGTGTGTGTGTGTGTGTGTGTGTGTGTGTGTGTGTGTGTGTGTGTGTGTGTGTGTGTGTGTGTGTGTGTGTGTGTGTGTGTGTGTGTGTGTGTGTGTGTGTGTGTGTGTGTGTGTGTCTGTGTGTGTGTGTGTGTGTCTGTGTCTGTGTGGGTGTGGGTGTGTTATCAACAACATACTTGGTGTATTTGCTCTTCTCTGATAATGATGAACAAAGTGTGCCTTTTTTCTCTCTCTCTCTCTCTCTCTCTCTCTCTCTCCCTCTCTCTCTCTCACACACACACACAGATGTTCCTTATCCAAAGATGCCCAGGAGTTTTTCGACAAAGATACGGGGGTTCTAGATGTTCCATTGACAGTGCAAGTAGCAGGCCAGGTTTGCATATGTATTATATTATACACACACACAGCAAACCTACAATCTGGTTTATCCTTCCCTAGGTTACTGAAAAACAGTGTGCTTATCAAGTACAACACGGGCCATGTGTCCTACTTTGTAGCGAACACAAGCAGAGCCACTGAAGGTTGTAACCTATTTAGCTGATAACAAGCTAAAATTACCATTCAGCCCCAAGGCCCCAGTTACTCCATGGGTGCTAATAAGGCCAAGCATAAAAGGTTATTCCATATGTTTGAAGGGAAATGTTCCTCACAAGCTCAAAATGGGAACAGAGAAATGTGTTCTTTTTTACTTACTATATTAGTGTCAGGGTATAGGACATAGAACATAGATCAAAGACATAAGGCATTACTATATTCACACTTATGATTACAGAGCTACAAAGTTACTACAGTATATAATATAAATTGGTGCCTCTGGTTCACTGGGGGAAAAAAAGTCTGATTCATTTGCAGCACAGATGATGTTAGATGACAGGCGGTCGGAGCACTTCCATCACAAGCTCTCTGTGTCAAATCAGTACAAAAGATACACAGTTGTGTTTTTTAAAATGTCTGATTCTTTTTATCGGCATATGTGAGTAGAATATAACTCCCATGGTGCATTTTGGTAAGAAATAGTGTTACAATTTTACCTGCACTGCTGAGGATTAGTTCAAGCTGAGGATGAACCTTTTTAGAAAACTGATAAAAAATAGATATATATTTTTTTCCTGATATCCTTAAAGTTACTCTACACTGACAAACAGGAGGCTTCTGGATGATGACATATTGCTATAGGTTTCTGTTTGGGCCAGCCATTTCAATCACTTCAAACCCTTTTAGTAAGAGATTGTTTTTTTGTCAGTCCATCTGGCATGGTGGATGGCTTTAATTACAGCAATTTCACCTGCTATTCACTGCATGTATAACACAATTTTGTTACACAGTTTTTTGTTTACTATAGAAATAATAGCCTTTTCAGTGGCTAGAATACGATCAAAGCTTTCCTGGTCTGTAGAATATGGACTTCTAGGTTTCTGTCAGGGCTTTCAATTAGTTTCTTCAAAAAACAAATGAGGTAAACATATTCTTTCACGATGATGCGTCCTTCCTCTCATGAGACACATATCTAAATATCCTCTTCTTAAGTTCAAAGTTTTGAAATATTTAAATGAACAATTCAGCCCTTGAAGTAGAAATCACTTGGGCTGGAAAGCAACTGAATTCCTTAAACTCACCAGCAGCATCCTTTTATTAAAAAACAGAGAGCAGCTGCTTAAACATTTGTGTTGCAACGATGCCAGTCCTCTTTCTCAGGAAAAGTAAAATCTTCTTGCCAAACGTCACCTTCCTCTCCCCGCCTGTCCAACCTCCACTCCCTGTCTCTTGCCAAGAGCCAAAGACTGGGCCAGGATGCTCCTGTGGAGCACCAAAGCTGTTGCCCTCAGTCCCAAGCCCTGAGCTCCTGGCATTAAAACACACACACACGCACGCACACACACACACGCACACACGCACACACACACACACACACACACACACACAATCTCTCTTGTTTGGCCACCAGACGCCACAGCCTCCAGGAAAGCAATGGTGCAGTGACCAATAAACAAGGTCATCTGCTAAGCACTGACACGATTCAAGTTGTTTTGAGAAAGAAGAAAAATAACATTGCTCACAAGCTTACTTTTTTTTCTAATGTAGTTCTATACATAAGTATTAGAACTTAAAGGAATATTAAAGGATAAGGCTTGGGATATTTTTATCATTGTCAATTAAAAAAACTAACAATGATTGATTTAACCAAAAGGTATCGATGTATCCAAAGAACTTCATCCAGACTCAGCTGATTCCTCTGACAATTTGACTAAATCTATTCAACAACATCAATGAGCCTGCAGCGATATAACCGTTAACACATAGTCTTACAGCCTCTAAATACTCCCTAGAGCAAATACTATGTAGTCAACCACTGCCTAAAATAGTCCTCCAAAAATGATCTGTTTGGCGATTTCACTGATAAACCTTAACACTTGGGTTGAAGTATTCCATTTTTAAAGCCCCCTAAGAGCCTTAACTCTTGCATAAAAGCATTGCTCCATTTTAGCCCACAAGACTGAAGTGACCTTAGATATTTGTGTGCAAATATTCATTTTTTTTTTACTTCAATATGAATATGACAATGTATCATTTAAGATAGATGCATAGCAGTTTACAGAAAAGCCCCTGGAACCATTTCTAATATATAAATCAACTATCCTGATGTTTAACCGACATGGTAAGATTATTATCATATTCGAATGAAATAAAGAGAGTCTTGATCAAATGCAATGTTGTGACGTTTATAGAGAGAAAGCTGAACAAAGATACATGGAGGAAAAATGGTCAAATGGCTGTACAGATACTTTATTTACTTTAATTGAATTCCTTCGTGATTTTTCTCTACTTATGACATCTATTGCAGCATGTCCATCCTGGGAGAGGGATCCCTTACTCTATCAACTCTCCCTGAGATTTCTCAATTTTTTAAAATCTCGATAAAGGTTTTTTTTTACTGGGGCTATACAAATGAAACTGATTTGATTTATGTGTTTGTGCGTTGCAGGTTACACCTGTCCACTTCACAGTCCAAGCAGTGGTGACCTCATCAGACCTGCACTTTGACCGGACCGAGCTGGACTTTGGATACTGTTCCTTCTACCAGTCTGTCAAGAGCAGCGTGCGCCTCACCAACCTGTCCATGCTGCCTCAGGACTTTGGCTTCATGGCTGTCCCAGAGGTAATGCACCCGTGTGTTAAAACTAAAATATTTTCAAAATACAAGTCGTATCCAAGCAAAAAGTAAATTTTTCAACATTTAACTTCTACGGTTTTTTTGCATTTGTTCTTCTTATTTAACCCTTTAAAGTCCTTAAGATTTCACTAGTGGTTGGGTTTTTTTTGGCTCATCTGTGGTTACCATGGTAAAATCAAATGCAGTTTGGTACCACAGAAAAAACCTTGTTGAGGACACACGTGCAACTGATCCATCTGCTTTAAATGCAGAGTGAAGAACCTTATCTTGCTGAGAAATATCACCTTCTTGTATAAGAAGTGTAACTTTTTTTTCATGTATCTTATATGTTATTTTGTATTGTATCTTGTACAGCACTTTGGTCAACTGATGTTGTTTTTAAATGTGCTATAGAAATAATTTTGACCTTGATTTTATAAAAAAATATATTTACACAATCTACTGTGAAAAAAATATAATAAATAAATAGCTATATAATGATAAATGCTTTTGTTGATGATTGAGGTTAGAACTAAAAATGCATCTATCACAGGAAGTGTAGTATTTACGCATCATTTCTCCGTCTTTTGCACACTGTCTCACATTAAATGCACGTGTTAATTAAGTTATTTGGCGCACGTTGTCAGCAGGCCCGGATTAAGAAGAAAGATTACACTAGGCATACCGCATTTTTTCGGGCCCCCTCCAAATGGATACTTCACGATTTGGTGAAAAACTACGTACATTTGAACTGCCACAAGAGTAGGCTATTATGCTCATTCATTTGTTTAAGAGTTGCGCGTTTGTAAACGGGAGTGAAGAGAAACGTAACCGAGTGTGCGAGCTCACTGCAGGAGCATTTCTGTAAGGTGCGTGCAGAGTCCAGTGTGGGAGCAATTTTTCCAACTGGATGAAAAACAGTGCAGTGCAATGCTTTATTCAGCATAAAGTTAAAACGCTCGTGCAAGCCTGATCTAACACAAAAGCTTTGCGCGAGCGAAGCAGCGATTCACCTGGTGAAACCTGGCGTGGAACTCTGTGGTGGGTAACGGCGAAATTCACAGTGAGACATCGCCGGTCTGAGACGCCGCACAGAAAAACTCTGGTTTGACGACTAAAATTATAACCCGGGAGCAGAGCCGGCCCAAGCCTTCATGGGGCCCTAAACCGAATTTGATTAGGGCCCCCCTCTCCAATGTTATCGTGGTCAAATGATTGACTATTGTTAAATGTCATTCACACACCCAGTTCATCCCTAGTGCCTCCAATGTCCAGTTTAGTGAAAATAGTAGCCAGCCGAGATCCTGACTCTTCTAGGGGGGTCCGGGGGTATGCCCCCCCGGGAGATTTTTTTTACCTTTTTAAAGTGAAATGCATGAATTTGGTGCACTTTGAGAGGGAAATTAAGAGGCTAAATCTGAGGAATTTTGTGTGAACAAACAATTTGGAGATACTGGCTCGAATGAAGTAGAAATAAAAGCTATCGAAGAAAGACATGGATTTTCCATAAACATATTAATATAGAAAAAATATAATATATAAATAGAATAAAATAAAAAATATAATTCAGTGTCCTCTGGGATGGTGCTTTTTTTTCTTTTAAGGGACATATTTCTCTTTAATATTATGAATGCATTTAAATGCAGTGAGAAGAACGAAGCAGAAGAACTCTGTTGTCCAGCTATCTTTTTTTTCCACAGATGAGGCTGAAATAGGCTATAGGCTACAGTATACACAGTGCATGGGCAACTGAGGGCAGCCCAATTTCCAATTTTTTTAAATAAACTCAATACCGAGTGATAAGTTAACCTCGGATGAACTGATTAAATTAATAGGCTATTAACTATCCAGACCAAAAAATTGTATTCCTTTTTTTGTATGATAACTTACATTTGCATAATATGATGTTAATATCAAACACATACCGTAAAAAAAAAAAATAATAATGTTTTTTTTTTTTTTTTTTTTTTTTTTTTTCTTCTCACTGGGCCCCCTTGTGGAAATGGGCCCTAGGCACGTGCCTAGAATGCCTATGCCTAGATCCGGCCCTGGTTGTCAGACCATATGCCCATTTAATCCGCACGCGTATTCTGCTGATAGTGTAACGTGGGCTGACCAGAGGAAACTAACACTCCATCTGATAGATTATGACTGTTACAATATGCGCTCCACATTAAGCCTGAAAATAACCGGCCGATGCTCTGTGATGTAGGAATAGAGAGGGATCTGGATGTTTACTCGCCAAACTGATTGACAGCATTTCCGTGCACGTGGCATTTGTTTACAATATTGAGTTTTGCCTTTGTGAATGCAAACAAAACCATCTAAAAAACGAAAAAATGTATCCGATCTCAACTGGCGCGCACCAAGGAAGCGGACTATTGGATGTGCACACAACCTTAGACCAGTTTTGTTAAGATACCAGCTTGTAATAAATGCATAATAACACACACACATCACCACATTCTTTCTCTAACCAGGACAATCATCTTTTATCTGTAGAATGAGCAGCTGACCCTGTGCTGTGTGGGCGAAAAACTTAACTAATAACTGCCATGCAAACAGTATATATATAATGTGACACATTCCACTGCCGGTGTGAATATCAGGTTCATAGCAACAGTAACAGGTCAATAGAGCAGAAATCACTGTTGCAGAACAAAATGCCGACCATAAATAGTATCCATATTTCATGAAAATCTGAAGGATTTGAAAATCAAGACATTTGTGTTGTTTGTGTTTTCCCCCCACTCTACAGTTCATGGAGGTCCAGCCTAATGATGGCTTTGGCACGCTGCTTCCTCAAGAGACCCTGGAGATGGATCTGATTTTCAGTGCCAACAAGGCCAAAGAGTATAATTTCCAACTCTGCTGCAAATCCGGAATTAACAGGTTCCCTGAGTTAACTTTTTAAATGTCACAATAATTGATATTTTGACACATGTATTTCTATTTGTATGTTGTGTTTCCACTTCAGGATGCCTATTAACAACAGGCAAAGGGACTGCCCACCTTTTTTTTGTTTTCTTTCTAAAGAATTTGTATGGTTCAGTTGTGTCATGGTGTGTAGTTATGATGGCTACGATTCAGTTCATTACATCCAATATCTATTCAAATATAACTTGGCCAATTTTTTTCCCATTCATTCTCAGAGATTTCCTTGTGTCTTGCCGTGCGGTGGGTGTGCGCCCTCCATTGGAGCTCTCCCATTCTGTGGTCCAGTTTGGGGCCACGGCCATAGGAGACCAGTCCACTGCTATTCTTTACCTCCTCAACCATGAGTCCAGTCCCAACCAGTCCAGACAAGCAGGTTCTTCAGTGGTAAAGGACAGCATGGCTGCTGTAGCACCCAGGCTATTCTCCTTCACCATACCCAAAGATTCAGACATCAGCATCACTCCTGTTGCAGGCAGCCTGCTTCCTGGGGAGGTGAAGTAGCAGCACTCTTACTGTTTACACTGCTTAGAAAGGGTCACTCCACTGATTTTAAACCTTAATGACAGATTAATAGTCCTGTCGAGCACTTCCATAGTCTTTATAACAAAAAGAACATGATTTAAAATCCACCTGCTTGCTTTTTCTGGAGCCTTTTACCATAATCTTTCAATTCAATCAGCTGATAAAGACCATGACCAGCCGGTGACAGTTTCCAAAAAAGCTATCCATTAAGATGTTCTTCTGCTATGTTAATTTAGCGAATGAATGCGCATGGTTGCAGTATGGAAAATGTAAGACTAGACACTAAACAAACATACATAATGATCCTAATCAAAACGTAGTTCTATTTTTAAACTTATCAAAATAGTTTGAGTTGAGCTTGTGAACTTAACCTTTAATTTTAGGTATGAAACCAGACCTAGAAGCAAATGTACTTTTATTTTACACAATAAAACAGTTGCAATACGGTCATGACATCTCACTCAATACAGTTATACAGAATTCCAGTTAGACAACAACAGCTATCATACATATAGCTGCCATTGGCTTGTTACAAAGCCCTTTATAGTCTAATGATGCGCCCTACTGGAGACCTGGTGCAAGTGAACAAAAGCTTTTTATTTTCTCTGTCTATGCTGGAGAACAAAATACCAAAAACTATGAATCTTTGCATTGCATTGTTTATAGCTATTTGGTTGTTGCAGTTCAGGTGGCCACTGGAGCACATTCCACCAGACAGTTTATAAAAACAATGTATCCATTTGCAATATTTCTTTCAACTGTGTACCAGAGGCCCAGTGGGAGCCATCCAGGAAATTGTCCACCGTTACGTTAGGCCGGCAATACATCATCTCAATATATAGCTCCAGAGTTCTTGTGTGGTTTGTTGCACCAACAACAAAGTAAAAACAAACATCTTACCCTGTGTTCCAATACCCATACTTCCATACTATTTAGTATACCAGAAAGATTTAGGATGTCCCAATACATGCAGTCAATTGTAGTATGCTGAAAATACACAAATGCCCCACTTACTTCAATAGCATTTTGGAGTATTTGTCTTAATTCTTGACATTTCTTGACATAATGATCTTCCATATCTGATTTTTTTTTCTCTCCTGTGGCCCTTAAACTCTTCTGTACTTTAGTATGTAGTGTAGTAAAAAGAAAAAGTATGTGATTTGGAACGCAGGGATAGTTTAATCCTTTGCCATGCCCCCAAAAATACCCAGAATGAAGGGCTTTATGACACCGGCTTCACCTCTGCATTAAGTGGGAGCACTCTATCGTAAGAGCTGTTAGGACCGTTGTGAGAGTCTAGTCAAAGCATAGCATTGTTACAGACAGCAAAACTTAAACATTTTTATTATTTCACATGTAATCCTCTTACCTAGAGACTCAATGAGATATACAGTATCTCACAAAAGTGAGTACACCCCTCACATTTCTTCACATTTTTCTTTATATCTTTCCATGGGACAACACTGAATAAATGACACTTTGATACAATGTAAAGTAGTCAGTGTACAGCTTGTATAACAGTGTAAATTTAGTGTCCCCTCAAAATAACTCGACACACAGCCATTAATGTCTAAACTGCTGGCAACAAAAGTGAGTACACCCCTTAGAAAAAATTTACAAATTGGGCCCAAAGTGTAAATATTTTGTGTGGCCACCATTATTTTCCAGCACTGCCTTAACCCTCTTGGGCATGGAGTTCACTAGAGCTTCACAGGTTGCAACTGGAACCCTCTTCCACCCATTTATGACAGCATCACAGAGCTGGTGGATATTAAAGACCTTGCGCTCCTCCACCTTCCGTTTGAGGATGCCCCAAAGATGCTCAATAGGGTTTAGGTTTGGAGACATGCTTGGCCAGGCCATAACCTTTACCCTCAGCTTTTTTAGCAAGCCACTGGTCGTCTTGGAGGTGTGTTTGGGGTCGTTATCATGTTGCAATACCACTGTGCGGCCCAGTTTACGAAGGTTGAGTGCACATGGTCAGCGTCGTACACAGAGGTTGGCTTTGGAAAATAGACGTATGAGTGCTGCCAGCATTGCTGAAGGGCTTGAAGGGGTGGGGGGTCAACCTGTCAGTGCTCAGACCATACGCCACACTCTGCATCATACTGGTCTGCATGGCTCATCATACCAGAAGGAAGCCTATTCTAAAGATGATGCACAAGAAACCCCACAAAAAGTTTGCTGAAGACAAACAGACTACGGACATGGATGACTGCAACCATGTCCTGTGGTCTGATGAGACCAAAATAAATGTATTTGGTTCAGATGGTGTTAAGAGTGTGGAGCGGCAACCAGGTGAGGAGTACAAAGACAAGTGTGTCTTGCCTAGAGTCAAGCATGGTGGTTGGAGTGTCATGGTCTGGGGCTGCATGAGTGCTGCCAGCACTGGGGATCTACAGTTCATTGAATTCTAACATGTACTGTGACATACTGAAGCAGAGCATGATCCCCTCCCTTCATAAACTGGGCCGCAGGGCAGTACTGCAACATGATAACGACCCCAAACACCCCTCCGAACGACCACTGGCTTGCTAAAGAAGCTGAGGGTACAGGTTATGGACTGGCCAAGCATGTCTCCAGTCTTAAACCCTATTGAGCATCTTTGGGGCATCCTAAAACGGGAGATGGAGGAGCGCAAGGACTCTAATATCCACCAGCTCCTTGATGTCGTCATGAATGGGTAGAAGAGGGTTCCAGTTGCAACCTGTGAAGCTCTAGTGAACTACATGCCCAAGAGGGTTAAGGCAGTGCTAGAAAATAATGATGGCAAAACAAAATATTGACACTTTGGGCCCAATTTGGACATTTTTTCTTAGGGGTGTACTCACTTTTGTTGCCAGCAGTTTAGACATTAATGGCTGTGTGTCGAGTTATTTTGAGGGGACAGTAAATTTACACTGTTATACAAGCTGTACATTGACTACTTGACATTGTATCAAAGTGTCATTTATTCAGTGTTGTCGCATGGAAAGATATAAAGAAAAATGTGAAGAAATGTTAGGGGTGTACTCACTTTTGTGAGATACTGTATATCAGGGCATGATACCTCTGGTCACTGGGTTGGATGACTGCGCCAGCTTGATGCTGGGAGACTAAACAGACATAGTTTTGGATTGATCAAATTAATCATTTCTAAGTGTCTTTTACATCATCTATCTCACAGAGTTGTTGTACAAGAACTTGCCATTGTCATTTACCTCTGATCGTTTTCTTGTTGTGTTGTTTTGGACCGCAAAGGGGGCGGGGCCAGGTCAGAATGCCGGATGCCGGTCTGATGTATAATGGCAATTGGAGGGATTATCCTCCTCAGTCCACTTGATCCACGCTACAGACATTTTAAAATGTAGTTTTTTAATTAAAGCTGGGGTATATGATTTGGGGAGAAAATAGCAGTTGGGATAGAGATTCGAATCCAAATACCTCAACCGCTCCACTTGTTCTCTTTGGTCCCTCCCTGACACACTCTACACCAACAACGTCGGTGCCAAAGTGAATGGACAGTCCCAACAGCCAATAAGAACAGAGAATCGGAGCCTCGCTCTGATTGGTCAAAGTGTACCGCTTATGTACAGTTTGACCAATCAGAGCGAGGCTCACTTTGCAATGTGAAGAAGATGTTTTGAAATGATAAAATTCACCAATGAGAGAACACTCCAGTGTTAATGCCATTCTAATGTCAATGTATATTATAACAAGCGTATAATAATATATGTATACTTCTTAATCTGAATCATTTCTTGACATGTTAGCATTTCTCCCCTGGCGTAGAGATGTCTGGTACAGGTGACGTTCAGACCCAAACTGTCAGAGCAGCAGATCAAAGATGAAGCGGTGCGTCTCCTCCATAGAGCCACGCTGCTCCGTCACAAAGAGCTAGAGCGCATCAGCCTGGCTGAACAAGAGGTAAACCACCACTATGCACACACTTCAGTCTCTGTGTGTGTGGCCAGAAGGCTTTTACATCTGATCACTCTTCACCACACTGATTGATTTCTGTTTCATCAACATACTGGTGCTTACACATGATTACATGTTTTGAAGCCATCAGTCATGTTTTTGTCTGTGCACTATAAGGCCAAGAAGGACGTCCCAGTGGAGACCTGTAAGGGAAAGAAGGGACCTGGGATTCCAAAGACCAACAAATTGCCCGACATGCCAAAGACGGAACAACCAACTCAATCACCAGATCCTGCTGACGTACAGCCAAGGTATGAGCTTTTCATTTCTACCAAGGCTTGATATCTTCCCTGGATATCATCCATCTTTACACCTGCTTTGTGTTATAGATTACTTTGGAAAAAACACATCCAACTCACTGGAAAGCCAGTGAAGCAAATATTAATTTATAAATATTCTATAAAGCACAAGAGTAGCACTGCAAAAAGAGAATACATTATTCCAAACATCTTTCACGTTCTCCCTGAAAGCCTCTCTTTGCCTCTATACACCCAATTAATAAGTTGGAACAGTCGAGATCCAACAACACTGCAACAAGCCAGATGCAAATACAGCTCCTATTCCAGTGTTTTTATGCTTTCATATGTATAACCATGAGTTTTCATGTGCAGTGTAACACATAGTAAAATCTCAATAGAGATAGAACATTTTGATAAAAAGAAAAACCCTTGTTTTTTTTGTTTTTTTTTAAATAAAATCCTTCTTTTTGTTTTCTAGTCCAGAGCAGTATGAGGAGGCCAGAGCAACTCTGTTGTACTCCTTCACCCAGCGCTACAGCCAGCACACTGTTCCCTGCTATGTGTCGGATGGAGACCCTGTAAAGGAAGCCCAACAGGCCCAGCCGGCATGGAGGTAACAATGTATCTGCCCTGCATTCCAAATCCCTATACTATCTCTGCTATTTACTATGGTAGAAAAAGATTTAGGATGTCCTAATACTTGTGTGAGGATGCAGCATCCTGAGAAAATACATGGATGCCCTGCTTACATCCGGTCGTGATTCTCGACCGGTCGAGTGGAAATCAGAATGCTTTTTTTGGACGATTCTGAGCCAGAACCCACTGTGCATCAGAAGTCACATTTACGGAGCCTCTGTGTGAAAACAATCTGCAATTTGATGGCTATATTTAGCAAGAGGCAATTTCAAGGCGCGATGTTAGGATTAAATTGAAAAGTAAAAGTATGTCCCAATTGTGTGCCTACTGCATGCTACATACTTCAGCTCTAGTATGTAGAATATAAAAAAAGAAAGAGTATGCGATTTGGAACGCAGGGCAGCTCTGTACAATTCTCTGTAGGCCCTGTCATGTCAGATTTGTGTCATGTCTTGTCATCTTTGGGACTTTACTGGATCCAATACAGCATTTCCCAAGTCCTAATACATATTTATATCTTCAGATAAATGGCCTCCTTTACCAGACTTCTACTGCTTCTTTCTGACTAAAGAGATGGTCATAGGAAATAGAAAATGTCTTCTCTCCCCCATCTCTTTCTTCTATTTTTGATGCTTTTGTTAAAATATGTAAGAAAATGCCCTTAGAGAGAAGATAGAAATCGTTTTGTTTAAATAGGAGCAGTTCAAAAGAAGTACATTTCCTAACAATCTATGTTGAATGGTGTTGTATCTATCTTCTTTGTACTGTGAGCTCACCAAAGTATTTCCTATAACAGCTTTTGTTGTATTGACAATACAATGAACTCAACTCAGGTCAACACAGAACATAAGACTGTAAAACCAAATGCAAAAGCTCTATTTGATCCTCAAAGATACACAAATCGGACACATTCTTTCTCTTTCTCCTCCCTGAGGTCTGATTTTCCCTCTTATTTTTAACGGTAGAATATTTTAGGATTATTTCAGTTGTTTAGATAGAGCAGGCATTTTTGCTGGGTCTGTGACAGCATTGAATAAAGAGAGATTAATAACCTGTATGTATCGTGGAAAAGGACAGACGATTATTAATCAAGACACAACTACATTTATGAGCTTTTATGGACTCAATAAATCATCATTAAGAAAATATTTAAGTTAATCTTCCTTCATTTTCCTGACTCAAGGTGCTGTAAAGAATTTAAAGGTTCAGTAAGCGAAATGGTCAGTTTAGCTAACTTCCTGTCAGTTACTGCAGTTAGCGGTCCCCTCCCTCGTCCCCACGTCACCACATTAATGCACTGCGGTCTTTAAGCAGCGAGTTATCTAGCATCATCTCAGATCCATAAGTGTGATAAAACATGATAAAACCCATCAAAACAGAGATTGGGAAGGATATGTTCCTGCTCCGCAATTGAAGGCGCATAAACATTCACCCATCTGTCGCTCTGCACGTGCACCGGCAGTGAGACGGGGGCCGGTTTGTTTGTACCGTTCTCTCTTCTGATTGGTTATTATATAACTAACTGGTTGACCTATATTAACATAAATAAATCGCTCACTTCACCTTCAATCAGTGGGAGCCTATTTCATAGCTTGTCATGTCCAAATATCTCCACAGCCCATTCAATACTCTTTACCTGAAGCTGAAGTGTCCTGCTGCACAGCCCCCTCTAGTGGTGCTTTCTAACAATGGACACCACGTCATAGACTTCCAACAGGTGGCAGTGGGTGAGTGATTCTGAAAAGTCGATGTTACTTGATGGATTTTTCACGTACTGTACCTTTTTTTTGTATAAATGTATTGGTTTGTATTTGTGTCTCCAGGAGAAAAAGTGATCAAGAGGTTTACAGTTCAGAACATTTCAAAGGAATCTTTGGATGTATCCTTTTTTTATTCTCCTGCTGGTAAATTGTAGATCTGCTTGTCGAAGTCAAATACAGAAACGTTTTACATATAAAACTAAATACTCAACTGTAGAACAAAGAGTCATGTTTGAAACTGTTGTAATGCAGTTTGTAGATGTTCCACAGCTACAAAGTCACATGTGGTATCTGTGTTCCATGCATACTTTTTCAAGATTTCTGTTGAAATGTTAAAAACATATTTTATGAAAAACGGATAACACATTTACATTCTATAGACTCAGTCTAAAATTCAACTATACAGTAAGAGAGAGGTATATTGCATTGCAGGTCCACTGTACTTTCAGCATGTTGTAGTTGCTTTAAATTCGTGAATAGATATTGTTTTGAAGATAGCCTTTAATATGAGGTCTTTGGTCACTCTTTAATGAAGCAGTGTGTTTTAAAGGGTCCGTTCAATCCAAATTACATACAAAAAAAAGCATTTTCATTAATGTCTTTAAGTGTGCACTATTTTATTAATTTTTTTGCCCAGGTTTTGATATATCTGTCTCAGAGAGAAAAGAGGTTAATGGGATGTAGGTGTTCACAGCAATGAAAAACAAAACAAAACAAAAAAGTATAAATAAATATTTCAAAGACAGAACCATAAGTTCATGTCAACAACTGAGTTAAAGATACGACTATGATTTACATCGATAAGTATAATCTAGGTAAGTAGTCCTATCACCTCATTTTGTATCTTATACTATTCATAAAATAAATAGCATCTCTTTAAACAAGTTACTTTCATGTCCAGAGATGTAATACTTTGATAAAGTGTAAGTATGTCCCAATACTTAATAGGCACCACTACTAATATTATGGCAGATTCTACTACTAAAGAATAAAGGGGGCGCCCTTAGCTCAGTTGGTAGGGCGTCCCCCCGATGGGCCTCGGCCAGCAGCGGACCCAGGGTTCGATTCCAGCCCGCGGTCGTTCTCTGCATGTCGCTCTCCTCTGTGCCCCATTTCGGCTCTGTCTCTGCACTGTCAATGAAGCATGGAAATGCCCAAAAAATATCTTTAAAAAAAAATTAAAAAAGAATAAAAGAAAATTCAGCCGTTCACTACTGCTTTTCTTTGACTGTTTCCAAGCTGAGGTCATCAGTGCTGGATCTCCACGGTCCCTTTTCCCTTGTGAATGCTCTCAGATGCATCGGACCTGGAGGGAAACACACTCTGGTGCTGGCCTTCAGTCCAACCCTGGAGAAAAAGGTGAGTCAAGAGTGTAGAATTGACCACGCAGCACCGACTTTTTGCCAGAACTTAATAAACATCTCGGCCATGTCACGAGTTTGTCACACTTTTCTTCAGGGTGAAGTTGAATTATCCAAAATGATTGTTATGATTAGTCTAAAAAGGATTTGTTCTCATTATGAATATTAAAAGAGGACATATTATACTCATTTTCAGGTCTGGATTTTGGACTCCGATAGAGTCCGTTTTTTTTTCTCTTTCTTTCTGTATTTGTGGATAAAGTTTGGAGTAAAAAAAAACAGCGCCATCTTTTAGCAGCAGTTTAAATGCTAACCCAGCGTGGTATCGGCCCATGTTGAGAAAGTCATGTTAGAAGAAGTGCAGTGCTTGCAGCGGCATGACCATATATAGAAGTCCAACCCACTGTGACCACACTGTGAGCCCAGGTTAGAAAAAAAAACATCCTAGTGCAGAACAACCCAAAACAGTCTGCAGAGCTCCCTTCCAAATACCTTACCATACCTCTACTGTTCACTAGTGCCGAGAGAGCCTGGAGGTGCGGAGCCAGAAGATGACCCTGGAGATGACTCTGTGTGGGCAGGGTGTGGTGCCTGCTGTCACCTCCTCACACCCCGGAGACCTCCTGGACTTTGGCTATGTGCTGGAGAAGGAGAGCACCTCACATGTCCTGAAGGTCAGTCAGTAGTGTGTTAACGGTAAGGTCAAGAAGACGTACTAAACAAGATAACACCTTTGCTTTTAAATTTTCTGTTTGTCCATGTCAAATTAGATTATATTACTGAAAGGCTTAAACAAATCAAACCAAGAAACTGAAATAATGTGTTGACTGCTGGTTTGCACTGATACCCTTAATGCTTCGGAGTAGGTTGCAGCCTCATAACTAAAGTGAAGTCCTGTTTTTAGCTTGAGAACAGCTCAGCAGTGGCGGTGGGTTTCAGGGTGCTGCTGGCCAGCCTCTCTCCCTCCAGGCCTCAGGGTGGAGCTGACATGGTGGCCTCCCTACTGGGTGATTACACAGCCTCCCAGCTCCAGCCTACTGTTGGTAACTGTTTGTTTTTTAATATTTTGAACAGCAGCACTAATAGCATAAATAACATTAGGAGGCCCAGTTGTAGCAGGATTTGTCTTGTGCATCTGGTACAGGAACCCAGAACTACAGTGGGCTGAGTGTCTTCAGTGTGGTGCCAGCAGAGGGCAGCATTGCTCCAGGAGAGAGCCACAACGTCACGGTCACATTTCGGCCTGACCACTCTTCTGTCAACTACTCTGACAAACTAACCATAGAGCTCATGAATAAGGTAAGCACTGGTATGTAAACAAAGGGGGCCCACCATAGCTAGCAACATGCCTGTTTGCAGAACTTACAAGGAGATATTCAATGATTTTGAGAAAAATCTGTATTTTAATTTTGAGCATTCTCCAGAATCACTGACTCCACTTTCACTTTCACTTGCATTTGGCCTATATGTATCACTGGTTAAAACAGTCAAAATGGTTCAGGTAATGCTGCTTTGCTTCTCATGCACACATGTTGTTGTCCAAATGTACTTTCTTCAACCTGTTTGTATGCCCATTCATTCACTGTGCTCAGCAAAACAACCTCTACCCTGTGACGTTTCTGTCTCTCAGACTCAAGTATGTGTGATGGATGTGAAGGGTGCAGCTTCTTCCTGTAACATGTATCTGTATGGAGGAGACCTGCTGACAGTGCCCATCGAATCCCTCCTCCCTCCACCTATAATCAGCCAACCTCAGCTCACAGGTAGCAAAGCCTCCGTCTTATAGCCTATCCACCTCTGCTATTATGGACATGATGTAGTTTGATGGGATACATAGTCAGTGTTGGACTGATCAATACTGAACAGGTTATCTATTGAGGTTATCCAAGGAAATGTCAATGAATTCAAGTTCAAGCACATGTTCTAAGATACTACTGCAGGCTCCAACAGGAAAGGAAACCAAGGCCAGATAAAAAATAAGGATACTGCGAGTGTATGGGTAGGGGCAGGGTATGTGTTGTAGTCATTTATGCTAAACATAGCATTCTGAAAGCCCATGTGGTTGAAACCAGCATTCAGATCCAATTTCATTACAAAATCCATGTGTGAATAATACAAACACCTCCTACACATGCTCTCTGTTAGTTTGACACAATCAAAGAGGTGTTGGAGCATAAAAATAACATGTTGGATAAGAGTCTGAGCTTTGCTATAAAAGTTTCAAAGATACAGGACTCCTGTGGGATATGAGATGTATGCTCCAATTGACACCCTGATGAATTCCAGTTTGTCAAGTTAGCATATTTGGAATGTCTTGAAGAAGGAAGCTAACGAACCATAATGCTGTGTTTCACATCTTTTACTAACCATTCAAATGCATGCTCCACATTTTTATATTTCTTTATGTGGTTCCTTCTAGGCAGCCATTTGTTCTAATACATTTCAATTTGAAAAAGCCATTAGCAGACTTTTGAAAGTCTGCTAATGGCTTACTGAACATTAGGTTTGCATAAATTCTTGGCAATTTCACATTATCCTTGTGTGGTATCCTGGTTTAGTCCAATTTATAGTGTATGCATTGGCATGGCTGTGGGGGTTTGCGTAATGCACGTCATTTACCTGTCTGTGTTTGCTTTCAGCCAAACATTTAAAGTATGTCCACTTGGACTGAATAAATGTGCTAAAAAATGCGTAACTGTTGATATGTGTCAGACTCAGAGGTAAGGGAGAAGCCCAGCATCCCTGTACTGGTGACCCTGCGGAGCAGCTACAGCTCAGGGGCCAGCACTGCTGCTGTGAGGGAGCTACAGGTGGGCTGCATCTGCTCCACACAGACCAAGAAGGTAATGGGATCATGATCAGAATAATAATAACTTTATATATATATATATTATATATTTATATAGAGCCTTTCAAGGGAACCAATGCTGCTTTACAAAGACATTCCATACCAAAAGATCCTAAACTGAGCCACAAGTTTCACTTAGATATGCAACTGACTGCTGCTACAAGTTCATCAAGTGCACTTTCATTCATCAGAAAAGAGTTAGCAATAAGTATTATATTGTATTATATATATACAGTATTTATTATACTTTATATTATTATCTTAATCATACAGCTCCGCTGTACATTCTTACCCCGGCGTGGTTTTATTTTCTGCAGTCAATGAGAAAATTCATTTGACTCATCCAATTTGGCCTTTTTCAGATCATTCATTTAGATACATTTTGTCTTGGATTTCCTTACAAATCTGTTTATTCCCACCAGAGTGGTGAGTTTAACTGGGATAACGTGGCATCGCTGCAGGCCATGGGGTTCAGTGTGGAGCCCAGCAAAGGCAGCGTGGAGCCAGGCCAAAAACGCACCATCACTGTCACGTGGACTCCCCACAGTGGATACAAGGTGAGGGAGAGATTTGTATAAATGTTATTGAATGTGAAAAAGTCAAGATATGTCTGTTGAGGTTTTGTTGACTAAATCTGTATTTTTGCAACAAATGTAATGCAAATGTGATTTACTCTTTGTTGTTGTTGAACAATATCAAAAAGCCTGCAAAATTATAACCCTATTATGAAATTATAAAAAATAAATGTAAATGAGTTGAGGTGGTAATTAAGAAGTCAAAGCATTACTGATCGCAAAAAGGTTTTCAAATTTTTGGGTACAGAAAGTGCTGCTCATTTACAGTTTGAATAGAAAAGTTAATTCACTCTGTGTGTGTGTGTGTGTGTGTGTGTGTGTGTGTGTGTGTGTGTGTGTGTGTGTGTGTGTGTGTGTGTGTGTGTGTGTGTGTTTCAGCCCTATGAGGTGGTGCAGATATGTGTGCCTCTTACCTTGAAGGGGGATGAGACAAATGTTTACAGTGTTACCCTGATGGCTTTGGTCCCCACCTCTTCTGACTGACCTACAGTAAACAGCAACCCGGATGGGAGAGGTGCTCAGCCACACAGTCACACAATACAAAGACACGTGTGACATACTGTACATTTATGTGGCCAATCTTAATAAATATATTTATTATTTAGGACAATTAATGAAGTTTCATTTTTTTTTACCATTATATTCTACTACTTAAATACTCTGACTTTTCTAAAGTTGTATCTAACAGTATTTTACATTTGCTTTGTCTCTCAAATATACATGGAATGCTAATCTCCTCACAGTAGGCTCAAAATCTCAAAGAAAGCAACATTTCGTTATATGCTTTCAACCATAAATGCATTTTTAAATTAAATGCATCTTTACAACGATATATTTAATTGATTGAATAATCCATATACAGTGCTGATTGAAAGTATGTGAACCCCTTGAGCCTTTTGGAATTGTATTAACTTTAACCATTATTGATTCATTTTTATGAATACCAGTATTTTTTATATGAAATAACAGATGTTTGTTTATCAATTCCACATTTTTCTTTTCCGGAAATCAATTGTTAAAAATAATAAAACTAATTATTTGACAACTGTTGTATGTGCAAAAGTTTGTGAACCCTGAGCTGCATTGCTTAAATCGATCAGGTAAACACAATCAGGTGGGCCAAATTGAGTCATGAAATGGACCAATGTAATCTCCAATGGGAGATCTATAGGGAAGAAATTGAGCGGCACAAAATAAAACAGAGATAAAACCAGGTCAGTCTGGGCCCACCAAAGTGAACCCATACAGGTTAGACATGCCAAGAGTAAAGGAAATGTCAGAGGATCTCAGGAAGAGAGTTGTGATGATGCACATTTATCTGGGAAAAGCTATACATTTATTTCAAAAAGGTTTGAGCTCCATCGGTCCACCGTGAGGCTAATCATCTACAAATGGAGAGCTTTAAGACTGACTGAACATCTGCCTACAAGTGGACTTCCTTCAAAATCCACAAGCGCTGCAATAAAAGTGATTTTTCAAGTGAAAGCCAACCCAAACATTACATCTAGTGATGTGCAGACCATTTGCCACCACCATTCTTCACTTGGGAGAAGGTTCTCTTGGTGGTAGGCGCAGAGATGCGTTTCAGCATGTCGGTTTGGGTTATGACCAAACAGCTCAATTTTGGACTAATCTTTCCACAGAATAGGACTTCAGGTATCTCCAGGTGCTCTCTGGCAAAGTTGTGACAAGCTGTTTTGTTCTTTTTTGAGAGCAGCAGCTTCTTCAGCAATCCTCCCAAAGCCAGGACTGAATTTTCTTCTTATTGTGGAACCATGCACATCTGTCCCAGATGCTGCAAGAGAGGTCTGCAAATCACTACATGTAATGTTTGGGTTGGCTTTCAACTGAAAAATCACTTTTCTTTTGGCGCTTGTGAATATTTTTGAAGGAAGTCTACTTCTAGGCAGATGTTCAGTCACTCTTAGAGCTCCCCATTTGTAGATAATTTGGCTAATGGTGAACTGATGGAACTCAAACTTTTTTAGATTAATTTATAGTTGTCTCCAGACAACAAATGTGCAACACAACTCGCTTTCTGAGATCCTCTGAGATTTCCTCATCTTTTAGCATGTCTGACCTGTATGGGTTCACTTTGGTGAGCCTAAACTGACCTGGTTTGATCTCTGTTTCATCTAGTGCCGCCCAATTTCTTCCCTAAAGATCTCTCATTACATTGGTCCATTTAATCACTCAATTTGGCCCATCTGATTGTGTTTACCTGATCGATTTAAGCAATGCAGTTCAGGGTTAGAAGAAAGTCTAAAAAGTCTAAAGGGTTCACAAACTTTTGCACGTACAAAAGTTTGCAAATAATTAGTTTTATTTGTTTTAACAAATGATTTCCGGAAAATAAAAATGTGGAATTGATAAACATCTGTTGTTTTATATAAAAAGTACTGGTATTGATAAAAATGAATCAATAATGGTTAAAGTTAATACAATTCCAAAAGGCTCAAGGGGTTCACATACTTTCAATCAGCACTGTATGTTTAGTATTGTCACCTACCATGACCCTTTTTTAAGACAAAACTTTAAAGGTTTTGATTCCAAGTAGAGTAAGTGCAACAACAAGTCCATATTGTAAAGCTGGCTGGGCAGTGTACGTTTTGATAGTTTGGCGCTACATAGTTTTTCACTACTAACAAATAATTATGATTAAAGCAAGAGTTGATACATCTGACTGTAGAACCTGATTCCACCAGCAGGGGGAGTGTGCAATGCATCTAGAAGCAGCTGTGTTATATCATGGTTAAGGGTGTGTCAGCTGATGAGAGCCAGCAAATGTATACAGTACATAGTGCAGCACTGCTGGTACTGTACCCATGAAGTGAAAGGAGGCAGAGTTCACACAGAGGCTAAACAAGGTGTAAAACATGACCAGGAACGACCAGAGATTAATTTAGATAAATTATGGAAAACCGTGGTTTGGTGTAAAAGCAATTTGAATGAAATGATAGCCTATTTACGAGGCTTAGAATATTTATTGATATACTATATTAGTTTGTATAGCTTTAACTTTAGGCTTTCTTGCTGTGACAGCTACAGTAGCAGCATAAATAACGGTCGTAGTAATCTTAGTTGTAGGCTGATGATGATGATGATGATTCTTTTTTTCTATTAGCTTAATATTAGCTATGGCTGCTTTGATCCAAACCTGTAGTCTCTATGACACCTTTCAAAAAGCCTCACTTGATTGGTTTAATTCTGGTACATTGGATATCCACCATTAGCATGTGCCTCCTGTATAGCACTGTTAAATTTAGATTGTCAGATATCCTATTTACATGTGTATTTAAGGCTTGAATGTTAGAATCCATTTTCCATTATAATCAAAATAAAAAAAATAAGTTATTTGTGTGCAACCCTGGGTAGCTAAGAAGCATTTAGATTATCAAAGAACATTTAAAATGTCCATGGAAGTAGATGGATAAGCAGCAGCATTGACAGTTTACTGCCACTACACTTCTTTCATCCGGTGGACAAAACTGATGTAGGAACTATTTTAAATGAAAGAAGGTATGCATTGAGTATGTTAAACAATTTAAAATGTTGGCAAAAAACGTTGGACATTGGACTTTTATGGATTGTGTATGAAAAAAAAAGCTATATAATTTGACTTCATGGTGCAATGAAAACATATCACAGTACTGACACCAGCACGAAAGGACAATCTTTCTCATTGAGATTAATCACATCGTTATACGGTCACATTAAAACTGTTCAATTCTCCCATGGAGGAGCACTCCAGCTCTATGTGAAGGCCCTGAGTATGTGAACAGCAGATGTCAGTAATGCCACTGTGTGGACCAATAGGATGTGACCTCTCAGAGATACATGCTGTAAGCATTTATCAGAGATTGTAGGAGATTATGCTCAAGCAGATTACTGTACCCCAACCTGCCTATAAAAAGCAAGGTCATTATGAGCTTAGCCTCGTGTAATGTCACTCGCTTTATGAAATGCGTGAGATCATATTAAGCAATATTTGTTATGCCAGTTTGCCTGTTTTTCTAAGCTGATTTCTCTGCTGATCTCTCGCTAATACTGTGAGATAGGGCTATTTACGGTCCCTGCTGATGGGAGGTGTATGTGCGCGCGTGTGTCGCTGTCTTCCTCTGAATACGAGCCATTGAGTTAGTGAATATAACTTTAGAAAATAATGCAGGAGAGTACAAATGCTCATAAAACTTAGACAATGTTAAGTATTCTATTTACGTATCATAGCATGTGATGTTAACTCGGTTCTAGAAAATAATTAACTAATGTTACTTTTATCTGCTGTTCCTCCATTTGTCATACTTTGACTACTTCTTATTGATCACGACTTAATCAGAGCGTACGTCAACAAAATAAGGACACAGAGGTGTGGATTTTTCTCATTGCTTTCTCTTCATCAAAAGGCTGAATGCAGACAATAAGCCTTCTCCCCTGGGTGCTCTGCTAAAGGAGCTTCACAACAAATGTATGCAGACGGGCAGGGAGTGTATCCAGGGGCAACTAAATCTCCCAAGCATTAACTGTTACCTGGGCACATGAGTCCCGATGGAAACCCCCACCCAGGAAATTGACTCAAACACACACACACACACACACACACACACCCAAACACCGTGTGCTGTGTTTTCATCCAAACCTGTCTATCTACCACTGTTTCTTTTTTCCCTTTTTTAAATTACAGGCAGTAAATAAAATGAAAGCTAAATTAGGCGACTCTAATCCATGATAAGATAACCTACCACTTATATCAACTATTTCCTTAATGTATGCCCAAAAATGTGACCAAATTAGGTTTGGTGGGTTACTCTCTCACACACATGCATGTGTGCACACTTCCCTCCACACAATACAGTTACTATGGAGAAGGTACCTCTTGTTCATTTTCAGTTGACCATGCCATAGCAGAAGGTTGTTCATACATCCTAATTGGCTAGGGATGAGGTCAACAGACAGAACTGTCAGGGAAGCGCGCGCGCACACACACACACACACACACACACACACACACACACACACCCCACAACCGGGTGGACATTCAAATGACAGAAACAGAGTATATAGCCTACTGTATTGGTGGATGCTGGTTAATGCCACATGCTATATCAGGGTGGAGTCATCAGTTACTCACTTTACATTTCTCCCTAATAACTGCATTGTAATGATTGTGTTTGTATGCAATCATATAGGCATACATTGATTTGTTCAATGCAACATGACACATGGTGGTTGTGTGAGTGCGAGCGAAGAGACAACAGCAAAACATCTCTAAATGCATGGGGCTACAGTAGACAGAACAGCGTTCTTCATCTGAACCATAGCTGATGATGCTTTGTCATCCCCCACTGGGCCCAGCCCATACACACTCTGTTGTCCCGCAGGACTGCAAAGTGTTCCATGTCTCCAAGAAACGCTTTAACCCACTGAGCATTAAGCCCTCCTCTGAGCACTCTACCTAGAGTACTGGTGGTAATAACCATCAAATCATTTCTACAGAAGTGATGGTCCGCCCATCGGCACAAGAAGTAAATCCTCACTTATATTCCTTAGTTTGAACTACAGCACACAGACATGAGTTTATAAAAATATAGCAAAGTTAATATCTAAAGAATATCATCTGTCAAAAAAAACTGCATACGCCAGCTTATAGTGATTATATTTGTGGGGACAGTGGGCGTGACTCATAATCATAGTTACACATGACAAAGCGGTGAACATTTACTTTAAGAGAATAGGCCTGCTAGTGGATCAGTATTGGCTTATTGTACAAATACATATGAGTACAAATGTGGACATGAATCAACTATGAGGGAAAATGGTCCTGCATTTGAAGAAATCTTCATCCAGAAGAAATGTCAGACAGGTTCATTTCTATTTAATTTAATTTGACATTCTTCATAGTAAAACTACAATATCAAATGTAGACTCTAGAATGTATGATATTCAATGTAGGCCTACATGTTGTGTTTTGGATTCAGCCATGAACGCTGGCAGGGAAGTAGCCTATGTGCAATTGTGTGACTGTAGCACCCGCTGTTTTGGTTTGCAAATTAGACAGTATTATTGACTGGAAGAGGCGGTTGTAGTAGCCTACTGTCTCGAAAAGTCATATTTACCCTGACACTTTTGGCCTATTATAGCCTACCAAAGCCCGGGCTCTCATAGAACATTTATTTGGGATTAGCTGAGAGGATATAGGCCTTTATAGGAGATAATATTGGTAAACCATGAGTAGGCTATATAATAGTCACTCCTAATTATTTGCATTTGTTATTCCTGATAAATGATAGTCTAGAAAGTATCCCCAAGAACCTGTAGCTGTGTAGGCCACAATTTCAGTGCAACTTTTAAAGGCTGGTGTGTGTAGATAGTCAGTTGTTCTAACCGACTTTGGCATGCCACTTTCGTATTCCCGGGTCATGTGTGATTTAAACTCCACAAATGAACAACGTTTTGGAATAAAAACGCTGTTTTATGATGGGTAAATGTTATTTTGCTGTAAAAATGGCAGTATTTCCTGATCTGTTGAAGTGGTCTGGTAGCCGACCCTTCGCCGTCGCCGTACGTTGTGACGCTGCCGTAACGTGGGGTTTCCCAGACCTGAGTGCAGGGTTACCGCGCCCATCTCTGCTGTTTGATGGCCGGAGGAAGAAGCGACTGAGATCCTGGCGTGAAGGAAGAAAAAAGAGGGACGACGACGGTGGGAAAGACAAGAAGGGATTTTTTGCTCTCAGTTGGAATTTGCGTTGAAACAGAAGAACGTTCAAACTGGACTTTTGACACGTCTATCCGAGTGAACACCGCCTTGTCTCTGCGCCTCTGTGCCAGTGTGTCTCCCCCCTCGGCGGGTCAAAAACTGGGTTCGGGGAGTGCCGCTCCTCGGTAGCTAAAAACTAGCTCAATCTGAACGCCTGGGCGGAGAGAGGAGATACAAGATTTTGCTGTTTCCAGTCAATGTGATACAAACAACGGATACCTTCGACTGAACGCAGGTAAGGTTTTTCATTGCTAGTAAAAAATTGCGCTCCAGGAAATGCATTTAGTGTCCGTGCAGTTGGCTAAGCCTGCCGAGGAGGGAAGATGTACGAAAGGGGTTAAACTCGGTTGAGTGGCTTCTCCGTTAGACTTGGCTGCCGCTAGCCCCGCTGCTAGCAAGTCTATCGCTGCCAACAGTGAATGGGGGGGTCACTGTTGGTAAAACTTAGCCCACTGCTATAACTCAGGTGTCATTTGAAGTGGACAACATTTAACTGCTTTTGCATTTAAGGATTATTTCTGGAAAGCTGGTAGTGAATGACTAGTGTATATCGGAAGGTTAGTTGGTGACAGCTCGGTAGCTTAGCCAGCACCCCTCTCCAACGTCCGGGTATCTTTCTCCCCCTCTCACGAAATAAGCAATGTAGGTTAAACAGTATCAGCTTTGCTTTAGCAGCCAATTTGCTCGAGCAATATTTCAATTTCGGGATCAATGAGGCTTAACATCCATTGACCCCAATCCTCGCTAACATTTCGTCCCATATTTTCCCCACATCTTTGCTCTACATATAGCTAACGTTAGTAATCACCTGGTAAGCTAATTAGTCGCCCATTTGCTACTCTATCCGTTTATTGTTGACTAACCGTACACGAGCAGTTTCAGGTGATGAATACATTGTTGCAACTTCGTGTACTTGCATAACTCAAACAAACGCGAGCAGACTTTGGATTTACTCTCACTCATGTAGAAAATATTATAAAGCTTCGCGCAATTGATAGCGAAGTGAATCTAAAAATGGCTACTTCACCAACAGAATCACCCCCCTCCCCACACTATTCCGTAGCCAGTCCATACAAGTTAGCCAGCAGTGGCCACAGCCTACGTTCACAGCTCGGTATGGATGATAGCCTATGGGTGTGTGTATCAGAACCAGGTTAAATTCCAAGTAGGCCTATATCTAAACACAGCAGCCAGAACAATTTCCCTGTATCCTCTCTGAATATGAACGGTGTTGTTGTTGAATGAAGCTTTCAATTAAAACGATTGCATTGAAACATTAATACTGGCATTGCTAGAATTATTGACGTAATGCCGAATTGCTCAACAATCATGGACTAGCTTAGTTTAAACGGGCTCGTGAACTAAAAGCGTTGTATTCAGTGAATCGAAAGCAAGCTATTATGGCTCGCTGTAGCCTATGTCAGTTTTGTTAACATTCCCACGTTTAGTCTGCACAGTCGGCCATTAATCCATCCACTTAAAGTACCATGGCATTTTTTTTTATATAAGGGCGATTCTTCCCTACCATGAATAGCCTACAATTAGCCTACAGAAATGTAGCCTACATCTAAATGTAGGCTACATCCTACTGCCAACTGGTAGGCTAACAAACGAAAGCTCGCATGGAGAAAATGGCAATAAGGGCTGACTGTGGAGCTGATGGTGCCAATAGCCATTTTAGTTGTACGTGTGCTTAACCAGCGTTAGTTAACGATCAGACAGGTCGGCCTTATTAGACGACTTCTTTTAATGATGTGAAAACGAGATTGTCTAATTGGATTTCGACAATCTGTTTATTTGGATCCCGGGTCTGTTGCAGAGCAAAGCTGTTAGCAGCTACAGTAACCATGCCCCGCCGGGCCGCCCTGCTCCACACTGTAGTCCCCTTTAGCCATAGCCTACTAAGAATCAAATCCTTGTCAGCAAAGCACCAGAAGTTGTTAGAGAAGGGGATAGGCGATCGGAGATTTGTATTAAGTGGTAAAAATGTCGAAAGATGTTATAGAGAGCGACTAACGTGCTGTGGCAGGAAGCAGAGCTGAGCACCCGGGCAAGATATGTAGCCTGCCGCTTAGACCAAGTTATCGACATGCAGTGTTAAGATATTGTAATCGAAAGAATCCATGGCTGAAGAATAGCCATTTTTGTCGTTGTTTTGTACATTTTCGGCGTTTCTTAAAAGAGCTATTTGTATTTGCTGGTTGACAAAGATGAATTCATTTCGCCAGTGTGCCCCCTCCCTCCGCCTCCTCGAATGAATGGGTTCCTGTATTCAGGGCCCAAGCAGCTGCAATGAACAAGATGGCGTTCAAAGCCTTTTTCATCACCGCTTTTTCTCAGACCGAGAGAGACAGCTGCCGAGCATCGGATGAGTTCAGGCTTGGCAGACTAGATTTATTTGATTTAGCCATCTTAAAAATGTACAGAATATATTTGTGACTAAAACGGATGGGGTTCCTGCTAAAATGAATCCGATATGTGCACCTCAACATGGTGGGGATAAGGGTGTTGTACATCTATACTGTGAAGCTGAATACCGGGGAACATGGCAGCTATGATCAATTATTGTCTGATTTATAAGAATTAAAAAATAAGTTCTAGCCTACATTTTTATTTTTTTATTTATCCTTTATTTAACCAGGTTAGTCTCATTGAGATTAAAGTCTCTTTTTCAAGAGAGACCTGGCCAAGATGGACAGCAGAACACAGTTACACACAAAATACAAGTTCGATATTAAATACAGTTGTACAACATAAAAATAAGATTAACTAAAAACATTCACAATTTCCGATGGAGTCCAACTTCAAACTCTTAACAACAGCCTTAAATTGTATAGAGTTACTAGGTTCTGACATATTTTGATATTAGGTCAATATCTGATTTGAGACATCTGTGACCTCAAAGGAGTGGGACATGTATCTTAATCATAAAACTCAGCTGAATGTTTCATATAAAATAACTTTAATAAAATAAAATTAATCCTCTATGTTTTAGTCAGGTTCGACTACACTGATTTTTTTTTTGCGCATTTCTCATTTTGTCAAACCAATTTTTTTTTGTCTAAATGTACACACAACTTCAAATCTTTATACGTTTATAGGCAGCATCCAGTATCAAAGTTTGTTTTCAAAAGGTTGTATTATGTCTATAGGTGTTCAAATCATGGAATTTTGCAAATTTGCTTGTAACTGGATTCTTTAATTACAATTAATCGTCACCAGTCACAGCCGTCACTTCTGAAACAACTCTCTGTAACTGCTATATCAGTGTTGTCCCTCAGTTGAACTGGAATTTAATATGTATCCTTTATTTAAGAATATTTCTTTTTCTTTTTATGAAACTAGTCCAACACTTGAGACGTTTTGCCTGGCCGCTGTCACCTTCTTAACATGTGCAGATAAAGCATACATATATCACTGGATAGTGTATGATTGAATTGTATCCAGATATTAAACTGAGCATTAAACTTTTAATGAAATGTTAATCAGCATTTGTGACCTGGATGCGACCCACACTGTCCCGAAATACCCAGAATGTATTTGACATTCCGTCCTGTGGCCCTGGTGGACAGTGATGGCATAATCTGCAGGCATTTCTGTAAAATAGTGTTGATGTCTAGTGGTGTATGACAGGCCTGTGTGAAAGCCTTCATGGCAGTGTAGTGTGTGTGTGTGAAGGATATGTGTCCCTGGGTCTCTCTGCACAGCAGAGCTTGTCAGTCAGATGAGTGTCACCACCAAGATAAGGACCATGTGTTTAAACCTGGATCATTACGCTTTTGTGCTTCAGTGGGGATTTTGTTTTCAAATAAGGATTTTCATCCCACTAATGTTTCCCCCCCCCCCCCTTACATTTGCATAATCTGCAAATTCAGAATATGAATGGGATTAAATTCTTAGTCTTTGGATTTCACTCTTTGGGATTATGTGGTTTTGGTCAGTGATAGTTCAGATTTTTCTTCACCTCAGATGCAGGGTTCAACATAACTTTTTTTTCCTACTGGCCCGCCGGGCCAGTGGATCCGAGTTTTACTGGCCCCTTGTATATTTTCACTGGCCCTGCACACACTTTTTTTTCTTCATAATTTAGTGTCAATAATTTTAATACCTGTATTAGAAAAATAACCATATCTAGAGGGAATATCTATACTGTAACAGTATAGATATTCCCTTTAGATTTGGTTATTTTTCTTTTAGTTAATTATATGAAATGTTGATATTGCTCATACACATAATATAAAACCAGGCAAACATATTGAATTTGAAGCCTACAACTGAAAGTATGTTGAAAGAGTGGGCCAGTATTTTAAAGTCCAGTAGTTTGATGATTGTTTTTATTCTTGAATTTGGGCAGTTTAATGAATAGTTCACCTGCAGAAGTCATGTTCTAACATAAAAAAAAAATAAGAGATGAAGGTCTGATCATTCTTTGTGGTGTGGTAGGCTGTTTTTATTACTTTCTCTATATGCATTAGGGATGTGAATGTGTCGACCGAATGACCGGTTTTCCACTTGCGCTCAAGTTGACTTTAAAAATAGAATAGAAATCCGAAAATCAGTGGGTTATGCCGTTTTTTTTAATGGGAGATTTCACCGTGTATGTGAGTTCACGTCTGGTCGTGAGCGCGCTGCAGGAGTGTCACTTCTCCATGAAGTGTCAGCTTCACATAAGAGTCCGGTGTGGGACCATGTTTTCAAACTATTGATAAAAAACAATGCAGTGCAAAATATGCAGCATAAGTTAAACGCTCGTCTAAGACTATGACGTTAAATCACCTTAGAAACACACAATGCCTTCGTCCGATCACAGCAGCGTTTCACCGTGTGATCTCGCCAGCGAGTGAGCCGCCGCGCAGATGAACTGTGGTTTGTGGCTAAAATAATAACCGGGGATATTCTCCCCGTTAGCGATTTCAATGGGAAAGACTTCCGCGATCTGATTGAATGTCTCGAGCCTGAAAACACAGTGCCAAACTGCGCGACTATAGGAACTGTACAGTGAGCGGAGTCCCTCCGTTCGTTTCTGTCTACAACCGACACAATCACCGGAGACGCATTCACAGCGTTTAAATAAAGCCTCTCATTTGTATTAGCCTACCATTGGGGCTTGGTTGCAAATACTGCAACATTACGGCGGCAGATAAAGGAAAAGCGCAGTTATAATTTTCTGCACCTCAACCTCTGCTGTGGGAAGAAAGAAAGGGGGCAAAGCAAGTCGATTGATTTGTCGACTCGCAGGCGGACGGTAGGCAGCTCTGCCAACAGAGCGAGAGTGCACCCGCTTGTTGCTACGCCTGTCAAAACGCCCACGCATCGGTTGTCCACTGGCCTTTCATTAAAAAAATATATTTTATATTAGGTTTATTATATTGAGTCTTAAATAAACACTGCTTTCATTCCGACTCTCAACGCGCATTTCAATGAACCATGATGTAGTCTACAAAAAGATACTGAACTGTGATTGGCCAGTCACTGGCCCGGGCGGGACAGTGACTGGCCAATCAACTTGCCCTGCATATGATTTTACTGGCCCCGGGCCATCGGGCTATACGTTATGTCGAACCCTGAGATGTTATCCTTCTATTAACTGTTTGCCCACTCAGCATCTTTTGAATACAGATAAATGCTTATAGACTTCGAAGGCATATGTATCAGCACCACGTCTTTTTGTAATTTAGATAAAAGCAACAGGATCTGCATGTGTCTCTTAATGTCAGAAATATTAACGTAACCATCCTGAGCATCTCATCTCACTGCTTGTTACAGTGGATTGCTCTAGTTGCTGTAAAATACTTAGTGTTGTCTCTCCATGTGTATCAGGGCAATACATTTTTCTGGATTTATTTGCAAAATTCTATGCATGTAATGTTATGTTAATAAAATACATAATTGTTTTGCTACTTTACCCCGGTGCTGTTAAGGGTGGTCTTATCAGCTGTGGCTAAATGTAAGTACTCAAAGTATTATCATTTTAGGTGCAGACACTTAACGCATGCTGTTAAGCAAACTCGGCTGCTCCTATATTAAACAAATGGCTGTCCATTCCTCAAAGACTGTCCAATGGCTAATTAGAAATAATTTGCTCTGTGATTTGGCTGTGATATCGTCCAAATATGTCACTTAACAACTGAATAGCAAATGTTCCAATTGTTCTGAGTTATTTTTAATTGACTTATCAGGGGTTACTACCTTGGCACAACACTGATTTGTTTTCATCTGTAAGGTATTGTTAGGCCTAATTGTTTACCAGGTGACCTAGCTTTACTACAATATTACTACACTGCACTGACTGGGACTTTGATTGTTTTTGTCAGACGGCTGAGCTTGAAACAATCTCCGTCGACTCCAGGGATTCAGACTGATAATTTGATTCTTTGACTTTCAGGAGGCCTATAGATAAGCCTTATATCCCAGCCTGCGCTGTAATTAATTGTTTTGTGAAAAGTTGAAAAGCATGCCATATCCAAGTTTTCAAATACTGTTGGTAGCTAGCATAGAAAGGGTGTGCTCTAATGATTTATTTTGACATTTTCGGCAGAAGATTTTCGCTGGCCGAACGTTCCATGCTTCCCTGCTTCCCTGCTTCCCTATCACATTTTGTCAGTTATATGCTTTTAATGGGAAGCTAAACTGGTGGAAATGTTCAGTTTGAACTAACAGTAACTCAACTGCAAGCTACGTGTATAGTTTGTGTCGTAAAGAGTGTGATTTGCAACACAACGAAACAAAGAATATTGCATAAAATAAAACGTTAGTTGTTTTTGTTTCGTCAGGATATATTTATATTGTCATATCGCATATCCCTACCCTGGACAATGATACTGGTCAGTCTAGCTGTATTAATTTATTCACACCATACACTCCATACATCCAGTGAAACACAGTCATCACCAGTTGACGGTTTATGTTATTTTCAAACCTTCAAGTGCCAGTCGAAGGCTGTATGCTCAGAAAATCAAATAAAAAAGTAAATTGACAAATTCTCAAAGGTTTTCGAATATGGCACTCACTGTAAATGCCAGTACACTCTACAACATGAAGCCCGTCCCTGTACATCAGAAACAGGTAGTGTTTGCGTCTTTCAGAGAAGGGAAAGATGCTGGAATTGAACCCAATTGATGAAATCACAAAACAACTCAAGCTTTGACTGCACAGTTTGACAGTTACATCTACAAGTACAGGAGGAAGACGACTCTTAACTCGGTCTAACCACTGTAATATTTCCAGGAACCATATAACCTTTTCATGAACCCAGGGCCCAGTATCCAAGATACTGTTCCAAACTACAAACACAATCCTGGTTACTGGTACCTTTCTATCAACTCGAACCCTTCCTGACAATCTCCTCTGTCCGCGTCCATCAAAAAAGAAGTTATCGCCCGCGAGAACTACCGCTCACTTGACATTTTTCTTTTTCAGACCATTCTCTGTTAAAGCAGCTCCGAGTAACATTTAAATATTTTTTTAAACAGCCTCATGTTTCCTCTCATAATCATAAATTACCTTTTAACAGCAAACGAGACCATCAGTGCAAAGAAATACGTTTTTATATAGTTTTTATTACTGCGTTTGGTCTGGTCGCACACCCAGTCCGATTTTCGGTTCACGCGTGCATTATCTATGGTCACATATCCGTATTGGTCGCAGATTTCAGCGTGGAGCAGCAACGCGATTTGAGAAGCCTATCCCTCCAGGTGAGGGAAGGGGAGCGGGAGCCTTGTTTGAGACAGTTATTTGTTGTCATAATAACTGATAACGGGGCTGAACCATCAAAGAAAAAAAAGATGGGCATAATTAATCGATTAATCGATCATTGCTCGTTAAGAATATTGTCGATCACGTGAAATTGTTATCGATCATATAGCCGTTGTGTTGCGCAGTGTGAGTCCGGCAGCACAGCAATTAGTTTCACTATGTGGCAGCACCAAAGACTGTATGGGCAGCAATTTAACATGCTACCAGCAGGGGGAGATACTTAACTAGTAGTAGGAGACAACAGAACAGGCTCAGGCAGCAGCCTGCGAGCTGCCGTAGATCTCAAAACATAAACAGGAAGAAGTTAAGGAGAAGTTTGGCATCGGACCGGACAGCTTTAGAACCGAAAATAACTAAGTTCATTAAGCATTGTGAAACCTTGTATAAGTACAACACTTAAACAAACCGAATTATGCACTTGTACATTGAAGCCTACATCCGACCCTGTTAAACGTGTCACGTTAGCGCTGCTAGCATTAGCAGCTAACTTTAGCGTCTATGCTTTCCTACTTCGCCTTCATCAGGGAAATAATTTGCATATTTTGTCTATTAGATGAAGTAAGGTTAGGTCCTTTACCACTCGTGAAACGTGCCGGGCCCTTATGCAGTCTTTGGCAGCATCTTAGGAGGCGCATATGTGTTTAAACTATAAAGGTATCGTAGCATTGGCTCCTTGTTGGCTCGTAGCCTTGGGCTTTCACCAGCGCCGCATTTTATTATTATTTTATTTTAAAAAGTTGCCTTGTCTTAATAGATTGTTGTTTGCCTAGAAGATCTTGGAATAAAGATGTAATTGAGTAAAAACCTCTTGTATACAGTCTATGGTAAAAACGCTGTATTTTGGATGTTCTGTTGGCATTTTTTAATATGTAAAAAAAGATAACGATTGCTCGATAATTGCTCGTTAATTTTCCCGATCGATCAATTGAATTTCTTAAAATGCCCATCCCTAGTTTGAACTTCTCGTGATTGAAGTGTTTTGGCATGGTGAATGCGTACGTGTGAAAGTTCTGATTGTAGGCCTGAGACTATTGTGGCAACTGCAAACCGATACAGTATATTATTCTTTTTTGGGAGTATACTGCTAGTCTCACTGTGAACCCCACCAACACTACTTAACCGTGAACTGGCTGACACCAGACGGTCCCAATGTTTTTTTATTACTATCACATCTTCAACTCATACAAAATTTGGCGAAGACTAATCCATGTCAAGCTCGTTTTTCACTTTGACCCCCAGGTGAGCGGAATTGGGTAGCATATTAATAATATATTTCATAGAGAGAAAGCTTTCTAGAAACTCAGTCTCTTAAGTGCATATAACACATTCCACATAGTTTGGCAATACATATGCTTTTTGAAATTTCTTGCAGCTTTGTCTATTTGGTTTTGATTTGTTTAATTCTCTCCTAAGTTATCTCCAGGTTAAACATTAGTTTTCCCAGTGAGTAGATTTGCGTGTTGTTTGACTGTAGTGCTGTTACGCACACAATAGCTTGTCACCACTGCCCCACCATGGCTAGTCTGTTTTGAATAGTCAAAGTCGGTGTCAGCTGGGGCCGCTTAGTGAACCACACACAGCCTGTCATCA
Source organism: Ammodytes marinus (assembly GCF_949987685.1). NCBI lineage: Eukaryota > Metazoa > Chordata > Actinopteri > Uranoscopiformes > Ammodytidae > Ammodytes > Ammodytes marinus. The sequence goes on along the minus strand of NC_137211.1, from coordinate 28,557,141 downwards.
CTTAGACACGGTGTAAACCTGCCGAAAGCCCGGCATACGCTCAAGCTGTGCTTTGCATGTGCACCTGAATGCCTCCTCTGCTTTGAATAGAGACTGTTGCTTTGCCTGTTGACATTCTAGCCCTTCCATTTGACTGCCACAGGAAAAATGTGACCAAACCTGAATCCCGAGATGACGGGGCAAAGACAGCCAGGTTTTTTTTTCCTCTTTAGACCAAGAAAGGCCACAGTCACTTGAGCAAAATAGTTAGGCTAGCTGTCATGTGACTCTTCACACACACTTGTTCCTCTCTCAGACGCTTGGAGAGAAAGCACGGGGGGAGGGGAATGATTATTAATGCAATCAAAGGAGTGTATTTTATGTTTTAAATAAAGTCATGCTTTTGGCTTTGGGCTAGCCTGACCTTCCTTTCCTTAATTTAACTCATTCATGTATGAAAAGCTTGTTGTGCAGCTGTCCCAAGCACAAAACGTACCTTTGTAAATTAATGTGAATTTGTCTTCTCCTTTCAATATGGGTATCTTAATTGTTTTCATTCCACAACATGTTTAGAAAATAAAACATGATTTGCGAGCCTGTAGAATCTGTTTGGCCTTGTGCTCAGAGTTGCTCTTTTCTGTTGTTGTTTTTTTGTGATAGTTAGATATTCTGTTACAGACCAGATAATAGTCAACCACTGTTGTACACCAACAGAGCAATCTGTCTAGTAAGAGCACACTATTGCATCATGGAATGTTTCACTAATCAATCAATGAAACCCCTTTGTGTGTCCCATTGATGTTATGTCCCCTATCAGACATTACCCACTGCAGGCACTGCATTCAGGGAGGAAACTTCGGCAACCGGAAGTATTGGGCCGAAAACAGTCCCTTTCTGTGTTTCGGCCGAATAAGTTAAAAGGCAGAGTAATTTTTTCCAAAACAATTACGTTTTTGATGACAGAATCAAAAACATTAGTTTATGACTTGAAACGAAGACACAGCAAACAGCATGCTGCTGAGATTGAGAAGTTATGCATTCTTCCGAATCACTGTACTGCATAGCGACTACTTGAGTTATGATATAAAGATTATTTAAAAAGCAGCGTGCCAGTAAATGATCCAGGCTGAGTTGGATTTGGGAAAGCCACTTGGTGATGGAGACATTTTTGGACAGGAGTTTCTGTTTTCAGCCGAGTACGTTCAACATGGACAGCGTTTTTAAAATTAAAGCCTCTCATTTTATTATCAAAAAGGCTTTGATGCAGATGAAGTCTGAACACACACAGCGACACCAGTGTTGTTTAAAGGAAGGCGCAGTTCATCAGCACCGCAACTACGTGCTGCTGCCGCAAAAAAAGCCTTTTTTCTCTCTCTTTTTGAATGGCACAGTAAATCGATCGATTTGTAGATTCATGCCTTCGACATGTCTAACATCCCTACTCCCAATACCCTTTTCACACAAGTATTAAATCGAGTAAACCTGCTTAAATTAGGCGATTGCCCCTTTTACACTGCAGGCAGACCCGGGTCTGATCTCAAGGAAAGACAGAACAAGTTCTATTTTATAGTTTTGCTTTTAAACTTGATGTGATCCTCACTTGCTTTATAAGGCCACTATTAAGGCGGAGACACACCGGGCCGATAATCGGGCTTCGGTTATCGTCGGAGAGTCTGGAGGGGGCAGGGACATGAGGCTGTTTGGCGACGTCGGCCGCCGTAAATGTTGTTAGCCTTCTAATTGATGGACGGCTAGCGAATCAGCGAAGCCCGGAAGTGAGGATGGTAAACAAACCAGATAAATGGCTGCTCTGTGTTTTGGTCTAGAGAGCTGTCCCGTCATTTCTGTACGGCAAGTAGTTAGTTGGCTCGGTGTGTTCGTCACACTTTTTTGACATCGTCGGGCAGACTGGTGCTGACTAACCCGCCCGTCTCCATTTTCTGGCGACGGTTGGTAGTCGGCCTGGTGTGTCTTCGCCTTTTAGCCTATTATAAAGTCTAGACCACAAGACATCTTTTTACTCATGCGTATCATGGCATGAAGCAACGCAGTAAAGACGCAAATGCCAGGCTGAAGACAAGAACATTTAGACTGTTTTTTATTTTTGCAATGGTGGAAAAATAATTGATAAATTGGGGCGGAAAATCGCACTTGGCTTTTCGGTCAAGTGTTACATTATTTTCATTTTAGCTTTCGGCCCAGATTAATCATTTTGGTGCATCCCTTTGTTCCAGTTATACACATTACCTAGGCTGCAACCTAAAAAAATATATATAAAGGATCAGAAGAAAAATCATTTAAAATGTCAAAGATTTGCATACTTCCAGTAACAGAAGCAAGGTAACTGAATTGTGTCATGTTTTTATTTTTGCCTTTTAGGTAGTGTGACTGAGGAAATGCAAGAGTTTCCCCATACACTTATTGCCCCTGGCTCCAAGTCCGCTGATGTGGAAAGGTTTTTGTGTCACGCATACAGCTCCAATATGCCCGGTGAAATGCTTTTTTTCTAAAGCCAGCCATTCACCAATCCTGATATACGTTGCTTCAATGGACTTGAATGATACCACATGAATGGAAAGCATATAAAAGAAATGTGTCCGTTATTATGCTAATGGATGTTATTCTTTAAGGCTCTAGTTGTACCCAATAGTATACGTCACTGGCTAAATATTGACTTGACATGATTTGCTGAGTAATGAAACTTATTTTCTTGTGCGAGAACAGAAATGACCAGATTCACCCCGTAAGTATTCAAATGAAAGATAACTATTATCTCATAAAGTTAGAAAATTGCTGTACTGTACAGCTTAATTTTCCTGGCAGATGAATTTTGCAGCTCCAATTGAGTGGAACGTCATGACCGGAACTGTGTCAGCTTATGCATACTCTTTTGTAGCCTGAAGATTTGGTCTACTTTCAATGGAGCAAAATGGGTTATGGGGCCTGGGGCTTTTCATTTTCAGTGCAGCCATTTTTGAGACCCATAAGTATTTGAAATCCACCTGCTCAGACACTGTTCAAGGAATAATCCATGCAACATTTTACAGCTGTGTATCATCAGGAGGAGTGGCAAGTGCATTGCATAGTGCTCTTCATTACACATCATGCTTTAATGGTGATGTATTGCACAGTTGTCATATAACAACCAAATCCCCCCATTGGCAATAAGGACAAAGCTTGTTGTTCTGTATGTAGCTGTTGAAGTATTCTGGTCTCTTACCTATCTTTTTTATTTTGCCTCTGTTCTTTAGAGTGGGAGAAGTTGTGTTCAGCCTCAAACATTCCACCAAATGCCACGACGTCCCCTCCTGGCTATGTTTTTGTGATATTGACATCAAGCTTATTTAAGGCTATAGTTTTGTACAATAGAGGCTGCACAAAAATGTTTCAAAATGCTTTCAAATTAACATTAGGCCTAGACAGTTTGTGTTGTTAAGTAATTGACACAAATGAGCATGCATACTGCTGCTAGCCAGACAGGGAGAGTAAGAAATAACCTTCTCCTCCACTGTGAGTTCTAGTAAAAGAACCCCAAGCCATAGAGTGTATGTGTTGGAGAGAATGACAAAGTGAGTGAGATTGGATGGGGCTTTTAAGAAATGTCCTAGAGCAATCCCCCTTCTGTCTTCGCTTACCGGATCATCAGACCCCTTGTTCATGCCTTCTTCGTGACCTGGTTGTGTTTCAGCTACATTTACCATGCATCACTTCCCCCACAGCACTTAAAGACCCTCACCCACCAACCAGACCAAATAAATAGACACCAGCACTCGCAGTAGTATTTCTATCTAAAGCAATCTGAAAGCATGGGAACATAATGTTAGTTTTATGAGAAATGTTCTGCTCATGTTTGTTGAGTGAAATCAGAATCCTTTCATTACTTGGTAACAATATCGAATATCATTTGATTGTAGTATCATTCTGTATTTTCGACAGCACAAAAAGCCCAACATATTGGCCTACAGTATATTAGTAATCAAGGGTGGTGTGGCAGAAAGGTTGGGACAGGATTTGGACATCATATCTCTGTTCCCCGGCAGTTTGATATGGATCAATCTGTATGAAGCCAAATATGCCTGTATATGTGGATAAGGGCAGCTTACTGTTATGAAGTGGTATATTTGACATAACTTTGACAATCTTGTAGGGCTGGGTATTGTCAAGAATCTCACGATTCGATTTCGATTCATTAAGTCACGATTCGATTTCGATATTGATTGAAATGCTTCGATATCGATTCAGTATCAAGTAGAAATACACAAGAAAGAGTAAAATAATTAAAATTTTATTTAAATAATTATCTATTTAATTTTATGCCTTGTGAACAAACAGCCATGGTATAACTCTCTCCTCTTGGAAATTGTAACATAACATCAGCACAATTGACAGTGCTGTATTAAATGTAATGTATTTAAATCATGTATAGTATTTCTTTCTTTCTCACATGACATCTTTGAACAATAATAACACATAAGAACCAGGTGCCTTCATTTCTGGTAACAAATAAAACATTAGCACAATACCAGTAAGGTGTACAAAAGTGAAAAAAAAGTGATGTATTGGAATTCAGCTCTCATACAAAAACGTAAACAGACACAAAGCCAGTGCAAGTCATATGGGTTTGCTGCTCTCTGCCCTTTTGTCGCCACTTTTAACAACTTGCACTTGTGTGGTGTGCATGCGCAGTGGCGCAGGAAATACTAGTTAATTTTTTATTTTTTATTTTTTTTAAATGAATCGATTATTAACTTTTATGAATCAATTCGGAATCGTTCGAGAGAGAATGGCAATGCATCGGAGAATCGATATACCCACCCCTACAATCTTGCCAGTGACGGATAGCCAGTAGTTCAGCTGTCACCACTGGTTAGACTGGGAAGGGAGCACAGAGGTGAGAGAATGCTTTTAAATATTGCAGGGAGTTTTCTTCCACTGCATGGATGGGTAGATGGATAGAAGAAGAGATGATGTGGCTTCTCTCCAGACAGAGTGCTTTCCTAAAAGCACTTGCATCAAGGCCTGAAAGTGCTGTCCCATTGTAAATCAGGAATATGGGGGTTTTAGAGCCATCTGCCATTTTACCATTCTGACTTCCACCTAATTACAATGTCCGACACAAGTTAAATAAAAATCGACATTTGAAAATGGCACAAACATTTTAGTTTTGATCCCAGCTCTTCATGGCTGGTTTACGCCAACATTCAATCTGGTCGTAACCTTGTTTGCTTTTGACGTTTCTGATGATGTGTTGATTCACATCATGGATGTTGAGTGATGAGATCATTTATTTTTTACTTTCAGATTTGTATTTAACGTTACCCAGTAATGCCTAAGGCTGCCTAAAAAAACACCCTATAAAACCTGAGTTAAAAAACTGCAAAGAATGTCAACAGTCATTCTCAGCCTCTGTAGCAGATGAAAACATGAAAAACAACAACATTTGAAACCTTTAACCCTTGGATTCAACTGTGAATTACTTTTTATTTTATGCCACGTAGGTTTCATTGGATATATTTCTGTATTCAGCCTATTTGTTGCTCCCCCTGCTATGGTCGTCCGCCAACTATATTTGCAGTTCATTTTGCAGTGTTTTTTTTTTCATCCCAATTCTACACTTGTATTCAAGAGAATCACGTTGCATTTCATCGGTCATGTGTCATAAAACGATGACATCTGATTGAGACGTCTCTTCAGGTCTGAAAGGTAGAAACATTTGTCCAGCCGAGTTGAATATTTATCTATTAATGAAACCAGGCACATATTGGCAATGGCATGCTCTGCATAACTGTATGTTCTCCATGTGAAGTTGCATGTTTGTTCATGCACTGCAAACATCTGAGTCTGTTTCCCTTCAATGTGGCATAAATGTATTATGAAACCAATGAATGCTTTGGCAAAATATTTTAAAATAAATAAATTTTTCCTTAGCTGCTTGATGACTCGTTTGATGGTATCTTGTCTCAGGATATACTCAGCTTCTTGAATTCACCCCGTCTTGATCATTTGTTTTCCAGCATGGGCTAGGTCTAATCTAAGTCAGACTGACCTCATTTTGTGTGAAGTGGTAGTCTATCCCCTGGTGTGGCGGCACCATACACAGCTCCTCCTCTCTGATTTGATTTCATCCTTACATTTGTCTGTAAGCTTTGCCTGCCTCTTGGGATGCCCTGTGTGACCTCTTATTGTAATGCAACTGATTGCGTCGCCTGGTTCAAAGCCTGGATGGACATTGGCAAGTGCAATGGTGGAAGAAACCACAGAGCAAGTGCATTTGTAAAGTGTGTGTGCTGTCGCCACATCCGCTGAATGTTTTGACAAAGGGAAGAGAGAGAGACGAGCACAGCAAGGGAAACACCCTTAAAAAGGAAACGCCTGCTTAGAGAGGGTTGCTCTATGCTCTGGTCCTATGGTGGAGGCAACATACTGATACAGTTGATCAGTGCAGTAGTACAGTACTGCCACAACCAGTCCCATCCATATCCTGCTGTACACCTTATAGTACTTTTTAGGAGCAGCCAATTCAGTGCAACCTAAATTTCACTCTGAAGCACTAGAATAGATGATTCTGCAGAGAATTGAGTTAGCAGGAACAATCAGATGGGGAAACTGGAAAACTCCTTAATGAAGGCAAGGTATGAGGCAGCTGCTATCCAAGCAGGAGGGCGTAAATTATTAAGTCCACCATACCTGTCCACCACTAGCCTGTGTCGCACAGCTGTCCAGTATACACAAAATAAAAATCACAATCGTTGGGACCGAAAATTCTGCAATGGTTGCAGTGTTTCCCACACATAGGCTCTACCTTCGTTGGGGTACCAAGCCGTGTCATACGTTCCCAAAAAGGTGGCGCTGGGGCGCTAAAAGAGGCTCGGAAGCAGTAGACCACGGGTTAGAATCCGGCTCGTGGTCGTTCTCGGCATGTCATTCCCCTCTATGCCCCATTCCATCTGTCTCTCCAAAGCTGTCTAATAAAGCATACAAATGGAAATAAAAGATACCAAAGGGTGGAGCTGAGCTGCACACTGTTGATTGGTTGACGGAATCATTTCAAGCAGAAACTAGCGCAACCGAGCTGACTCGAACTGTGCCGTGCCGGCCCGAAGCGCAGTGCTCAGTTTAAACCAAGTATAAAGAATTTCTTTAGGCCCAGTGGTAAGAGCTGATGAAGAGTATGCATGCCGGGTGCATACTACATTTCTAGAAGAAATTGACCAAAACGAACCCCATTTGGGATGAGCCTCTTTTGACAGCCTGCTAAAAATGAGGGCATAGGTTTGTGCTTTCACATTTGGTACAGTTTGTACATGTGGTGTTTCTCACAGGATGTTTAGATCCTGCTGGGTGAGAATGGACCTTCTGGGGGTGTCTGGTGGCATCCCCCTGCAGAAGAAAACCTCATCCTTTTAAAGTTAAATGCATCAATCTGGTGCACTTTGAGAGGCTAAATCTGATTTAATTTTTTGCTCTGTAAACAACTGTCATATGTCCTGCCTATAACTATTGTAATAATTTGGAGAAACAAGCCACGTAAACTATTGAAGAAAAACACGTGGATTTCAATAAAATACAATAAACACTAAGATCTAATACACAGGTTCTGTCTAGCACTAATTTCTGGAATAATCTGAATCACCTGACCTTGAAGATAGCCTATTGAAACATTTTCTTTATTTTTCTTAATGCAAATAGCCTTGTTGAAAATAAATCAATTAACACATAGGCTACACATCATGATTAGCCTATCAACATGTGTGCTACATAAGGCAAATTCCCTATTCCGACCATTATATTTCTCAATTTAAAACATAAAAATAAAGAAAATACTAAAACATTAAAACTTGTAGGCCTACAATAGCCTGCTGTTTAGAAAGATAACTTAACAGTTTAAACAATAAATAAATGTCCCTTGAAAATAAATGAATGCTTTTCTGAGAATGTCAAAGGCAGTAGCAGTGTGGCACTTCTGTAAACTTACTGAAACATGCCGTTTTTTTCTCTGCTGTTGATACAGATTGGCTGTGTTGCCACGGAGACGTAACAATTTTAACTTTCTAAGTTTTGCTCAGCACTTTTTCCTGTTCAAGGTCCCTGTCCTTAATATCTCCATAGCGCAGACACTGGGTTTATTTTCGCCACTAGTTCAACGTTTTCTTGCTAGACATGCTCCTGCTGTGTTTAACAAGTGCGCACCGAATGCACTCGCGCCGCACACACACACACACACACACACACACACACACACACACACACACACACACACGGTGTCCATTTGCAGGAGACGATCGCAGCTAGCAAACAAAAGTGAGACACGGAGGGAGATTGAGAGATAGGCCTACTGTTTTGAACGTATACATTGTCAATTAGGCACCCACTAAATCGATGCACAGTAGGGATGCACCGAACATTCGGCCACCGAAAAAGTTCGGCCGAAAATGGCAAAATAAGTAATTTTCGGTTTCGGTCCGAAACAGTTAAAAAGCCGAACAACATTACCGAAAATTGGCGAACTAAATGACACTAAGGAAATATGTTTTTAAAAGAGCTGCGCGCTTGTAAACCAGGAAATGGCAGTAAAGAGAGACGTAACCGTGTATGCGAGTCCACGTCTCTTTGTGAGCGTGCAGCTCTTTTAAAAACATATTTCCTTAGTGTCATTTAGTTCGCCAATGCATGAAAATGTCAGTCCAGTGTGGGAGCATTTTTTCAAACTGGATGAAACACGGCGCAGACAGTGCAATGCTTTATGCAGCATAAAGTTAAAACACTCGTCCCAGACTGTTGTTAAATCACCTTAAAAACACAAAAGCCTTGCGCGAGCGAAGCAGCGATTCACCCGGTGAAACTCTGTGACAGTGTGACAGTTGGTAACGGTGTCATTCACAGTGACACCTCGCCGGTGAGGGCCACCGCGCAAAAAAAACTTTAGCTTGACAGCTAAAATGATAACCGGAGATATCCTGTCCGTTATCGCTGTTGGGGGAAAAGGCTCCTACAATCTGATTGCATTTCTCGAGCCTGAATACACAGAGCCATGTCGGCAAACTGACAGCGCGACTAAATATATGTCCAGTGAGCCGCATCCCCCCGTTAGTTTCAGTCTACAGACGAAAAAGTTAGTATCACCTCTAGAGCTGCAACGATTAATCGACGAATCGATTATTAATCGATTACTAAAATAATCGCCAACTATTTTGATAATCGATTAATCGTTTCAAGTAATTTTAATAATTTTTTTCCAAATTCTCTGATTTCAGCTTCTCAAATGTGAATATTTTCTGGTTTCTTTAATCCTATTATGACAGTAAACTGAAATATCTGTGTGTTTTGGACATAACAATACATTTGAGGACATCAACATGGGCTTTGGAAAATTTATCAAAATTTTTCACCATTTTATAACATTTTACGGACCAAAACACTAGTCGATTAATAATCGATTAATCGAGAAAATAATCGACAGATTAATCGATTATCAAAATAATCGTTAGTTGCAGCCCTAATCACCTCCTAAGCATGGACATCGTTTAAAGCCTCTCATTGTTATGATCAGGGCTTTGATGCAAATTCTGAAGTCTGAACATTACGGTGGGAGCTGTGGTGCAGTTTTTTTTTAGAGCAACTCAACCTGCACTGCAAAAAAATTCAAAAAGGCAATAAGTCGATCTTTTTGTAGATTTATCCTCATATAAGTCAAGGTAAAAATCAGTGAGTGGTTCACAAATTAATTCCTAGTAAAATGTTAATTTTACTCTTAGATTTGAAGGTTTTACTGTTTATTTATTTATTTAGGGTTGCTTTTTAGTTGTAGGCTATGTTTGAGGAGAACATTTGGGAGTTCATGTATGCAATGTTGAAAGAATTGACTAAATAATAAACAAAACTGCAAAAGCCTCTTTCTGTATTCGGTTTCGGCCTTTCGGCCAACTGTTTAATTTTATTCGGTTTCGGCCAAGAATTTTTATTTCGGTGCATCCCTAATGCACAGACACTGCGGAGAATAACATAAGATGTCTTCCTACCTTCATGCTTATTTGCCTGGAGCAGCCCATAACACATCCATAGAGCCCTCTCTATCCTTCTTTCTTTACTCTTTAATCCCGTGCGGGCCGTTTCAGCATGCTACAGGTGCAGCTCCGCTATCGCCTCACCTCTTTTGCACCGGGTCAAAGGGCAATATAGAAGTGCGATTAATCTGCGTTAATTTTTTAAATTGCGTTAATTTTTCTGTAATTAATTAATCTAAATTAACGTGTTAATTTGACAGCCCTAATTATTACGGAATCAATGAAAATTTATATTAACTTTTAATTTTTTTTCTTAAAGCGGACCTATGATGCTTTTTGACTTTTATGACCTATAAACGTTGTTATGATTCATAGTCATGCTTAACCATACTAAATTATCAAATAATGACTTACACGCATTTCGACGTATTCCCTGCTGACCGTCTGGGGTGTCTGTGCAGAGCACTAAACACTATTCTAGCCAGTCGAGAAGTCACGTGTTCAAAGCGGTCTACCCTTCCGTAACTTTGTGACGTCGCATGTAACTTTGTGAAGTCACCACGCGGATGTTTCCATGTATGGTAATGCTGTCACTTCCCTGTTCGCGTCTGCCTCGCGCCCTTATAGGTCCATGCTCGGGCTTCCCGCCACTAAAAGTGTTCCGGAAGGAAGGTAACCAATCACAACGGAGTGGGGTTTGCAGGAGGGGGGGGTGGAGGGGAGCGGAGATGGCCGATCACAGGCGGAGGGAGCGGAGATTGCCGAAGCACACACACTCAAGTGTTGACAGGACGTGCTGGATCGCCAAAATAAGAGAAAGAGCTTCCCGAAAATCTACATAGTTTTTTGTGATGCGATTCGTGTCAGGTTGCTCTATAGCAGTGTAAAACAAGAAATTAAGACCAGAAAAGTAGTATAATAGGTCCTCTTTAAAGAGATCCTCTTATACTACTTTTCTGGTCTTAATTTCTTGTTAAAAACTGCTATAGAGCAACCTCACACGAATCACATCACAAAAAACTATATAGATTTTCGGGACACTCTTCCTCTTACCCTAGCGAGCACAGCAGTCTCTCCCTACACACTGCTTTGAGCTTCTCCGCCTCTCCCCCCCTGCTGCAAACCCCACTCCGTTGTGATTGTTTACCTTCCTTCCAGCAGCGGGAAATTTCCAGGAAGGTGGGGGCATGCAGCCGGAGCTTGCCTGTGCGGCAGCATTACCATACATGGAAACATGACAGAAACGACCCAAGCGTGACAGAGAAAACCCGGAAATTTTAACAAGTTCGGCTCGACCGGCTGCCATAGTTTTTAGTGCTCTGCATAGACACCCCAGACGGTCAGCAGGGAATACGTCGAAATGCATGTACGTAATTATTTGATACGCTAGTATGGTTAAACATGACTATAAATCATTATAACAACGTTTATAGGTCATAAAAGCCATCAGTCTACCTTTACTACACCTGTCTGCTTCACAAAGAGTTATTTATTGCACGCATGTTGTACTGGATTGAACTATGTTGTATGTATCCTTTTGTGTGATTACCATCTTAATAATATGCACAGTACTTAGCCAGTTCATATAGCTTAGCATACTTGTTGTATTTGACTGGAAACAAGATAGGGAAAAGCCATGTATTTTGGGAAAAACACCCAATAACATCAGTACGTGTAGGCCTCCTCTGCTTAGTCTTTAATGCTTGGAAGCTTACCAGGCCTTGCTCCCCTTCACCAAGGGGTTAATTAGCAGCTCCCCTCCCAATTGTCCTCTGCTTGTTCACTCTCATTAGTTTAATCTGGCTCTGTCCTCCAGCTTTCCTCTGTTTCCTCTATCCTCTTGTGCAGCAGAACATCTCACTCCCCAGTCGCGTCCCCACTCCTTTGGTCATCATCAGCGACGTTCATTTTGTCTAACCCAAAAATCTACTGCCAAACCCACAAGACCATCCTGTGATTGTCTATCCCTTCACACCTACTGCGTCTATTAACGCTTCATTCTATTTGTCTTCTCCTCAAGCCTTTAATATAAAGAATATTTCAAATCATAGGGATCGAAAGTATCAGAACATCCGATAACTCCTATAGTCTAGTTATCAGATGTTCACTTTTGATTATTGGTGCAAATAATATTAGTAGCTGAATGATGAGATTGGACATTTTCTCTCCTAATAAATGTTTAAACTGTATAAATTGAATATAAGGTACTTTTTTAAAAGGATTAAAAAAAATCTTGAAATTTGCTCTCTCTGAAATTCAAAAATGCAGTTATTTAACAATCCTTTCTTTTGTAATTAAGTTTTGTCATTATCTTTTCTCATCCCATCGGCTTTTTATCAAGAAAAATCTGCAGAAATGTTCAGCAAACTTATACGTCTGTATGATGTGAACATGAATGGTATGTGCATGATCGTAGGCATACGGGAAGGAGACATACCAATGAAGTGTGTTTGTGTGTACGGAGTCAAATTACACTTCCTCTCTCCTTGTCACTGTGTTGTGCTGGAGATGTCGGTGCTGATAGGAGTGGCTGGAAAATGTGAAAGTCTGCGTCCCTCCTCCTCTTTCTTCTCCTCCTCCTCCTCCCCCACCACCTTTCTAAAAATAGCTGCTAGAAAGAGAAGGCAACGAAGTCCAGGCACTATCTGTAGGGCTGCCAGTGGTTTCAACACTCCCACTACCAGCCATGGCAAAAATAGTCCTTTGAATCACAACTCCAATACAAATTGCCATTAATAGAGTACTGCCTTATGTTCTGTTCTTCTCAGTAGGAATTATATTGCATTTCATCCATTTGAAATGAACCTGATCTTGGAATTTTTATTTTTATTCTAGAAGCCAATGAAACAAAGAAAGTAGAAACAAAGATGTGTTACTCGTTCATAAAAAGCAGTCTGAAAATTGACACAACTGTCTTTTTAAGGACCAAAGCATCGAATGTTGTTGACATGCTGCATTTATCATCTGACGTCAGCTAACTGAGCATGTGTCTCACTTGTTTAAGATAAAAGTAAAGCCAAAAATCCCTCAAAACAAGACAGAAGTGAAGATGGATGCAGTATATATCCTAGGAAAAAGGACAAGCCTTAGCGATTTTAAATGGATTGCAGCAGGTACCAAATATTACTGAAAAGATAATTCTGGAAGGCATTCAAATTATGTTTCAATCACATTTGAGCCTTTTTTCTGATTTGTGCAGGAGAAATAGCTAAGAAGAGTTTATGTCCATTCTTGACATCTTTCATGTCCACTTATTTTTAAGTATTAATATGCGTTATGTGATATATTTACTAATGACTAATGAGCACGTGAACCAAGTACCCTAGTGAAAAGATCTGATTAACTGTAAGAGGTTAATGGGATTGTATCCTCTGCTGTATTATCATTTAAAGTCAGGACAACCATTGCTTGCTTGCACACATACTGGATGCCATTAACATTTTGTATTAGCCACAAGGCTGCATGACAAGTTAGTTTATCACTGCTGACTCCACCCACATAGTTCTTCTGCCCTGGGAAAGCACTAGCTCAGGAGCAAGTACGTTTTTGGCAGCCCTTTGCATTGTTGCTCTGCAACATATCTGAAGGACACCTGAGTGTTTACAGAACAGTATTAAGCCTGACGGTGTAGTGTCATTCTAGAGCCATTTCTTACAAAAACTCTAAAGTGCGGTGGGAGCAGCAGCTTGCAGTTGTGCCTTTTTAAGAGACATTTAATAAAAAATAGAACATTGTATAAGGCTTTAGGGACAAAGTTACTTTATAGCATGAATATTTGTAATAATTTGCATTTGAAGGACATAATTGTCTTCAGTAGAGGGGTGGTCATTGAAATCACTGCCCTGTTTGAATCACTATCTCAGACCTCAGCATCTGGTGGAACATATATTTGGCCTCGTACAACACTACACATTTTCTCATTCTAAACTATGTGGAGCATAGCTCTCGTTAAAAGGGCCACCAGTGGCTTACATTACATCTCGCACAGAGCAGTATTATAGAGAAGACAATTAGCAGTGATATTACCATGAGACCTTTTATCAACCAGATTAGTATTTAAGGCGCCTTGCTTAGATGCAGACCCATTTAACAGCACTGGCCAATCAGGTGACAGGTGGCTGCTGAGATGTCAGGCGCTTGAAGGATAAGGTGGTCATTCAGAAGGTCTCAGGACCTATACCGAAAAACCAAGAGAAAACAGGGAGGTATGGTGTGTTTTGCAGCACAAATTGTGCCGTAGTTAGCTTGTTTTTGACAGATGTTACGGTATTTCCAATGAGGGAATGTAGTTCTTTGTATATTTGTGAGGGCAGCTGGTCCTTTTTGAATGAGAGGATCAATGAAGACGGTTCCCTAATTAACTTCACTGGGTGCCGTGGCTGAATTGTATTTCATCCTGGGTTAACAGGTTCAATCGACTGCTTTTTGGAGAGTTTTGCTATTAATATACAGACAGGTGTTAGTACAATAAGGATTGTAACCTCTTACAATGTATCGTTCATCAACATGCCTGTCAGCCCGAGTTCATAATGGCTTCAATAGTGATTTTCTTTAAGAGTACATTTGTCTTCTTCTTTCTATTGAGAGCGAGAGTGTCATTGCTAAGAGCGTCAAGCAGAGGATTGGGGTCAGCGGGATAGCCACTGCTTTTAGGATCATCAGCAGGTTTTGTCTTAACTGGATTTGTCTGGAGGAGCTGAATCAACTGTGTCCCAGGATTACAGGGATGACATTGGAGGGAGAGTTTAGAATCCAGAGGGCCCTGAGCATCCATACAGCTTGGTCAAACCCCTGCCCTTCAACTGAGCACCTTTCAGGTTTCCACAGTAGTGCAACAGAAACCCACACTGGTCTGCCTCTCCGCTTCTCCATATCTGGGACTTTTAATCCTTGCTTCAGCCGCTGTCGGTCGGGGGTACGTATTTTTTTTGGGGGGGGGGGCCCGCAGGCCAAGTGGATTTTCAAATATTTTTTTTATTACATTATTATTATTTTCATTGTTGAAGGATGGTTTGGCTCAAGAATCAGCTGTGCTTTGTGTGGCTCGTGTTTGCCCAAGGGTTTGCTATTGTTTGGGAGGAGAGAGAAAGAACAAAATTCAGCATCATCCTCAAATTATTATCTAAGCCTAGAGTAGCTGCAGAGTGCTTGTTGCTAGGTAACAGTTTCAAGCGGGCGAGGACGAGTCTTGAGCTGTCTAGAAAAAGTGTTGGGTCCGCTGTGTTTCTTTGTCTGGGCCTTACAGAATCATGTCCAGAAAGTCATTGGTGAAGACTGTCTTTTACATTAAGTTCAACGCCTTTAGGGAACTTTGTGCATTAGCAAATCCTGAAAAGTTGAGCATTTTAAAGTTTGTCAATTGTACATTGTGTGTATTACTACCAAGATGACATGAGCGTGTGTGATACGTAATGTATATTGACTGTCTTTTTCCTTGTGTCTTCCAGATAAAGCAAGAGTCCAGGCGGCGGAGCGAAGCATTAGCAGAGGAAAATGAGTGAACTGGATCAGCTACGCCAGGAGGCTGAGCAGCTCAAGAACCAGATCAGAGTGAGTCCCTCAATGTTTCCTCGTAACTGTGTTTTTATTTGTGTGTACATTTTTGTTCTGTTAGTTAACACATCAAGGTAGAGAGGTGTATGATTTTAAGTTTGGTGTGTTAGGGATATAGTCCAGAGGGAGTTGTTTTTCAGATAAAGCTCAAGTTGTTGGATAAACGTTTTTTTTCTACTTCAAATACAGGACTTGTATTGATAAGCTTTTTAGAGATAGAGGAGCTTTTAAAGGGCTACGACCTAGTGACATTATGTAAATGCATACATTATATGCTCAATTTCACTGAAACTCATTCCTAAAGTGCTGTGAATCCACCAAATATAGCCTATTATGTTAACTGGAACATGTGGCTGTGTTCAGAGAGATTACACCGACACACCAAGCATCAACACACACACTTTTAAAAAGGATTCTAGATTTTGAAGTTCACACACACTTTTATATAAATGTTTATTTACGTAACTCAATGAAGGACTATTGCAAGCAGAAAGCTTAAAGGTACAATATGTAAAGATCTTGCATTAAAACTTCCCAAAATGACATAACCAATGGTATATCTTTTGTAAAATATATGGAAACATTTGTAATGTTTTAGTACATAACTCAAAAAGAGTTGTGTACTTAAAAATTAAAAATGGTTCCATCAATTTTCGAACCTGTGACGAAGAGATTACCTTGGGTTACATGCTGGTGAGCTCACCATACACGTCCTCTTGCTGTCAGATGCGGGCTAAACTAAACGGAATTGGCAGCACTGTTCATATCCATATTCTATTCACGTGTCAACATGAGCAAAGATCATTGAGATACAGAGAGCTTACACCGGTTGCCAATAAATAGGGCGGCTTACGGTCCATTGGAAGATGTGAAGTGGATAATGCCAGGCAGGCACTAATATTTATGGTAACGATGTAAATTGTTACGTAATTCTTGATCAGAAGGAGCAGGCTTGGGCGTGGGTTGGTGAGGAGATTGGGCTAGCTGTTAAATTCAGTTAATGTGTCTTTTTGCTTATGTTCAGCCATCGGTTGTGCTTTAGCCAGGTTACCCAGGTCTTTTTATTCGGCTAACACACAACCAATACTGTATGTAATCTACAATTAGGGCTGTCAAGATAACACATTTTGGTGGGCGATTAATTGCCCCAAAAATTATTGCGATAAGCGATAATATTGCCGTTTTGAGACCATTTTCAACTAATATAATGATACTGGCATAATAATGCAAGTACACCTTTCAAAGATCAATACCAGGGCACCAGACAAACTCGTTTTACTAGTTGCACTGGCGCCCCTAACTCAAAATGTTCAGGGGCACAAGCAGAACATTTAGGGGCACATATTAAATGGACCTTCAACGCATCTATTCACATTTTCCCAATTTGAAATATATTAGGCCTACTGATATTGTATTGCCAGCATGCTTTGGACCACACTGACAACAGATTTTACAGATCATACAGTTCTTTGTGTTTTTGATTTTGCATCACCATGTGAAATCCTTCAGACATCACACAACCCCTTCTCATCGGATCTAAAGTCCTCAGATTTTTCATCCTCTATCTCTGCTGACTCCTCTGTAAGGAAAATAGTTATTGGCCCAAAAGTAACTAGTAGTAGCTAGATGACATAATCAACTAATTTGCATAATATGCTATCCTGAAAGAGGCAAAATAATAAAAAAAATGCTGACCAGGTAGTTAAATTAACTAAAATTGACTAGGCCTATTCACATATTTACAAGCTCACTTTACACATGTTCTTTGTTGCCATACAACTATAAGGTTAGCTTTATTATAGATATGCAGTGGCCTATTGAATGTGGACTAGGGGTGTGAACGTTTACAAAAATGTCTAACCGTGTACACGACGTAATTTTTTTCGTGTACACGGTTAACCGTGACGTCATTGTCCTCGTGCGCCCGCCGTCCTGTAGGCGAGCGCACACTCGTATGCGTTCGCCTGTCATGTGCGCCGTCATTCTCGCGCTTCATTAATTTCCTGATTAATATAGCCTATCGCTTTCTACATGTCCACGTTTATGCAGGTTGAACAGGTGTTATAAAGTTTGGGCTACTTACGCGCGTAGTTCACGTCAACCGGGTAACTTTAATCTTTATCTTTCATCACTCTTCCGTGGCTGTGAGTCGAGCCCGAGAACGGCGCCTCCCCGTGTGTGTGTGTGCGTGTGTTTGCGATTATACACACACTCACGCCGAGGGACAGACAGATTGGGCAGACTAGCTTTTATCCTCCCCAAGTAGTTTATTAGTGATGTAAAATCAATAAATGCGTGTCTCCAGAACATATTTAAAAACTTTGAAAAAAAGAACATTTAAAATTTGAAGATTTTTTTTTTAAACGGTTTTCGTTTATTGATTTTTCCTAAACGGTTATGATTTACTAAACGGTTATTCGTGTACACGTGTACACGTGCACACCCCTAATGTGGACCTATTAAACTATTTGCGTGTACAAACGTCAACTGGCAGCTCTTGTCGGTACGGTGCTGTCTGTCTGCTGGCTGCTGCAGGTTGCTTGGGGCTGCCCGATTGAGTGAGGGCTGCCTGTCAGCAGTGAGGAGGATACGCCAGCCGTTGCTACTCTGCTCACGTGAGCGCGGTTAAGAAAAAGTCGCTAGATGTGTCACTGGTCTTTAACAGCCTTATCACTATGGCGAAACGTCGGCAAATATAGCGGCAAAGTCGCCAACATGTTAAAGACGTGACTACAGCAAGACACTGCGATGAAAGTAGCCTAACTGACGTTATCCGCCCATTTGATCATTTGACTACCGTAATCACTCGCGGACTCCCCCTTCTCTCTCTCCTCTGTCTCGCTCTCTTTCTCACACACAAAGCGAGAGGGCCGATACACCGGAGTGAAAACTCTTGTCATCCAGTCTCTTTGATAGAGAGAGACACGAGGAAAACAAACAAGCTGCAAATGTAATTTATTGCGTCCGGCAAAAAATTATCGCTCATTTTAATTTATCGTGCAATTAATTGATTTATTGCTTATCGCGACAGGCCTATCTACAATGACGTTAATCCCTTTTATAATAGGTCCATGTGTTAATAGCGAGCATCACGGGCACTCACATTGATAGGCAACTGGAGAGTTTCATTTGCAATGGATAATGACACAATCTCCCATGATCCTGTGCAACATTATGACGTCATCAAACTCTTTTGTTATTGTTTACATCGTGAGCCCCCTGCCAGTGGTAAATGTAAATGACATAGGTACCTTTTTAAAGGTCTGGCCCGTTTCTGCCATGCTTGCAAGTTAATCTCTCGCCGTGTGCAGTGACGTCACTCCCCCTCCCCCCCCCCCCCCCGCACGATTGGATCGTCTATTGGCGATCTCTATTAAACATGATTGGTGTGATTAAAGCCTTTTGACCGTTAATTTGTGTTTTGTTTCAGGATGCCAGGAAAGCGTGTGCGGATGCTACCCTGTCTCAGGTAAATAGATTAGGAAATATGTTCACACATTGTTTGTCAGTCACCATTATTTATTTTTAAGCTTTGATGGAATGTGTTGTTTGCTTAGCTAACTAGCTTTAGCTGCCTGATCAACTTTGCAGAGGAATAAAGTAGCGAGACATTGCGGTGGCGTTACTGTCTTTACTTTGATCCGACTGTACACTTAAACTGGGTGCATGACACACTTTAACACCAACTAACAACAGACACACCTGTAGCAACAGACACACCTGTAACAACAGACACACCTGTAGCATGGGCCGCACACATGGCTGCACCACGATAACACTCACTAATACATTTGGTTTGAATTTCATTTATTTTTTTAAATAATGGAATTTGGGTTTTATCTAACTGGGTGTGTCTCAATCTACATGGGCAGGCCGCCCAACTACAGCCTGTGTGTGGGGAAACACTGCACCTTACTCTGCTACTCTACCTTATATTTGATTTCTCCCTTAATCTGGTTTAGATCACAGCTAACATCGACCCAGTTGGCAGAATTCAGATGCGCACCAGACGGACACTGAGGGGGCATCTGGCTAAAATCTATGCCATGCACTGGGGCACTGACTCAAGGTAAACTCCCTCAACTCCAGTCCATCATTAACTGTATAGTTCATCCCATCAGCATAAATGCAGGAAATGGAAATACTGTTATAGCAAGATCCATTGTCTTTGTGCTAGTCACTCTCATCAAATCACAACATTTCACAAAAGCTCTCCCTTGCACCCAACAACCGGTGCTTTTTCTTTACACTGATCTAATTAAAGGTTGAGTCAGCAAGTCTGGAGAACGCTTGTTGTCAAAATAACTTTGTATCAAAAATCAGTGAATATTCTTGTGATCCGCTACCTGTCTCTACTTTGTGTGTGCACTAAGAAAAATCCAGTGTTCAAACACAGCCTAGTGGTCTGTAAATGGGCATGTTGCTAGCTACTGTGAACCCCTTTGTTAACACACCCACAGTTTACAGACCCTAGATGCTGTTAATGAACAAGAGATATGTTTTGCAGCACAAACACAGTACGGACAGGTAGTGGATAGTGAGGAGATATTTGCTGATTTTGACAAAGTGATTTTATCGACAAGCATTCTCCAGAATTGCTGACTCCACCTTTCAATATGATGGGTCAGATTAAAGTATATATAATGTTCTATCCATTCCATTGTGGGATATGTGTGTACACGCATAATAGGTAATGCATTTTTTGTTAAATGCACAATGGGCACGCTTCCTCAGTCACTTGATCTTTGAGTGTGTCTACTGTGTTATGTGTCTTATGTTTTGCCGTGTTTGTGTGCATTGGGGATGGGGTATGTGGGTTAGGAAAATACTCAAAATGGAGTCAGCCTTTGTTGGAAGCTGTGTTCAGGGTAGCTAGCCAAGGCAGATGGAGAAACACTCGTCCCTCGAGTTGTACACAGGCTCTCACTTTGAGCAAACCAACAAGTTAATGACTCTGGTGCTGCTGCGTGTCAGTCCACAGAGACACCCATTGCAAAGTGCCATGTCACCTCATCATTCTCCCTAAGAAATAGTTCTGTACCCAAGAAATAGTCTGCCCCCTATGTTTATTCACTGTCCACTCTCCCTGTTTGTTTGAATCAGTTAATATTTGACCACTAGAGAGGAGCTGGGGTATTTATTAGACTACCTGTTGAGATCCAGCCACCCACAAACAAGGTGACATGAAGATGTTTTGTCCCAGAGTCTAGTCTTGGCCCAGTCTGCTATTTTTAGCCTCACGGAGACACAGCTTGAATTCAATCTGGGCTTTGGATTCTAACTCGGTTTCACTTCCCCTTCTTTAGCCAATAATACATCCAGTGAAATATTCAGGGTGTAGCACTTATTTCTGCAACAGAACAGATAAATGTGACAGCCAATCACAGATGGATCTGAATAGTCAAGTCCCTGCCCTGATCTAACAGAGGAATGCCTGGTTTGTGTTGCTTCTGCTTATGGTACAATGCAATGATAGTCAATATATTATTAATCAAGTGTAAAGTCAATATATTATATTGTTTCTCACCTTTTAGCTTTGATGACTCAGCAATGGCTTCCAAGATAGTTCTCTTTAATTCATCAACTGTACACTGTATGTAAAGGAGTCCTGGGTACCTGATTTGGTTTAGCATGGAATCTGTTTACGAGCTGAATGGCAGACATGAAAGTAAATGGAGAGTGTGACGTGACATAATTTTTTTCTCTCTTCTTGCTGCTATTCTCTTCATCTGAACAACACTAAATCGAAGCACTGCTCCCCTTGTGTTTGTCTATCACTGTTACTCAAACAGGCCTGATGAATGATGACCAAACACTTAACTCCTCAATTTGTGTTTGCTCAAAATCAGGTTTTATCTTCAATCTTAAAAGTGATTTGGAGAAACATTAGCAATCCATACAGTGAACATGGTGTGAGTTGTTTGTCTTTTCCCAACCCTGTTAATGACACGCTCACTTACATTGCAATTGAAGTTAATGTGGGGCCATATCTGAATGCAGTGTTTTCCTACTTAACATTATTAGGGATAAGTTCAATGTGTTCATTTTAAGTCTGGGTGGCTGATGCTTAAATTTTCCTTTTTTAGACTCAAATTTTCAGCACAGAGCCTTCTGTCCCTGGATGATTATCTGCTGCACATGCTCGCATGTTCCCCGGTAGTTAAGATTTGCATAGTCCCAGCAGACCTTGGTGTATTCACTCCTTTCCTGTTCCTGTGTGCATTGGGGCCGTCACTGTGGTTACTCTTGTTGGATTCACCCAGATAGCAGAACACAGCCACAGGTACCTGTGGACCATGAAGCAAGGTTTCTACTGATTAGCTTACCACGCAGATTGAGCAGCTTGGCTTTTTGAGGCACATCAAATGATTTTTGGGAAAAGGAAAATAAATGTTCTATTGTGTTGGCTTGAAACAAAAATTCTTTACCGGACAAACATGTGTGTACTACTGTGTATTACAGCATACTGTATTTATTAAAACAATTATTTAGAATGTTTAAACTAAAATAATTCAACGCCTCACATTGTGTGTCAATCACTGTATGTACATTAAGGTGTATCAGTATATATCACAAATGTATACACAGGCGTATCCTCCACAGGTATAAATGAAAAGGTGTAACAAGGTGTCATTTTGTCCATAATGAGTGTTAACTAGACACAGTGTGCATGTTGTCGTTGTTATAGCTGTATTTGTCTGTTTGTTCAAACTGACAGAAAACATCCCTTTATACGCAAGGGGACTGGTAACTTTAGATTGTCCGGTAGTTTGACCTATCTATCTTTCTTTTCATCAGGCTTTTGGTCAGCGCCTCCCAGGACGGCAAACTCATTATTTGGGACAGCTACACCACAAACAAGGTACAACGTCACCATATTCCAAAGAACTAAACCAATTGCAATGACCTGTATTCCCTGTGTCTTCTTTACTAGCATATACATTTTCAGTGTTTGCAGTTTAGAAAAGCTTCTCGAGACATTGTGTCCAGTTAACACGCTTACATTTACTTTAAAACCAACTATATTATTAAAGTTAACCAGGCAGGGGGATCAGATGTCTCTTTGCACTGGTACAAATCAAAGCACAAAAAGTTGAGAATGGGGGAAAAAATGTACATGGTTTATTTGCACCAGATTTGGTAAAATAACTTTTGTTAAGTAAATGGTCGTCAGATGCACCATTGTCTTTACCTGTACATCACAGCTTAAGTCAGCAATGCTCACTTCTTCCCCCTAATTCTAGTAGCTAGTTTGAGTTTACATTGACAAAGCCAAGTTCATTAGAAAACAATTGACAAGTTTTAAGGGGTTGCCAAGTAATGCTATTTATAGTCAGTATTGTGCCCTTGAAAGGTTAAGTTAAACTTGTGGACAGACTTTGTAACATGCCCCTCTCCTCTCTCTTCCATCTGTCACTGTGTAATATCTTAATATGAAATCTCTTCATCCAGGTCCATGCTATCCCACTGCGCTCCTCCTGGGTGATGACGTGCGCCTACGCTCCGTCTGGGAACTATGTGGCCTGTGGAGGCCTGGACAACATCTGCTCCATCTACAACCTGAAGACCCGCGAGGGGAATGTGCGCGTCAGCCGCGAGCTGGCCGGACACACAGGTAGGCTGGAACATGGTGCCTCCCCCCGCCCCCCCACCACTCATCAATCCCAAGATTGTTTGATGGTGATATCCATCTGCCAACAGATAGAGGTGGAGAACACTTGTTGTTGTCGAAATCAGTTGATATCTCCTCACGAAAGAAAATCCAGTGTTATGCACAACCTAGTCTCTGTAAATGGGTATGTTGACAAAGCGTGTGTAAGCAAAGGGGGCCGAACATAGCTAGCAACATGCTTGTTTACATAGCCTAGGCTTTGCATTAACACTGTTTTTCATCATTATCAGTGCACACACAGTACAGACAGGTAGTGGATAATGAGGAGATATTCACTGAGTTGACAAAATGGGATTTTGACAAAAAGCATTCTCCAGAATCACTTGACTCCACCTTTTAAAGGGTTTCCCCCAGAATGAATCTGCAGTTTAGAAGGGATGCTGAATGCTTTTGAGACTCACCCAGGCTCACATAGACTCACTGCTGACCCCTGTCTCTTATCCCAGTCAATGACAATTTACAAAAAAAACTCCCTAGTACCGTTAAAGCTGCATGTCTCTTAAACCCATGGACTGTATAATGACACTGGTAAAAACTTTTGCGGCCCACATGTATGTATCAGCAATATAATGTAACTTGAGGAGTGACTTAATACACAGTGTCAGGATTCAGACATTACAGGCTAGAGAGGAGGGCCCTCAATCAATAACACCAAACAGACAGATTGTTCAATCATTCAAACGTCCCCGCTGATATTAACTAGTCATATTATGCTTAGTGGTAATTATACACAGAAGTTAAGAAACATTTTGCATTTTAATAAATAAATGTTCATTCTAAAACCTGCACTCATTAGATTAGCTTGCGTGTGGCAGTGTGAAGTAGCTGGACAATGTGAAATATCAATGGAGAACACTGATCATGTTCACCCAGTAGTTGACGACGCTTCATAGTATTATAGGTAGTGTGAGGATGGGGCACTTGGACTGATGAGGGTTTTTTAAACCATTCTTGCATGGCCATTCTTTTATTTTTTTTTTGATATTTAGTAGGTTTTAGCGTTTGGTCAACCCCTGCATTCCAGTGTAACTCTAATAATATTATTATCCAAGAGATGCTAGTCACATGGTGTCTTTCTCCATGAAAGCAGGACTCTCCCAGCTCCAACTAAAGTGTTGAGCTTATGAGGCGAGGAGCATTCATCTGATCACTGTCACATGATGCAGGAAGTGTGTCAGCATTTTAGCGCTGGTTCCCTGGCTAAAGGGAGGGGTACGTAAACCCCCGCCAAGCTAGCAAAGGGTGAATGAGTCAAGCAAAGCCAGGAACTAGGAGATAACCCTACAGCTTTTTTTCTGTTTCTGTTGACATTCAACCATTCCATTTTCCACATCCAGTGTCATTCTCTTGAGTGTGGCAATGACAATTTGGATCAGATTTTCCTCTGCACTGACAGTAATAAAACGAAGCATCTGCCTGTCAATGCTATAGAAAAGACAGTCCAAAATAAATGTGTTAGTCAACTGGTGTGTTTTGATTTCTGTCAGGTTACCTGTCCTGCTGTCGCTTCCTGGATGACAACCAGATTGTCACTAGCTCTGGAGACACCACCTGGTGAGTAGTGGAACTGCACCCAATGGAATCCAATACAAAATCCAAACAAACTACAACCTGAAAAATCAACATAGTTAGCTCAACACCTGCCTAACATGATTTTGATAAAGAAAATTGAGTATTGTTAACTCCAAATATAGTTTTAATAGCAGGGGTGTGATATAGATGATGTGTAATGTTGCTTATACATTCTGTGTGCTTCCCTGCAGTGCTCTGTGGGACATTGAGACTGGCCAGCAGACAACTACTTTTGCTGGTCACACCGGTGATGTCATGAGTCTCTCTCTGGCACCCGACACCAGGCTGTTTGTGTCTGGAGCCTGCGATGCCTCAGCCAAGCTCTGGGACATCAGAGAAGGAATGTGCCGACAGACCTTCACTGGCCACGAGTCAGACATCAACGCTATCTGCGTAAGGCCACGCGCACACACTTGAAGATTTTATGTTAACCACACGAGGGTTTCAAGTTGTTGAAGGCATGTTCACGTCAGGTCTGTTTGAGCAATGCTCAGGTCCTTAAGGGCATGTTCAGGTGAAGCTTTATAAGCCAATTGCAAGATGCCTATCATTCAGGTCTGTGGTGGCTGACCATAATATGGACCTGCGTGTAAATGTGCCCTTCAAAAGCCATGTTAGTAATGTTTTTCACACAGGTGAAATAAACACAGGTAATATAAAATCAAGTTACACCTTGCTCTCTCAGATGACTAGCAACTAATGAAATCATCTGGTGTGACCTATTTATGCTTAAAATGACTAAAAGCACATACAAGGTGTGGCTGGTTAGTGTTACACTGATTCAGGACAATGGCAAATTCATCTCAAATGACTAATAAAGGCACTTGTATAATTTGATGAAATTACTCTTTAAAAGTACAGTATGTTTTGCACACAAGTATGACCACTGACCAATCTTTGTTGAACTCTCATTACAGTTCTTCCCCAACGGCAATGCCTTTGCCACGGGCTCAGACGACGCCACCTGTCGGCTGTTTGACCTGCGCGCCGACCAGGAGCTGATGGTTTACTCACACGACAACATCATCTGCGGCATCACCTCCGTGGCATTCTCCAAGAGCGGCCGCCTACTGCTGGCAGGCTACGACGATTTCAACTGCAACGTCTGGGACACTTTGAAGGCCGACCGTGCAGGTAAACCACCACACAGGCCAGATGCCCCAACATACACACAGCAAAAATGTCAGAATAGATCATATTTAGTCAGCAGCTCCTCAGGCAAAAATCAATTTTTATATATAAAGAGCAATTGTTGTTTATTCCACATCCTACATTGTTTTTTTTGGTCATTATTCTGAGATCCAATTGGTGAAATGTGTCATTAAGTCAACATTTCCAGGTCAAGCTCTATTACAGTGGTAGCACTTTGAACTGTGTGACCAAACAGCAGTAAGTGCCAGAGTTCACGGTTGACCTTGTCAAAAATGGATATCTGACTTGGCCCCTCTTGCTTGACCTGTAACAGTTTGCAACTTTTTGCTGGCAACTCTTAAGAAAGAAAATGTGTTGGTATGATTTGACAAATTTTAGCTTTCTGGACATCATTCTAAATTCTATTATTTGGTGCAAGTCAAATGACACATCAATAGAAACACAAGGCTTGTGAAGGTAGAGGTTAACATTAACGCAGCTAAATACAGGAACACCCTGAACATAAAGCCAATGCTGACATGGCACATCAAGGTAAGGCGGGTTAAGTGCAACAATAGCCTGGAAATCCAGACCTGCCGAGTGCTTTATGGTCTCACTGTTTAACCCTACATTTTACTAGTGTGATGTAGTGTTTAATTTACCAGTTAACCCCACTGTTCGCTAAACTAACAGGGCTTAATACGTCACCTTGTTCATTGCTCTGATTGGTCGTAGTGCTATCCAATTGCCTGCAGTGGTATACGAAATGAGTTAGGAAGGTCTATTGATTGTGGCCAGACCTTATATCCTTCTAGAAATGGGTCTGGATCTCCAGGCTAGTGTAACAATGCTTTTAAGGAAGATTGAAGCTACTTTGGTTGGTGTACGATGTTGGAGGGACTCAGCAGTCATCTGGCACATTGTGAGACAGCAGAGAGAAAGCGCTTCGTCCTCATTTCAGATGCTCAACCCCTTCTCATCAACCACAGAATTGACGCTAGAAGTTTAATATTGATAATAGCTCTGTAAGAGGTTAAATGGAAGAAGTTCCATAGTTTTGTATTTTTTCCATAGCATAAATGGCATTAATAGACAAATGGGAGAGCAGCAAGCATCACCTGCTACAGCAGTGAAGAGCCCCTATGGAGGCATGCATACTTTACAGCTATTGACTGCATAGTGGGATAGGGATCAGAGGAGGCCCACATCTGAGCCTGCTATTTCAAACACACACACACACACACACACACACACACACACACACCCCTTCCTATGTGATCCATTGGTGGGTGGAATATTGATTAACAGCATAATTGGACGGTATTAGCCTTATCTCAAAAAGCTCAGCTAGTAGCATCTAGTGTGTTGTGGTTTGAACTAAGCATCAGGATGGTAGATATCAGAAGCCCATATGCACCTTTCCCTCCATGTTTCATCTTTTAAGGATTAGACCAGGTTTAAACATGTTTTTCATTTTGTTTTCTCATTTCTTTCTGATATCTAGTCATTTGAGCCTAATAATCCAATGTGTCTGATCCTCTGTGTCTCATTAGGTGTCCTGGCAGGTCATGATAACAGGGTGAGCTGCTTGGGTGTGACTGATGACGGCATGGCAGTGGCAACAGGGTCCTGGGACAGCTTCCTCAAGATCTGGAACTAGAGTCTGAAGGTAAATGATGATGTACTGGGAGGAGGAAAAGCACTGTTGTGCATCAGTGGGCAGCTGTCACAGTAATGGTTAAGTAACAGCCTCAGCTGCATGGAACTGGTCTAGAGTTTGTATTTACTGCCCTCTGGGGGTTGGGATTGACGGTGCAACAGACATTCACTGAAACTAAAAATCAAATATATTAGCACATCACATAAAACAAATGTAGTTAGTTTACCTGGCAGCCACTCTGTTAAGTTCCCCTGGGTTTTTTAAAGCATTTGTCTGCCTGATGGTGTCTTTCCCTGTTTTCCAACATTAAGTAATGTTTTGTCAAACCTCAATGTGACATGACGTAAGAGAGTAAGGACTTTCTTTAAATGTTTAACAACAAGTGTACAAGTGACATAAATGTGTAAGCGGCCATGTTGGGATATACACAAATGAGACTTTGATGAGATAATTGTCTGTCTGACTGACTGAATGAGTGATTGTGCTGATTAGACATAACAAATAATGTTTTCTTTTCTTTTGTATGTTTCCAGATGGCATCTGGACTCCAAAGTTGAGTGGAAGACCATTCCAACATCACAATGTTCAATTTTATTGCATATCCAATCTTTTCAAAAACACCATGATACTGACTCCAAACCCCCCCCCCCTCCAAAAAAACTATCAAGGGCAAAAATTCTCTCTCTCTCTTATCTCTCTCCTTCTCATTTAAAAGAGCACAATTGTCTGTCACTCATTCAGCTCCAAAAAAAAGAAAGAAAAAAAAAAGCTTGATGAATTTAGTAGTTACAATATGGAACGGAGGGGGAAATTGTGCATTCCTCCCATGTCTGGTATAACTGAGAAATCCAAACACCCCATCACCACCGCTGCTGCCGTCACCACCAAGCAAGCGTGTACTGCGTCCTCATCATACACATGTCTGAGTGAAGGTTATAACATGACAGTGATCTAACTCTTAATAGCTTTTTGGCCATGTTTCTTTTTGGTTTCTTTGTTGTTTTCATTATTTTTGTGTTAAAGAGAAGTAGATCGGTGAACTGTCTGTTCGTATTCAAAATGAGAATCAAAGCTTTGTTTTATTTCCTAGTCTTTACACATTTTAAATAATGTTTTTCTTTTTCTTTTTAAGTTGAAAGTTAAAAGAACCTCCAGACCATGTCATTTTAAATCCAGCTTTATCCCACTGGAGAACAAAGTGAGAGAATTGAGCTTCAACAGGGAGTCCTCAAGCCACTTCTGGCCCTTCTGTATATTTAGTCCCATGATACTTTAAATTTTTCTTCTTTTTTTTCAGTGTAGTCCACAAATCTTTGTTTGCACAAAAATTAAACTTTGCATATATAGAATAATGTCTAAAGAAAAAAGTTAACTAACCAAGCACATGCTGTTTATGATAATGAATGCTCGTTTTTAAAACGAAAAACAACAAAAAAACAACCATTTTAACCATTCTTACACCTTTTTGTCTGGCGACAGTGTAGAATAATTAAATGAAAATTAACCCATCGGATCATAATCCACCCCGCCCCCCCCTCCCCCCTTTTTTTTATTCAGTTTTTTTTCTCCTTTAATTTAGTTTTGTTTTCCCTGGTTTCTGTTGCCCGTGGTTGGACCGGTGATGTGATTTGGTCAGGTAGGAAGTACCTCCACTTTAGCCCGGTTGCAATCCGGACGTTTTCCCTTTTAACAGAGGTGCCCATTCCGTGCTTGGAAATGCAGTTACTACTCTGTGAATGACATGTTGTATAAATCAATGTTTGAAAATAATGATATTGAAACTTTTTAAGTTAAAAACGAAAAAAAAAAAAGATTTTGGTTGTCTGCCATGGGTGGGTTATCTCTTAGAATTGCATGCTGTAGAATTGCTTAAAAAGGTGCATATGGAATTAAGTCCTTTGATGTTTTTCTTTAAGAAAATAACCTGTTGAATATATCAATACAATGGTATTTATATTTTTCTTTCTTTTCTTTTTTTCTTTTTTTTTGGCTACTCCGTGCATACATGATTCAACTAAAATGTCAAAGCTATGCACTTGAGAAGCAAACCCTGCAACATAAACGGTTACTTGGTCCATACTTGGGAGGGATTCCACAAATTAAGAAGTAACGTTAATGTTCAAATTGTACACACATGCATACATACATTCATTCACCTAAACATACACAATCTCCAATGGAACAAACAAATTTTCATTCCTTCTGTAGCAAACAAAAATTCCACTTACAAAGAAAAACATTTTATAACAGGTTTTTTTCTGTCCTTTACTAAAAAAAAGAAAAAAAAATCTTGCAGCATCGGAATGGCAGAATTTTCTGTTGTTCCCCTCTCCTTGTATACAGAAACGCTCTTTCTTTAGCAGTAGTGACATTTTTTCCATTCTGTTTTTTCTCTGCGACATTCTGTACAAAAAATGTGCTGTAATTGTGCATTAGGCCTGGAGTTGGCAAAAAAAAATGAAATAAAAAAAATATGAAACATTTATTAAATTCCCTTTCCTTTTCTCTCTCTCTCTCTTTCTCCATCAAATAACTGTAGAGCTCTGCACCCCCACTGTTCCCTTTTCACCTTTTGTATTTAATTTTAAAAGTCAGTCAGTGTACAACCGAAAGCTGGATGCAAGATAGAAACTATATTAAAATGTACTGTTATTTAAGATGTAATAAAAAGCAGTTTGAGATGACCTACTGTGTTGAGTGTGATTCACTTAGAGCGGTTACCATTGAGGCTAGAATGTTGCAGACTGTTTGGTTTCCTTGTAATTATGTTCAAGTCAAATAAACAATTTCTTATCCACTGTTGAATCAGTCTGGCTTCTCTGTACAGTCAATTGTACATAGTCACTTTTCTCTTAGCATGAAAAATAAGCCGTGCAGTTTGGTCATCAGCATTCATATAGAGTTCAAGGGACACATTGTAGCCTTGTTAATATCAGTAAAAAACTCACTTGAGAATCTACATAAAAGTTCATGTTGGCAACCATGTTTTAAATGCCTTACTAGACCAGAATCTCTGACCAACAACCCTCTCGTTGTTGCCCTCTACTGGACAAAGCCAAGGTATAAAATGCATTGGTTTTAAAAGATAGATTAAATCTTTACTTTTGTAAGATTGTGTATTCAACAATAGATTACACATCCTACACTGTTTTAATTAAAGGCAAAGTGATATCTAATCAGCATACAGTAGCCTACATTATCAATTTTTGTTCCAGAAATTTTTTAGATATACCTTTAAGTCAGTCTGTGTCTTCAATGTTCAGTTACTATTTTGATATAGTGTTTACAATTTGATATATGGAGATAGCATAACAAACAGTTTGTGATCTAATAGTCTCACGGCATGTGAGTGGGGTTAAAAATTGTGTATTTCTTATCGTGGGCTTCAAAAGTTAGTTATAAGGGCCCGGGACACACAACACCTCCATTTTTGTCTCGTATAATATGTGACTAGACAAACTGTAAAAACCGACATTTCTCATTTTCAATAAACAATTGGGCAATGCGAAGGCATATAAATACTGTAAATAAAGCTCCGGGCACCAGAGGAAAACATGTATTCTTGTTCCCACGTGACATGGCGCGTAGGGAGGAGGCTGTGATTGGCCGCGCGGTTACAGGAAGCGATGGGCTGACTGTTGACAGCTGTCTTCTTGTAAAGTAAGTGAGTGTGTATCAACATTATCTAATGGGATAATGTCGGGGTTCTGAACCTCCGAACGTTTGCTTCGCATTGACTTGTGTGTCGTGTCGTCCCTTTGTAACGCTGTCGGTGAAAGGTAGGGTTGTCAAACGGACGGACGTGATATCTAAGCCGAAGTACTAGCTTAGCTCGCTAACTAGCTCCGTAGTTAGCTCCCGGTAAATTCTTCCGCCTGGACCCATGGACCCTGTCAGTGTTCATATCGTTAATGTCGGACCACGGCTGGCTGGTAGTTGCTTACGTGTATCGATAAATAGACTCTCCTAAAACGTATCATATAAAGCTACTTATCTCAAGTGACACTGAAGCTGCGAGCCTTAATTAGCCGTGAAACTATAATCATGGAACTGTAACGTATGTAACAAGGTTATAGATAGCTTGTTATCCAGCTGGTTTACGTCATAAACTCCGCTAATGTGCTTTCTCAAACGTAACTTTAACATCGCTTTCTCCGTATGCAAAATACGTTTCAGTAGCACATTTTAAATTGATATCACATAGAAACGGTTTGAGCTGAACATTGTGGTATTCTGAAAGTTAGCCGAGGCATATGTTATTGAACCGATATTACAAGTTGAGAATTTGCTAAACATTTTGTGGATAGTTTGTTACATATTATAACATATTGACGCTTATTTAAATAGGCCACATATACCTATGTACCGGGCAGTGATCTATAAATCGTTTAATATTGTGTGAAGATTCATTTAAATTGCCTTTTTTTTTCAATTGGAGTTTGGAGAAGAAAGAGTTTGCCCCCGGAGAGGACTGGATTAGTGGCTTTTCTGTTTGCGTAACTGAGTTGTTGAATGTTTGTATAACATGTTGACATTTGACCTACGCTCGCTCACTCATTGATTTGGCCCTGTCAGCTGACTTGCAGCGCGGCTGTCTGAGATGGACGGAGGAGAGGAGGTGCGTGTGGAAGCCGCCCCGTACTGCTGCTCCACCTGTGACGGAGGGGAGGTCTCCGCTGGCCGCAGCCTGGCCCGACGCCACAGGAAAGCCCGCAGTCTGAGCACCTCCTCAGCCAGCTCCTCTGACTACAGGTGGGTGTTGACTCTGACAGGGACCCCCAAAGGTGTAGTCTAGTCAGCGATTCGTGTTGTCAAAATCACTTCTTTGTTTCACTCTTTTTAAAAATTAATCAATATTTTCTCACGATCAGCTCCCTGTCCGTACTGTGTGAGCTTGGGGGGGGGGAAAGAGCTGTTGTTTATACACAGCCTAGGGTCTGTAAACTGGTGCGTAAACAAAGGTTCCTTAACCCTCTGAGGTCTAAGGGTATTTTCTCGGATTTTACATACTTCTATAAATACCTATTTTAAATGTGCAAGAAGATAAATAATACCAAAGTGTTTTATATGGAAATGTTCAGAACCCATTAGCCATTAGTTTTATGAGGTCTATTTATGTCCTAGACCACTGTGTAAATAAATAATTGGCTTGAATGCTGAAAAATGCATTGCGATTTTTGAAAAACCTGGAGATTTGTGTGAAATAATAACCTTTAGTCATCCTGAGGAGTTGTTTTGGCTCTTGAAATTGCTTCTCCCAAGCCTTAGCTTCAAAAATGCAGTGGAAATTTTCCAAAAAACAGTAGAGAAGTGCACAAAACATGACTAATGTGAATTTTGGTCCAAACGCTTTTTGGTAGAAATGTTGCCTCTAACTCTACTTTCACAAAGCATGAGGAATTTAGACTGAATGAAGACTTTGTACCACATATAAAGACTCATGGGATGTATACTAATAAAAAAGGGAGCATCACAAAAAAAAATTCAAACAAACAGTTTACTATACAGTATCTCACAAAAGTGAGTACACCCCTCATATTTCTTCAAATATTTCATTATATCTTTCCATGGGACAACACTGAAGAAATTACACTTTGATATAATGTAAAGTAGTCAGTGTACAGCTTATATAACAGTGTAAATTTACTGTCGCCTCAAAATAACTCGACACACAACCATTAATGTCTAAACTGAAGGCAACAAAAGTGAGTACACCCCTAAGAAAACAATTCCAAATTGGGCCCAAAGTGTCAATATTTTGTGTGGCCACCATTATTTTCCAGCACTACCTTAACCCTCTTGGGCATGGAGTTCACCAGAGCTTCACAGGTTCCCACTGGAATCCTCTTGCACTCATTCATGACAACATCACGGAGCTGGTCGATATTAGAGACCTTGCGCTCCTCCATCTCCCGTTTTAAGAACCCCCAAAGATGCTCGATAGGGTTTAGGTCTGGGGACATGCTTGGCCAGTCCATCACCTTTACCCTCAGCTTCTTTAGCAAGCCACTGGTCGTCTTGGAGGTGTGTTTGGGGTCGTTATCATGTTGCAATACTGCCCTGCAGCCCAGTTTAAGAAGGTTGAGTGCACGTTTTCAGCGTCATACCAAGAGGTTGGCTTTGGAAAATTGACGTATGAGTGCTGCCAGCATTGCTGCAGGGCTTGAAGGGGTGGGGGGTCAACCTGTCAGTGCTCAGACCATACGCCACACTCTGCATCATACTGGTCTGCATGGCTGTCGTCCGAGAAGGAAGCCTCTTCTAAAGATGATGCAAAATAAAGCCCACAAATAGTTTGCTGAAGACAAGCAGACTACGGACATGGATCACTGCAACCATGTCCTGTGGTCTGATGAGACCAAGATAAACTTATTTGGTTCAGATGGTGTTAAGAGTGTGTGGTAGCAACCAGGTGAGGAGTACAAAGACAAGTGTGTATTGCCTATAGTCAAGCATGGTGGTTGGAGTGTCATGGTCTGGGGCTGCATGAGTGCTGCCAGCACTGGGGAGCTACAGTTCATTGAATACCAACATGTACTGTGCCATACTGAAGCAGAGCATGATCCCCTCCCTTCGTAAACTGGGCCGCAGGGCAGTACTGCAACATGATAACGACCCCAAACACACCTCCTAACGACCACTGGCTTGCTAAAGAAGCTGAGGGTAAAGGTTATGGACTGGCCAAGCATGTCCCCAGACCTAAACCCTATTGAGCATCTTTGGGGCTTCTTAAAACAGGAGATGGAGGAGCGCAAGGTCTCCAGTATCCACCAGCTCCGTGATGTTGTCATGAATGAGGGGAAGAGGATTCCAGTGGCAACCTGTGAAGCTCTGGTGAACACCATGCCCATGAGGGTTAAGGTAGTGCTGGAAAATAATGGTGGCCACACAAAATATTGACACTTTGGGCCCAATTTGGACATTTTAACTCAGGGGTGTACTCACTTTTGTAACCGGCAGTTTAGACATTAATGGCTGTGTGTCGAGTTATTTTGAGGGGACAGTAAATTTACACTGTTATATAAGCTGTACACACGCTACTTTACATTGTATCAAAGTGTCATTTATTCAGTGTTGTCCCATGAAAAGATATAATGAAATATTTGAAGAAATGTGAGGGGTGTACTCACTTTTGTGAGATACTGTATATAACAACACACAGGAAAAACAATAATTACAAACTATTTACACACTATGTAGTATACACTATTTACAAGCTAAATGTCAATGCCATGCCACTTTGCAAAACAGTTCCTGTCCACTTGCAGGCAGAGGGCAACATTGCAGCTGGGTGTGTGGGGGCTGGTGGTATTCGAGGTGTGGGTGGCGCTCGGGTTGGTACCTGGGGAATTTGGGCACGGGACCTATTTGATGCGGGTGATGGGGTAGCTGGAGGCCTTATACCTGTGCTCCTTTTGGACATGGACCTTGTGCTGGGCAGGGAAAAAGGTGTTGACACAGGTGGTGCTGATGCTGCAGGAGTGGAAGGTGCTGGGCTGGGTTCAGGCAGCTCTTAGTCCTGTCTGTAAAAAAAGGACAAGAAAGACTGAGTTTTCTTCTTTATAACTGAACCCCAACTGCTGTTTACCTTCTTCCCTCCCCAACACAGTTAGCACCTTCTAATGTGTGGGGGTAGGGACACACAGTTCTTTGCATCTTAAGGCCAGGACACACCAGCCCGATAATCGCCGTCGTCAAAAAAAAAGACGAATCTGTTTGGTGTGTGCCGTGACGTCGGCCGACGTAGAGGTCGTCGGGCTTGTTTTGAGCCTGTCGGCCGCCGATTGAACATGTTCAATCGGCGGCCGACCGTCTTTCATTTGGAGCAATTTGATTGGTGGAGGGCTAGCGAATCAGTGAAGCCCGGAAGTGAGGCGGGTAGCACAAACAGCTAACAACAGCTAGCCATCGTTTTAATGTGTTTGTTCGTTTCGTTTTGAGAGTACTCACATGCATCAACCCTTGTTGACTGCTCGACACCATGCTCGACACTCTCTGCTAAAAATTGTGCTCTTATGGTCCATAAATATAAATACGTATTTCTATCTATGTTTATGCTCTAGAGAGATGTCCAATCATTTCCGGCTTTCGTATTTTTTCGGGCCACAATACAGATTAGCGCCGCCTGCTGTTGTGGAGACATTACGTCCCGCGAGCGTACGGAAAATAAACAGTCGTCTCGGTGTGTTCTTTAGCAGCGACGGGAAGCTGGAGCTTCCTGAAACGGCCGACTCCATTTTTTTTGACGACGGCGATTATCGGGCTGGTGTGTCCTGGCCTTTAGATGTGTATGTAAGGGGAGGAGAGACAACTGATTTCCAACTGTCCTTTATTTTTATCTTCATTGTACAAAGCAACAACAAGTGACCCTTGTTACATTATAATACTAATAGAAATGTGTACACTCTCTCAAATTTCACAAATTGTGTGCAAACAATAGTTGATGCAAAACTGTTTCCAAACTAGATTATTTTACTATGACACAAGGGAAAGACTTCTACACTGAATAAAAAACTATATTTGACATGCCACATTATCGTTTTTTATTTCTTTGTTTATTATTAGATAAGTGTAGGCTAAGAAACTCTCTGAAACGTCGCAATGTTGTGCTAGAAGTCAAGCCTTGGAAATAAGAACCATTACGCGACAACTGACTATTGCGCACAGTAAACGCAAGTTTCAGATTACAAGAGATTTTGTAAATTCTCTTACCTGTCTTCAAACGGGTCGATGTGATCTTCATAACCACATTCGTCGCCTGAATCAAATCCTTCGATGTCAGAATGGCCATCTTCTTCATGGCTACTAACTTCTGCAAATCTCTGCAACAGCAGCGTCTGTTTACAACTTTCTTGTCGCCATTGTTTCCACTGAAAGATTCCTGTTCCCTTCAGTAAAAAAACCCAGGTACTACGGTAATAAGGTATGTCCTTAGTGTTTTACTTAGTGCTGATTGGTGGGTTTTGTTTCAGAAATATTGATAGACAAGCACATCTAACCAATTGCGCAACGAGACAAGCAGGTCCAACCAATAGCGCATGGAGTGACGCACAATGTCCTGGAGAAGAAGGCTCACTTCTCGCGTTGTTTTCTAAGCCTGTAGTGGACGGAGAGTATCGCGAGAACATACCCCGGAAACAGGAGAATCTCTAGTTTCAGACGATGTTTTCATTTCATTTCTCAGCCGTTTATTCACAGAGATATTAATAAAAATATGCATGCACGCGCGGGCGCGTGAGGCGACCTCAGAGGGGGCCCACCATTGCTAGCCCTAGCCTAGGCTGTAATATATTTTTTCAGCCAAACACACAGTATAAAGATAGCCGATTGTGAGGAGATATTCACTAATTTTGTCAAGTTGTCAACAATCCTTCTCCTGAATTGCTGACTCAACTTTTAACAGGAAGCATGGTGATGAGTTCATGTATTTGTGATTATAAGATATTAATATTTGTGATATCACCATTGTGAATCACAGGAGGTTCCAGTCTGCCTGCGGTAAATAGTTTTGTCTAAGTTTTTTGGGGAATCGTACCTGAGCAAAGGCATTAATAATAATAACTATATAACAATGAAAAATAACGTTCTCTTCGCTGATTGTCTCGTTTGCTGTTACAGATTATTTACGAGTATCAGGAAAATTAGACTATTTCATAAATATTTAAAAGTTCTTCATAAAGTTTAAAAATTTAATTATTCCATCCTTAAAAATATATTTAATCCGTGACACAATCTTACACGTGGTGCAACTCAGAAGCCTGAAAACCAAGCCACTGAGGGACGTCCTCATTTGTTCCACTTGAAAGAGACTTTCTAGGTGTGCTTGGTCCTGACGGATACCAATTTAATGTAATAGAGCACATTAAACGCAACACAATAACCTGATTCCTTGTGCCTTGTGACACAATTTGTGTGTTGCACCACCTCAGACATTTGTGAAATGTGCCTTTGGGTGCACGAAACCGCCCTCGGACACAACAGAAAAAGCCTCAAGGAAACCAAAAGGGTTGAGGCCTGCAATGGTTTGTTCACCGTGGATATTGCGATATCGGTCTCTTTTTAGCAACACTGAAGAGGTTTCTCACATGGAGAAGTGAAAAAGGTGGTGGCAATATCGTCAAATGTCCTTAAAGAACCAATAGGAATGCCCCGTTCTGGATGAGGAAATGAAAGGTCACTTGATCACGACACTTGGACACAATGTTGAAATAAATTCCCACAAAGCCAGCTTCATTGTGTGGATCCTGATTAGCCAAAGACACTTCTCATTTTCTGTGACATTTAACAGAAGGGCATGGTGATGCATAACGATGATTATAAACAAACAACTGTTGAGAAATTGGAATAGAAAGGTGATGAATGTGTCCTGCGGTATTTCTTTGTAATATTAACAAGTCACATTATAATAATATTTCTGGCCCCAAGTTTGAAATGATATATTTGACTATTAGTTCTAGTTTGTTTAAAGTTGTTTTAAGATGAAATGGCTTCACCTTCTTTCATGTGTTGCAGTGTCAGAGTTTCTGGGTGTGTTTGTCCTTTGTGTTGTAAATGTTCATCTTAAACCTGGGGCCAATTCGAATAGTCTTTTTTGCATAGGAAATTTCCTTTCCTATCGAGATGAACCGGAAGTACTCGGCGGATAGGTGATTCGAATTCTCAAAATGCTTAGGAAAGGCATAGGAAAGGAGCCTAGATTCATTCTTTAACCCTCCTTTAGCATAGGTTACCAACCTATGCGAAAGGAAAGGAGATAGTGGTAACCCATAATCCTTTACGGCAACAAGATTTAAAGCAACAGGCCACCGCCGGAGTTTACCGACTCTACACGAATACGAACGAGAGGTAAAACAGAAGAGAGGAGAAGAGAGGAAGATTTAACTCGGCTAAAACAAAATACCCCATCCCCATAAAGATAATAAAGAACTCATAAAAGACCAACATCAGAATAGTTATTTTCGTAGCACATAATTTACTCCATAAGAAAATAAAATACCAACTTCACATTTAATGAAGTTACTGGGGGCAGTTCATTTCAACATCAACACAAGTGTAGCCTCTTTTTATTCCACATGTGAATTGGGATATATGGGAGTGATTCTCACTCTGTTGGCGACAACCTGATTAAAATCAATATGAAAAGAACGCATGGATCAAACGAGCGCTTGTTGTAGTCCATTTTCGGAGAATAGCCTATAGTGTAGTTTCACGCTAGTGACTCACGTCAGCAATACTCACCGTCGCGCAATGACGTCGGTTAGGAAAAGTGGAGTTGAATTCATTTGAAACGGTGCTGTCTTTTCCTATGTTCGATAGGAAGCACCTTTCATATCTCCTTAACCCCAATGACGTTTAGGGGTTAAGGTATAGGAAAGGAGGCTTATAGGTTAGGAGATTGGACTATTCGGATTGGCCCCTGCATTCAAAACAGTGTGTCCACTAAGGGCTGGGCAATTTCAAAACATTGCTAACAGACAGACAACATTGTCTTTCCTTGCACAGTTGTGACAAGACAAAAGTTGAGAAGTGACAGACAGAGAGAAACAGTATCAGACCATTGGAGTTGTGTTGATTACAATTTTCCATTTGCTGGTCACTAAATGAGAAACACGTCACATTCAGGGGGTTTATATACCATGGTATCAACACACTGTGGGCCCCATACATAATTAGTTTCTATGGGCCCCATTTCTTCTTTGATCCATGTTAAACATGTTTTGATTTTGTGTTGCAAATAATTGAGTCTACAACTGTTCACATGAATCTGTATTGTGTTTTAGGGTTGTCACTAAGAACTGTTCATACCAAGTTATAAAGTAATAAGTAAATTGCTCCACATGTTAACCCTCCTCCCTTAACATAGTGTAGCCTATAATAACTGAACTCTTGTTAAATGGGTTTCATTTGACTTTATGTATTACTCTTCTTTAATAAATGAGTCAGCTGTATAGAAACACTTGGCTGGACCATTTTGTACATTCTGGACTGGAATGGGTGAGAGTGGACACAGCGAGCCTCCACTATTTCAAATTGATAATAATAATTCAATAAGAACTTTAGTCACTCAAATTATTTATTCTAATAATTTTAATATGTTTTATTTTGTTATACTTTATCAAATAAAAATAGTTCAAACTATTTTATTTCAGGCTTTTTGAGGGGCCCCTCACTGATTTGGGACCTGGGAACTCGTTTCACTTAATTTGTCTCATCAGTCCAAAGCATTTTCTTCCAATATGAAGCTGGCTTGTCTAAATGAGCTTTTGCATACTCCATGCAACTGTATCTGTGGCATGGGCGCAGAAAGGGCTTCCTTCTCATCACCCGGCCATACAGATGTTTTGGTGCAAAATGCGCTGAATTGTTGAACGATGTACAGATACACAATCTGCAGCCAGATGTTCTTGCAGGTCTTTGGAGGTGATCTGTGGGTTGTGTGCAACCATTCTCACAATCCTCCACCTATGCCGCTCCTGTTTTTTTCTTGGTCTGCCATGCCTGGGTTTAACAGCCACTGTGCCTGTGTCCTTCCATTTCCTGACAACGTTCCCTACAGTCGAAATTGACAATTGAAACCTTTGGGAAAGCTTCTTGTAGCCTTCCCCTAAACCATGACAATGAACAATCTTTGTTTTTCAGATATTTTGGGAACTGCTTTGATGATCCCATTCTGTCTCACTTCAGCAGAGAGTCAAAGAGAAGTGCAACTTGCATTTAGGCACCTAAAATACTTTTTCTCATGGTTAAACAGACATTTCTACGAGGTTCAACATAATCCAACCAATTTTGTGTTTAAAGTCCTCAGTTTTACATGCTGTTACAGGCATTAAAATCAACAAAACCACAAGGGTTCCTATATTTTTGCACAGCCAGTTTTGCACATTTTATTTTATTTCATACAACCAAATACTGCTTTTCAAAAAATCTTTGTTTGGAAAACATCCCAGTACTTAGCTGTTCCTGGTAAATGAAAGACATACCACTTTTTTGTGAAAGCAGAGTCAATTATAATGCCGGCTGAGAGGGGTTCCCAAACTTTTTCATATGACTGTATTAAGTTCCCCCAGTATGTTGATGGGTGCAGCTTTAAGAGCCTGTAAACAGCAGATGGTATATTCCCAGAATCAGACTGCTAAGAGGATTTGTTGTCCCAGTGATTTGATGTAGCGCAAAGGCTTCTGTAGTCAGAGTGACTTGTCTTATATTGTTCCAACACAGCACAGTGTCAGCCACCTTTCCCCCCCAATGCTCTGCTTTTGTTTCAACAAGGTCTGAATAGGCAGGGCGTGCTGAGATTTTCCCTTCTGAAAAGCCTTGTCTGTGTGGTCATCAGCTCCAGAGTAGATTAAGACCTGTGATGTGTTAATAGGAATGCTTTTCAAATCTGTTGGGCTTTATGTAAGTACAGTCAGTGCATGCTAGGGCAGTATTTGCACGTCATGTACGTATAAGAGATACAGGTGTTTGCTTTTCAAACATTTCACAATACATTATTCTCCAGTTGCCTGGTTGAGAAATGTCATGACACTGAACAGGCAGCAGACCCACTCTGTTCAGCACTGGACCCAGGGCTTTGTTGTTGCTGGGTGACCACAAACAGGGTTTAAAAAAATCAGCTGATGGTGTATTTCGTTGTGGCAATTCTTAGGTTCAGGCTCTGTCTCTTCACTTCTGTCATCTATTTAAAGCAAAATAAATGAAACTGGACTTTTAAATTTCTCAGAAACCTATAAAAGAACTCATAAAGAAACCTCTAGAGGTGCATTGAGAAAGAAAGGAATTTTTGGTCACCTTCTTCTGCAACCGAGGAACTTACAACACCGGCTCGGCTTGGTTGGGAATCAAACACTTCTGCTAATGACGCTAGCCGAGACATTGCGTGGCTAATGTTACACATCAAAACTGAAACAAAACAAAACAATTTTTTTTTCTCGACTGTTTAAAAAATCTCACTCTGCGGCCCTTGTGTTTATCTGGAACAGCTCGTATAGGCGCTTGATTTGCATAACTGCTTGTGGCCGCTTGTGTTGCTGGAACTTAAATGTTTTGTCTCTACCATATCCCCTCTCTCTCAGGAGGACTCAGTCCCTTCATGGACCAAGCCCTGTGACCACGTTCGGACCCAAGGCATGCATGCTCCAGAACCCACACGCAGTCATGTAAGTTGCTTTGTCCTTCTTTTCTTTTTTTACCTATGACAACACAAGGTGAGGCTAGCATAGCTGACTGGGAAAAACAATCACTTCATGCTATTTCCCATACAGTATGTTCATGTTGCTTTAACCAGAAGCTTCTACCATATTTAAAGTTTAAAGGATGTAAAGTAATGTCTCATTTGTGGTGAATTGAAAAAGCAAATCTGAATCACCTGGGGCCTCATTTATAAAGCTTTGCGTGGGATTCACGTGGAAGCTGGCGTACGGAAGAAATGTAGGATGTACGTGCGAACAAAAATATTCGGATTTATAAAACAGTGCGCACTCACGTCCTACGCCTGTTTCCCTTTATAAATCACAATCTACTCTAAATGTGGCGCAGCCTTTGCGGGCTTCACGTACCG
This sequence comes from Ammodytes marinus, assembly GCF_949987685.1. Lineage (NCBI taxonomy): Eukaryota > Metazoa > Chordata > Actinopteri > Uranoscopiformes > Ammodytidae > Ammodytes > Ammodytes marinus. The sequence goes on along the minus strand of NC_137211.1, from coordinate 28,515,010 downwards.
CCCATATTTACCCATACATAGTCATCGACACGCCCGAATTAATATCATTTACTGAGTGCATGAAGGCGGTAGTGGCAATCGCCGACTGAAAGGGAAATGGAAAAATAAACTCCACACGGTGTGGATCACTGCGGTCACCCCGAAGTACCCGTTGGAGAAGTGGCGAACAGGGAAAATATAGTTTGGTGGCAGTGTGAGCGTAAAGGCGATAGAGTGCAGCCTGTGGCGATCTCTGTGAACGCTGTGGCCGAAATAAAAAGAAGTGATCCGACATAAAAGTGGACGCAAACAAGTGCATATCCTCACACAACAGTGTTTGTGCCACGAGCGGGGGGCACTGAGACCCCCCATGAGATACAGATTCGGAGAATTCATCCCGGGGCAGTGACGGGCGGCGGAGGGTTAATAATAAACTTCACAGTCCCTTTCAAAACACAATTGCGACGTGCTTAAACACAAAGAAAAACACATAGATAAAACGGACTAAAAGCCGTGAAAAAAATCACAGTAGCCTATGTGATGTACAGTAGGCTTATCATTAGTGTATGAAAAGGTGCACTCCTGTCTGCCTGACTGAGGCATCGAGAACAGCGTCAGTGTAAAAGTAATAGGCTGTATTCCACCTCAATATTATCAGAATTAATTCCACAACATGCAGATAGGTTATTCTTTAATAACTGCAGAGCTTATTCGAACGTTGCTATTTTGTTTTTATTTGCACTCATATGTCTCCGTTTGTAGGCTATTTAAGATCCTAATTCGTTTTGTTTTTGTTGGTATCACTCCATGGAAAAATCCGTGGAGGCATTTGTTCATTAGTTGTAAGAATGGCTTCATCCGTTTTGCAAAGGAACTCCCAATATATGATAGACCTACATGGCTTATAATAGGCCTATCTGGATACATTTTACACAAACACATTCGTTCTCGCACTTCATACATGTGCCGACAGAGTCGCCGTTTCTCCTTTCTCCACTTTCTGTGCGTACGCATGGGTCAGAGTTTGCGTGGAGGACCGCACATCTCCCGTCAAGTTTGGTTTTTATAAATCCCAATATTTGCTTAGAAATTGGCGTGCGCCCTCTTCTGGGCGTACGCAACGTTTATAAATGAGGCCCCTGGCCCATTCCTTATCAGTGCTTTGTTGCAGTTTATCCACATGATAACCACAAAAACACTATTTATTTATATATTTTATTATTTCACGCTTATAATACAGTAGAACACCATGCGCTAACTAACCACAACACCTTAGCCTACCAGACAGCTTAGCAAAGAATAGTCAGATCATTTAAGGACATGAAAATTGGAAGTGCCAGTCATCAAACGTTCATGTTTCTATTTACTTTAGTATTTCCTTTGTGGACACAGACCATGATGCAAAGCATTCTGGGGCTTAGTGACATCAGTCCACTGAGGTTAAATGAGGCCAAACCCATTATCCCTGTAACTGGTGATTACAGAATAATAGATCTGTATGTTATACTTATGTTATACAGTCTTTCAACCTACATTTCCTAATTTCCTTTCATGCAACTTCCGAGTTCTAAAACCTAATGCATTTCACAGTGTGTCCATTTTACGTTCATATATTTACTCTCTGCTTGTTTTCATTATTAAAGGGCTTGGTTTTAATTGCTTGAAGGGAAATATTGAAACCCAGCATGTGTGGTTTGGCTGCACAAATATAATATCAGACAGTCTATTGTTGTATTGACCAATATATTGATCTTTCCAAGAGTACATTCTTCTATTGGGGTTGAACTGTGCTCGCTATGCACCTGCTCTCTTGATACAGTGCCAGGGAAAGTGAGGGTGGATTTGAAAAGTGTCTTGGAAGTGAAATGCGTTTCATTACTGTGGCTCCACCCCAGCACATTTCTGCATCTGCTGTTTCATCTAATAATGAGTCTAAAAGGTGAATAGGGCAGCGGGACCATAATCTCTTTTGATACCCAGGAACTATTTGTCTGGAATGTATTTTGACGGCTCATGTCACCTGACCTGTGTTTGACTGGTGCTTGAAGACCAGAGTGAAAACATGAAGCACTTACAGTTTTTTTCGATCGCTAACCCACAGTGGGCACAACTGTAGCTCAATGTGCAAAACTCTAACTACAGTCTGCACTACCAACAGTCACTGGAGCTGAACAGTTCACTTCACCTGCAAAACAGGTTCAGTGCAGCAAACACTATGAACCAGCCTCATTGAGATAACACACACTGTCACTCAGAACCTGCTCAGAGTACAAACACTAGCATCAAACCCCAATACACAAATTACAAACTTTTAATCTTTACAGTTTGAATAATTTGAGTTATTTCACACAAATTACATAATAATTTCTTTGATGAAAGGGTGAAATTATTTCACATGAAATTGTTTATTTTATAACATACCAGTTTTTTTAGGAAAACAAAAAGAAATGAAAATCAGAAGTTTGCTTCATTTTGTATATTTTATTGAAAACATTTCCAAATGTAGTATTTATCTGTGTAAATATTCTATAATTGTAATACAGAAATCAATTCCTGTAATGTTGTCATTTACTGTAAGGAAAGGCAACTCTAAGCTGTTTGTTTGCTGGAAAATTCGTATTACAGATGCAACTTTAGATTTTTGCAGATTGGGTTGCACTCTCAACCCTGCCTCTCTCAATGCGAGACCATGATTCACAATAAGGTCTATCAGTGTTGCCCTTACTGTATTTCATCAGACATTACAGCTCTATGTCTTCTAGGTCTTCCTCTACACATCCACACTCTCACTGCCACTCTTCTACCTCCAACAACCTGTCTTCCTGGGTCCATTTCCAAAAAAAAAAAATATTTTTGAGCTTTCCCTTTATACTGTATATATGTTCACTAACAAGTCTAAAACAAGACATCTTAGTGTTTCAGTTGAAATTGCAATCCGCAGTGTTTGAAAGGCATTCATTCTGTTTTGAATGTGTGGTTTACAGTTGTGGCAGCAGTGTGTTAGCATTTGAAAAAAGTGCTGGAAATCCACAGTGTTGTGCAGGCTGTGGTTAAGCCATGAGATAGGTGTGTAGAGTTTTGAAAATTGTGTTTTATCAATGAAAAACGAGCTACAGTTTGGTCCGAATGAACCGCTGCTCTGCATAGTGTAGTTAGAGTTTTGCACTTGTCGTTCCAGTTGTGCCCACTGTGGTTTAGCAATTGTAAAAAACTGTAAAAACCAGTCCAGCCACATATGGAAATGTAATGTGTCTGTTTGCACTGAATGTTTGCACTGAATGCCTGCTAGTAAAGCATCATCTTATTTACTCAATGAGCTCCTCAATTGACCAATGTCAGACTTGTTTTGTATTACTATTTATTTAATTTTATGATGTATTGTTAAATGTAAATTAATTTAAAGCAACATTCAACATTTGAGAATATTGTCATGAACATGTCCCAGAATAAGGCCCTGCACCTTATAGTTCTTTGCATTGGTACCAAAACTCACCTCTCGTTTTGGCACCAGTGTTTCATCCTTCAATTTATTAAATTTTTATTTTTATTTGTCATTGAAAGATATTTAGTGTAGACAAATACTAAATGTAAATTCTCCCATTTGAAATGCTGGTATACGAGGAAGTCGATTAATATTCTGTCTATTGACTGATTGATTATTTGACTTAATATTTTCAGCTCTAATACAAAACAATTCAATCCAGTAGCCTTGCTATAAACACATAAGTTTATAAAGCTCCAATAAATGAAGTGATGGATCTTATGTAGATGCAATGCTAAGCACCCAGATAGCCCAACAATATATCTTGTTCCAATGTGGTGTAGTGCTGCAGGGAATGACTACAGAATCCTATGGCACTGTTCAGTGTGTCCATTCACTGAAAGCGTTGCATAAATCTGCTTAATCATTCAGTAAGCCGTGAGTTATGAAACAGTGTTGATGTTAACTGTGACGGCCTGGCCACACCATTGGCCTCTTGACTCCCTCACTCTCATAAGTGGCTCCCGGCACCGTTTGTTTCAGGCACCAGTGATCCAAGGATTAGCCTCCTCCAAAGCTGCTAGACGGGTTAAAAGTAGCCCAACTGGGTCTATTTTTAATACCAAAATAAAAGGTGAGGCTGTGGTACTTTTAGGAAAGACCTACAGTGGCTTGCAAAAGTATTCATACCCCTTGAAATGTTCTACATTTTGTCACGTTACAACCACACACGTATATTTATTTTATTGGGATTTTATGTGATACACCAACACAAAGTGGCGCATCATTGTGAAGTGGAATGAAAATGAAACGTGGTTTTACATTTTTTTTTATAAATAAAAAACTGAAAAGTGTGGCGTGCAAAAGTGTTCAGCCCCCTGAGTCAATGCTTTGTAGAACCACCTATCGCTGCCATTACAGCTGCAAATCTATTGGAGTGTTTCTCTACCAGCTTTGCACATCTACAGACTGATATGTATTGCCCATTCTTCTTTGCAAAATAGCTCGAACTACAGATTCAGTATCAGATTGGATGGAGAGCGTCTGTCAACAGCAATTTTCAAGTCTTTCTCAATATTCTCAATTGTTTTTAGGTCTGGACTTTGACTGGGCCATTCTAACACATGCCTATGCTTTGATTTAAACCATTCCATTGTAAATCTGGCTGTATGTTTAGGGTAGTTGTCCTTCTGGAAGGTGAACCTCCACCCAGTCTCAAGTCTTTTGCAGACTCTAACAGGTTTTCTGTCCTGTATTTGGCTCCATCCATCTTCCCATCAACTCTAACCAGCTTCCCTGTACCTGCTGAAGAAAAGCATCCCCATAGCATGATGCTGCCACCACCATGTTTCACGGTGGGGATGGTGTCTATAGGGTGATTTGCAGTGTTAGTTTTCCACCACACATTGCATTTTGCATTAAGGCCAAAAACTTCAATTTTGATCTCATCTGAACAGAGCACCTTCCTCCAGCCCTTGCCAAAAGCCATGCATAGTCAGATGAGACCAAACGTGAAGTTTTTGCCTGAATGCAAAATGCAATGTGTGGTGGAAACTAACACTACAAACCTACCCTAAACATACAACCAGATCTACTATGAAATGATTTAAATCATTTCATAGTAGATCTAATGTGTTAGAATGGCCCAGTCAAAGTCCAGACCTAAAAACAATTGAGAATATTGTGAAATACTTGAAAATTGCTGTTGACAGACGCTCTCCATCCAATCTGATGCTGAATCTGAACCTTGAGCTATTTTGCAAAGAAGAATGGACAAAATATATCAGTCTGTAGATGTGCAAAGCTGGTAGAGAAATACTCCAATAGATTTGCAGCTGTAATGGCAGCGATAGGTGGTTCTACAAAGCATTGACCCGGGGCTGAATACTTTTGCACGCCACTGTATTTCCACAGAGAAGAACCGTGATACAGAAAGTGAGCTAAAGTAGTCCCAGTTTCAGACTGCAAACTGAGCACTTGATTTAGTCCCTGTTGGAGGGGTGTGGTTGTGATACTCCTCAAGGTATATGTGCATGAGTTTGTTGGTATTACCTTGGGCGTTTGTTGTTGGAGAGTTTTTGTTTGTATGCAAAAATATCTAATAATACCCAGAACACACCCTGAGAGTTAACAATGATACAAAGTGTTGTTTTATAGCGTGTTCTGTTAGCACGTTGTAAAAATGTCAGAGGCGTGTCAGAGTTACAGCTGCATATGCTGTTTTTTCGTGGCTTGGGTATTCATAACCCTTAAACTTTTCCACATTTTGTCACATTACAACCACATACGTAAATGTATTTTATTGGGTTATATGTGATTGACCAACACAAAGTGGGGCATAATTGTGAAGTGGAATGTAAATCATACATGGTTTTCAATTTGTTTTATTGTAAATAAGCTGAAAAGTGTGGCTTGCAAAAGTATTCAGCCCCCCTGAGTCAAAACTTTGTAGAACTACCTTTTGCTGCAATTGAGCTGCGAGTAGGGCCCGACCTATATGGGTTGTTTGGGGCCGATGCTGATACTGATTATATGCAGGAAAAAAAATGTATTACAAATTAATCGGCCGATTAAATTTATTTTTTTTATTCCCCAAATAATAAATATTGAAAAAACATACTTTTTTGAAACTTTAAATATTGACACATTAATAATTTGTCAAAAATGTGTACTGGAACTTTTCTTTACACATTTTTGTTGAAGTAGCTACAAGGAAACCGCTGATGCTCATAAATTACACGTAACCCTAAACTAGACCCCCAGTGCAAAGAATGCTATTTCATATTGTTTTTCTTTCATTTTCAACAATGCAAAACAAGCTTTGTTTTTCGAGGAAATGTTTGTATATTGGAGCCTATTGTATAGTGTATGATTTGACACTTCATGTTCCCTTTTTGACAGACCATGATCTGATGCAGATGCTGCTAATCATTGGTTCTCTAGATAAAGACTGATGTAATCAATACGTTATGTATTTATCTCTTGATTATTATGTTGATTGGTGACTGTAGTAGGACATATGGAAGCTCAGGTACATCCTGTTGTGTTCACATAATGACATAATTTACCCACAAAGCACTGGTGTGTGCACATTGATTTTTACCCCGTACTTCCCCTTTCCTGGCATTTCAAAAGGGCACATTGGCTCTTCTTGAAAATGGTCATAAAACTATTTAAAAAATGGCCTCTTTTCTGGCTTCAGTTAACCTCTCCATACAAGGTGAAGTTGTGAAGACATTCTTTCCTTTTGGGGACAAGCTCGAGGACGTCAAACTTTTTTTTATTAAAACAGGTGGAATTGTAAAGCTCAAAGTAATGAATCTTTGTGATACACTGTGTATTGTATCTTCTATTGTTTGAGGTAATTGAGAAATTGGGGACTCCCTCTTTTAAAGAGACAATTATTGTAGAACAAAAGACAAGGAACAGCGGTGTCATTGTTTGTGTGTTTCAAGGAAATCACACTTGTCCAATAAGGAAGGCCCTTCCCTGAAATGGGCGGGGCAGAGCAGAGTGGGCGGTTGCTGAGGTGAAGTCAGCCATAAGATAAGTGAGAGCTTGAATTGAGCAGCAGAATGCAACAGGAAGGTTTAGTGTTAAGTCTCTGTGGGACCAATATAGCCACAGAGAAACCAGACGGAGGAGTTGTTGTTGGCTGATCCTGGAGGGCCGACCACATCGCATGGAGAGACACTCTCTGACACTGGCTGACTCATAGCTTTAGAACCGCAACACACTCTGACACACACACACAGTGTGCAACATTGAGAGAAGCTGTTGGATGCATTGTTAGTGATTGTGTCGGCGCCGGGACAACCTGTCAACCTGAAGCAGCATCCTCGTTCTATGTGTAAAGCCATGAAGTTCAACCTCATACCGCAGGACAGTCCTGGGAACCAGAACGAGAACAAAGTGTGGAAATGGTGAGAGGAGCATTTCAAGTATCTTCCATGTCTCTTTCTGAACACAGAGAATGTGTGATTAACCATGTTGTATAGGTGTAATGTTTAAAGGTGGTGTCACTGATTCTGGAGGACACAGAATCAGTGAATATCTCACTATGGTGTGTGTGTGTGTGTGTGTGTGTGTGTGTGTGTGTGTGTGTGTGTGTGTGTGTGTGTGTGTGTGTGTGTGTGTGTGTGTGTGTGTGTGTGTGTGTGTGTGTGTGTGTGTGTGTGTGTGTGTGTGTGTGTGTGTGTGTGTGTGTGTGTGTGTGTGTGTGTGTGTGTGTGTGTGTGTGTGTGTGTGTGTGTGTGTGTGTGTGTGTGTGTGTGTGTGTGTGTGTGTGTGTGTGTGTGTGTGTGTGTGTGTGTGTGTGTGTGTGTGTGTGTGTGTGTGTGTGTGTATTGAAAAAATAACTGGTGTTAATACACGAGTCTATCTTTTAACTGACAGCACTAGGCAGTGTGTGGAGTATTGCCAACCAGATGTGCAGTGAGTTAAGGCTGTGATTGGTCAGTCTGAAGTCAATGAGGAAAGCGAAGTGAAATCAGCTGGCGCTACTGAGTCAATTACCATGGTAACAATGCGCCGCGGTGAGGAGTTCGGCAGTTGAGTTCTCGTGAAGTATGTAATGTCAGACCAGAAAGAACTTCTCGCAGCTCTGTCACCGAGAGCTTTGTTCTTTCTTCTTGCGGAGTATGCAACGGCTGGGTGATTAATTGAATTTCGATTTTGGTTACAATTTTGGCTTCCCTCGATCATGAAAACAAGATAATCGTAATATTGTGCGGCACGCCGGGTCATGTGTAGTAAATGCAGCGCACCCTTCTGTCTCCACCTGCGCTCCGCCCCGCCCCCGCCCGAACACTGTCGCTTTCAGCGATTCCAGTGCAATTGTTTATTCAGCATAAAGTTAAAACGCTCGTCCAGGATGTTACACCGAAACACAAAAGCCTTGCGCGATTGAAGCAGCGTTTCACTCGGTGAAACATGGTGTGAGTGAGACACTGTGATGGCGGTGGTTAACGGTGTCATTCACTGTGAGAACTTGCAGGTGTGAGCCGCCGCGCAGAAAAGCTCTGTGGCTTTACGGGTAAAATGATAGTCGGGGATTCCTGCACGTTAACGTTTTTGAGAGGAAAGGCTTCCGCTTTCTGATTGCATTTCTCGAGCCTGAATATATTGTGCCATGTCGGCAAACTATCTGCGCGACAAGAGCAAATATACAGTGAGACGCACCCCCTCCGTTAGTTTCAATCTACAGACGAAAAGTTACAACCAGCACCTAAGCATGGACTTCGTTTAAATAAAGCGTCAAATTTTTATTATCAGCGCTCTGATGCAAATTCTGAAGTCTGAACATTACTGTGTCAGCTGTGGTGTAGTTTTTTTTTACAGCAACTCAACGTGCACTGCAAAAAAAGAAGGCAATAAGTCGATCTTTTTGTAGATTCATAGCCAATCAATGAATGGTTCACAAATCACATCCCTAGTAAAATATTTATTTTACTCTTAGATTAGAAGGTTTTACTGATTATTTATTTTGTGTGGCTTTTTAGTTGTAGGCTATGTTTGAGGAGCACAATTGGGAGTTTTGTTTTTGTAATGTTGAAATAATTGGCTGAATTTTCATTTTGGTGCATCCCTACAATGAATAACCGTCTTTAATAACCGTGATTACAATATCAATCAAAATAATTGTGATTATCATTTTTGCCATAATCGAGCAGCCCTACGGTGAGTAAAGGGATATTAAACTGACTGTCAGGTCAGAGCTATGTTTCTATAGTTACCACATATTAAGCTTATTGATGGCCTTTTGTTTTTTAATTACAAAATACCTGTGTATTTGTCCTGAGTGTGCAGGACCTGACTGATATGGGTTTGGGAGGCTGGTGTGGTATGAAGGATCAGTCATTGCATGTAAAATGCTAGTTGTGTCATAGTTTGCGTGTTGTCACAGACTGGTTTGTTGTAAATGTGGTTTTGTCCGGAGCAGCGTTTGTTAAATGAAGGGGGAAGGCCAGGCAGGGTGTGGATGCTTTGAGGTGGTCTGAGGAGAAACTATTCATCAATAGATCACAGCCATGGCGTCGCTTCAGATGCTAATGAAGTTTTTGCTTTGTGGTATTGGTGTATGAAACCAGGCCTGCACAGCTTTACAGTAAGTTATCTAAATGTGGCTGCCTATTATTGGTTTAAAAGAGTGCTGTACTTTGACTAGAAGTGGACGTTTGCCTCCGACTGTGTCTACAATAAGACATACAATAAAATGTAATCTAAAAGGTGGGAATGTTAAAGCTTTAGTTTGGGATTTGCACGTTTCAGTACATGACATGTCACATGTGAGGGTGCAGGGTGATGTCCTGTTGGAGAGAATTATTTAGCTCCATATAATCATTTTTAAATATGAATAATTGTATTGTCATCATTATTAAGTGCTTGGACTCCAGCCATATCTGTCTCTGAATACATTATGTTCCTGACTGAATGAAGTCTTCAATGTTATTCTGCTGTCACAAGACAATGGTTTGTGTTCTAATACACAGCCCTCCAGCATCCCCAACATTTGGCTTTAAACTGTTCACAAGACTTCAACTTCGGGTTTTCTGAAATACCAAAGCGTTTTATAAAATGTTCTCCACATGTGACTGGCGATAGACTGAGCCCGTTGTACAATCAGTAACAGTCTAATGTGTATGACTGAGAAGAAGCTTATGAGAGCTGTCAACAGACATTGCTATTGTTTATAGAAATCTGAGTCTCGGAGCCGTTGGCTATTTCTGCTTTTAACGTTATTTCCTTAAGATTTTGATTGTATTCATGATATTCTCCCCCTGGGAGTTCCCATTTGTCATGCAGGGTCAGTGGTATGAGGAAACAGGGGCTGACTTTAAGCCAGGGAATCTTAATTGGATATGCACTAAGCAGTGCTGATTATGATCAAGAGTAGGATGGTGCAGATAGATCCAGAGAAATCAGCCAGGATCTGAGTCTGAAGGCTCAGCTAACATGCTGGGGAATCTACATTCAATGACTGTTGAGTGTGTTTGGCCCTCCTGAGGTTAAAGTTGTGTTCATGTGTTCAGGCACATCCAGGACCCCGCCAGCCAGAAACTGACCTGGAACAAGCCGCCAAAAAGTGTCCTTGTCATCAAGAAGATCAGAGATGCCAGCCTGCTGGAGCCATTCAAAGAGCTCTGCGTCTTCCTCACCAAGGTAAACCACACGCTCACTGTTGACCTTAAACACAAACATGAGTCCAGTTCATGACTTCATCAATCATGGAGCTTTCAAATGGCAGTATCTCCTAAACAACTCCTAATAAAAAAAATGTAAGATTAAATGTGTCTTCAGCGTGCTGGAGAATACTCCAAATCAATGAATATCTCCTCAGGATCTGCAACATACTGTGTGTGTGTTGAAACAAAATCCAGTGTTCATTTGTTTACATAGCAGTTTGCTGAACCTGGGCTGTGTATTAAAACCACAATTCCTTTCAGCACACAGACAGTAGCGGATGGTGAGGAAATATTTAGGGATTTTGACAACAAGCGTTCTCCAGGATCACTTACTCCACCTTTTAATGTGATTCCAATCCTCGACCTTACTTTGATGCATCCATCGGGCCAACCTTTGGCTGATATTAATATAATACGATATATATATATGATACTTCTACATATTTGGTCAAAGAAACTTCAAAATCCAGGATGCACACCTTTGTGTCGTGCGCAAGCCATAGCCTGAAGCTCAGGCCAATCGCAATAACAGTCAGAGAGATATGCGAGTCACAGACAGACGTTTCTTGCTTTATAGATAGATAGATAGATGCAGTGGCTGTTGCTAATTTTTTGTTTTTTCCTTGTGCGTTGTTTTAGGTGAAAGACATGATTGTTTATGTGGAAAATAAAGTTCTAGAGGACCCAGCCATTTCAGGAGATGAAAACTTTGGGGCCATCACCGAAAAATTCTGCACTTTCAGTGAAGGTATGTGGTCGGCCATCTTTGCTCTAAAAGAGGATCTCAGGATCTACTCCAGGATCCACTGTGTGCTAAGAGGCTTTGTGGCAAAATGATGGCATGAAAGCAAATTAAAGTCCATGTCTTATTTACCTTCATTTAAGTCTATCTAAATGTGAAGCTTGTAATGCATGGGATTTTAAGGCAGGTCAACATTACCGGCAGCAGCAAAATACATAAAAAAAAATATATATAAACCGATTTTGGCAAAATATGAATCGATTTAAAATCACGGGAGATAGGAATCGCGATTTTAACATGAATGATTTATTTCACCACCCCTGATTAAAAGCATTCCATTGATCCTAGATGAGGTTCTCATTGTTCTTATCTCTCTCAGATCTGGACGACATCTCCAATCGCGTAGACTTCATCATCTGTCTCGGTGGAGATGGAACTTTGCTGTATGCATCTTCACTTTTCCAGGTATTCAGTTGTTCTCCAAAATAATGTTCTGCCTTTCTGGGTGTTGAAGCCAAATGATTGATTTCGGGATGTATTGTATATTTTGCATTTGTTTATGAATTTTGAGTTTGTTGATTATTTAATTGATTTATGATTAATGACATTTGGTTGGAGGGATAGGACGGTGCGTAAAGCAAACGCCGCCCCCACAATTGGCATGGCGAGGGCGGCTTCTAATCTATATCAGCTGTGCCCAGTCGGGGAACTGGGTACCCAGGTATGCAGTCGCACTGTTTTTAGACCGCAGCAAATCGACCACAAACATGCACAGATAACGATCGCCAGGTAACGCACCGGCCTATTCCTCCTCCAACCCGGTAAGAAAAGAATGTCTAATTGTCTGTTGAGCCAGAGGAATAAACAACCTTAAACTGGAAAGAAGAGTTGTGGTTAATGTGGGCGCGTCTAGCAGCGCATATCCTGGAAACCAAGGGAACACAAAAGTATTGCACTTTTACTGGGTATGTCTTGGTCTCACTCGTGCTGTTTTGCATGTCTGGTTAACTCCTCTCCTGCTTTTGTTTATTTGCAGGACAGTGTTCCACCAGTAATGGCCTTCCACTTGGGCTCCCTTGGATTCCTGACACCATTCAAGTTTGACACCTACCAGTCTCAGCTCACTCAGATCATTGAAGGTACTGAACCTGTCTGTCAGCGCATGTCCTTTTGACAAGGCTCAACTCTCCAGTATCTGTTTGCCTTTCATGTGCTGTGCTCTATTTAACATTTAACGGCATGTGTGTGTGTTTACGTTTTGGACACAGGTAATGCTGCCATCGTACTGCGAAGCCGCTTGAAAGTGCGGGTGCTTAAAGAGAACCGGGAGAAGAAGGCCCGAGTGGACGAGAAGGGCATCATAATGACCAACGGGGACAGTGAAAGTAGCCGAAAAGCCATTCAATATCAGGTTAGTGGCTGCAAATCAATTCAAATACAATAAAACATTTTTCCATTCAAATATATTTAGGGCCTTTCTATCAATGGTAGTGATCATTTTGGTTCTTCTGATGAAAAAGAATATTACTATTTTTCTTACTCATTCACATTGTATGATGAAATGTTTCTTTAAATAGTTTCAAACCCATGTCCTGAGATGACATCATTAAAAAAGCACTTCAGTGGTAACAATTATGCATTTAAGAAATTCATTATTTATTTCACTGATAAAGAAACAAAGTTAAAAAGAGAAAGAAATGTAGCAGTTAGCAGCAATATACAGTTCCACTACAGCCTCCGTCTGTAAATAGATGGAAACAGGTCACCAATGTGCTGTCATTATAATGACACCCTGCACGTGGGCTTTCTACCTGTTGCTACCACACTTGCAGACGCCGTCATTGGCTCCAACACAAGAACTTAAGTTTCACCACAGGAATGAGGTTAAAGGCCTATGATTAGTGTTTCTCACTGGCTCTAATCCCATTACATGATGGGGGGAGGGGTGTGGTTTCTGTGGGGTGTAAACCAGGTGTAAGTGAGTGTTTACAAGTCCACCAACAGGTTCCAGGTTTATGATGGCCTGTGTGTGGCTGGGACTGTGCTGGGTTCTATACCAACATAGAATGTGTAGAAACCTGGATAATGTGTTAAGGTGCCAAAGCACACACGTTCATATCCAGGGTTCTGAAAGCAGGGTATGAAGTTTACATGCGTAGAATATAACTGGGATACTCCAGACACCTGGTCATTAGCAGCACGTGAACACACCTCCTCAAGTAGTGCGGATACAGGAGTTAAAGGTGGAGTCAGCCATTCTGGAGGACACTTGTTATCAAAATCACCCCTCATGATCCACTACCTGTATGTATCGTGTGTTCGGTGAAAACATTCTGATGTTAATACACAGCCTTGGCTCTGTGAACTGGTATGTAAACAAAGGATATGTAACTTGCCCATTTAGAAAAGGCAATGTTTTCTTCTTCAGCGCACAGTATTTACTGGTAGCAGATTGTGAGGAGATATTCACTGATTCAACAAGCATTCTCCATCGTCACTGACTCCACCTTTTTTAAATGCAAACTTGAAATGCTCAAAAGTTAACATGTGCTGGTGTGTGTCCCAGGTACTGAATGAGGTGGTGGTGGACAGGGGGCCGTCCTCCTATCTGTCCAATGTGGACCTGTTCCTGGATGGACACCTCATCACCACAGTGCAGGGAGACGGTGAGTGAGGGCCCATAATGGAGATGCTTCCATGAGGTCGCTCTAGCTTACCTTGCACCTCAAATATTTAAGTCCAGAGTCAGAGAGCGCTGGCACATAACTCAGATCAGTATGTGGATCAAACTGCCCTGGACCAAGCTGTGTTCTATAAACCAGTGTGTGGATATTGCAGAGATAAGTGTCTTCATCCACCTTGATTTTGGATTTCCATGAGATGCGATCATCAAAATGAAAGCAAAATAAAGGCTTGAAATATTCCACTTTATGTGTAAAACAATTATTTTTAGATGCACCTGTGCAATAGATTCATGCGTGCTTTAAGGAGGAGATGATGGCATCACCTTTAGAGGTCCACTGTTTGTTGACTGTGTGTGTGTGTGTGTGTGTGTGTGTGTGTGTGTGTGTGTGTGTGTGTGTGTGTCCTCAGGTGTGATTGTGTCCACGCCTACAGGCAGCACAGCCTATGCAGTGGCAGCAGGAGCTTCCATGATCCATCCCAACGTGCCAGCCATCATGATCACCCCCATCTGCCCACACTCACTCTCCTTCAGACCCATAGTGGTGCCCGCCGGGGTGGAGCTCAAGGTATTGACACTCACCAAATCACTCTTTGTGAAGAAGTGGCTTTGGTTTGAACTGACTTCACAAGTCCAGGCATTAGCTCTAATCTGCTGTATGGTTTCACACACATGTTTTTGTCGTCTTCGTGTTGTTTTTCTTCTAAACCCATTCACCACATGGTACAACAAGCAAGTTTACCTTTCCATAAAGATCCTACCATTTGGATTTTAGTTACTTGGAGTATTTTAGGTTTGTGTTGGAGCCTTGACCCCAAAAACATCAAACAAAATGCGTTTCTGGAAACTTAAAGCTTATGTCTTGCCTTTTCTTGGCTGCCGTTTGACATAAGTGCTCCTCTTAAAATCCCTATGACTGGTTTTCACTTCTAATTTTATCTCATACATTTTTTTGTGTGTATATATATATATATATATATATATATATATATATATATATATATACAGTATCTCACATAAGTGAGTACACCCCTCACATTTCTTCAAATATTTCATTATATCTTTCCATGGGACAACACTGAAGAAATGACACTTTGATATAATGTAAAGTAGTCAGTGTACAGCTTGTATAACAGTGTAAATTTACTGTCGCCTCAAAATAACTCGACACACAGCCATTAATGTCTAAACTGAAGGCAACAAAAGTGAGTACACCCCTAAGAAAATTTTTCCAAATTGGGCCCAAAGTGTCAATATTTTGTGTGGCCACCATTGTTTTCCAGCACTACCTAAACCCTCTTGGGCATGGAGTTCACCAGAGCTTCACAGGTTCCCACTGGAATCCTCTTCCACCCATTCATGACGACATCACGGAGCTGGTCGATATTAGAGACCTTGCGCTCCTCCATCTCCCGTTTTAAGAAGCCCCAAAGATGCTCAATAGGGTTTATGGCTGGAGACATGCTGGGCTGTCCATCACCTTTACCCTCAGCTTCTTTAGCAAGCCACTGGTCATCTTGGAGGTGTGTTTGGGGTCGTTATCATGTTGCCATACTGCCCTGCGGCCCAGTTTAAGACGGTTGAGTGCACGTTTTCAGCGTCACACCAAGAGGTTGGTTTTGGAAAATAGACGTATGAGTGCTGCCAGCATTGCTGCAGGGCTTGAAGTGGTGGGGGGTCAGCCTGTCAGTACTCAGACCATAAGCCACACTCTGCATCATACTGGTCTGCATGGCTGTTGTCCCAGAAGGAAGCCTATTCTAAAGATGATGCAAAAGAAACCCCACAAACAGTTTGCTGAAGACAAGCACACTACGGACATGGATCACTGCAACCATGTCCTGTGGTCTGATGAGACCAAGATAAACTTAGTTGGTTCAGATGGTGTCAAGTATGTGTGGTGGCAACCAGGTGAGGAGTACAAAGACAAGTGTATCTTGCCTATAGTCAAGCATGGTAGTTGGAGTGTCATGGTCTGGGGCTGCATGAGTGCTGCCAGCACTGGGGATCTACAGTTCATTAAATGCTAACATGTACTGTGACATACTTGAGCAGAACATGATCCCCTCCCTTCATAAACTGGGCCGCAGGGTGGTATTGCAACATGATAACGACCCCAAACACACCTCCAAGATGACCACTGCCTTGCTAAAGAAGCTGAGGGTAAAGGTTATGGCCTGGCCAAGCATGTCCCCAGACCTAAACCCTATTGAGCATCTTTGGGGCTTCTTAAAACAGGAGATGGAGGAGCGCAAGGTCTCCAATATCCACCAGCTCCGTGATGTCGTCATGAATGAGGGGAAGAGAGTTCCGGTGGCAACCTGTGAAGCTCTGGTGAACTCCATGCCCAAGAGGGTTAAGGTAGTGCTGGAAAATAATGGTGGCCACCCAAAATATTTACACTTTGGGCCCAATTTGGACATTTTAACTCAGGGGTGTACTCACTTTTGTAACCGACAGTTTAGACATTAATGTCTGTGTGTCGAGTTATTTTGAGGGGACAGTAAATTTACACTGTTATATAAGCTGTACACTGACTACTTTATATTGTATCAAAGTGTCATTTATTCAGTGTTGTCCCATGAAAAGATATAATGAAATATTTGAAGAAATGTGAGGGGTGTACTCACTTTTGTGATATACTGTATATATATAATTTTTATTTTTTATTTTTTTCATTGTGGTTGTGGTCATCACTTTTGCTATCACCCCCATTATTATTTTAACCATTTTTATGTTTCTTCTTTTTCTTGCATATTCAAAAGCATTAAAACATTTCTTTTTTTTAAACACACAAACAAGCCCTGTCCTTTCAGTGACATGTCCATTCTTTCTCTCTCATGTTCTCAGATCATGCTGTCGCGGGATGCCAGGAACACGGCCTGGGTTTCCTTTGACGGAAGAAAGAGACAAGAGATCTGCCACGGAGACAGGTCAGTCCACTTGCTCAGCTGCTCAGAGCACAAACACACACACAAGCCAACACGCAAGACCCATAACAATGAAGCACGTTAAACGAGCCATAACAAAGCCTAGACATTTACTCATGGATAATACAGTATGTGTAACACCCCAGGCCTGCTGCATCAACACTTCCATGCTTTTGTTATGTAACTCTATTATGCTGCTTAGTAGCCAAAGGGGAGAACATCCAGCCCAGCCTCTACCTTTATGTAACTCATCCACAGATGAATTACCCTCCTTTGGTTCTTGAAAAGAGCAGTGAGTCATTCTGAGATAATAGTGGAAATGCCCCGTGTTGCTTCAGAAGGGAGTCATTGTTACTGCATCTGATGTCAACACCCTTCTCTATCGTCTGGTGTTTGCACATACCTGGACTTCTCTTTCCTCTTTCCTCATTCCTCATTATCTGATTGGCTCTTCTATTTGTATCCCTGTTTCCAGCATTACCATCACTACTTCCTGCTTCCCCGTTCCCTCCATCTGTTTCCGGGACCCGGTCAACGACTGGTTTGAGAGCCTGGCCCAGTGTCTGCACTGGAACGTGAGGAAGAAGCAGAACCACCTCAGCTCAGAGGACGAGGAGTTCTAAAGGCCCTATGTTTTTCTACAATCTTCAAAAGGTCTTCTGCAAGCTCTCCACAGAGTATTGATTGCTCTTTAAGCCTGACCATGCTCTGTGCTGTTTGCTCTATACTGGATGAGAGGTCGCACCAAACTCCATTCAAAAAGAAATGTAAGCACGTTAAAAAGGTGGATTTTTGAAAGGAGTTTGGTCCCACTGCTTATCCAGGATTGTCCCTGTGTGATTTCTTCCTATAAAGCTGCAAAAGCAAAAAAAACGGCCATTTGAAGTCAGAATGCAGTTTGTAGGGAGAAGTTTTCTTTTTTTTAATAACTAGTTTTCTTTTTTAACGTGTTTTAAAAGAAAATGCAAAGTTTATGCTGATCTTGGACTAAAAGGCCAATTGTGGATGGCAGTTATTGCAATACTCTAGATGGGTGTTATCAGGTCTGTTTTAGCACTTTTTACTCTTTCAGACGGATGGCAGGGACACATTTAATACTTTCTAAACAACAAAAGCCAGTTTTTACGTCTGTAGAGATAAAAAGGCTTTCTCTGGAAAATTCACAAAGAAAATCTGTTGCTCAGATTTCCCCGATTTCTGTTCATCAGACCAGAAAAGAAAACCATGCATTGCATTGCCATCATCACATGTTGTTTTTTACACATTGTTTGCAGTGCACCCTGGGAAAGAGCAGATTTACAGACTGTGCCTTAAACACTGCTGTGTATACAAATGTTATGTTACAAAAGGTTTACATCATGGCTATTTTGTATTCATCACATGTCGTCTGTTTTCCAAAACATGACACTTGATTGACTAATTGAGTGATGTACTAGTTTGCTCCATAGTGTCTGCTCTGCGACACTTGTCAACAATGTTGAAATTCATTCCAGAAAAAAATAGACCAGTTCAGATGTCTCCAGTGTCATTTTAACCTGTTTATCCTTCTTTTTTTTTTGTATGTCCACTAAGCCATAGCTGAACTCTGTGTAGGTTTTCTAGACCAGTGTGTGTGTGTGTGTGGGCTCAGGGGGACTTGTGTTTGTGTGTATGTCGAGGAATGGAATTATTTCAGACTTTGATGCATCCGTTCTACTGCAAGGCTGCAGTCTCTGCTGAACACTTTAAGGTGGCTAACTTTATCTGTTATTTTTTTGATGTTATGATTGGACCAAGTGAGCTCTAAAAGGCAATCATTCCTTTTAACTCTGAATATGTACATATATATATATATATATTTACATGTGATGCTTGAATAGGATGTATTTTGTAAAGTCTATATGTTTATTAACCAGTTTACAATGTATCATTGCTGAAAATAAATCTATTTGGTACTTTTTTTACATTAATATGGTCTGCAGTTGTTAATCTTTTTTTTTGTTGATGCGGGAAAAAGTCAGTTATTAGCAGTTTCTGATTCTCAAACTTGATTCCTCAACTGTTAATTGTGATTGGAAAGAATTCCAGTGACGTACATTGGAATAGAGCCGAGACTCCTTCAGATGCATTCCAGGACGACTTGAATAGCCTCATGTAATCAGATGAAGTTCTTTATTCCATCTGTCAAAAGCAGAGCTGGTCTGTTCTGAAATGTTGCTCTCAGCTTTTTCTGTCCATAAACTTTTGATCCTCTATGAAGCGTTGTCAACTCTTCTCTCAAAGTGCTTTTCACTTTTGTAACGCTGACTGACTTTTGTAATATCAGTGAGATATTGTTAATGTTTCTAATACAATTTTTTTTTTCAGAGCACTTTAATAAACGGAGAGAAAAAATTATTACCGGGACGTGTGTTTTGATCATCTTGCTCCACACATGATGAAGTCCACTTAAGTTTAGGGAAAAGGTTCAAGAATAATAGACGTTAGTATGTGTTACCTCTGGCTGTATAGATATGTGCACAAGGAGGCCTGTCATAGAAGCACAGTCATGTCCATATAACGTCCCCTTTCACTCGTCGTATTAAGCAACAAATGAAAACACTTGATTGTGTTGTTTTATTAAGAACCTTGAGTGAAAAAAAACACTTTCGTAAGAAGTGCATTAAGGTGCCAAAGAAAGTTAAGTAAAAAACTATTCCACTATTACCCAAAGCAGAAGTCCAGATCACAAGATTTAAGTTAGACAATTATGAAGTCAGTCATTTTTTAAATGTTATTTACATGCATTAAGCAAAATAAAATAAAAATGTAAAGGCCACACACAAACACATTAGGTGTCTACACAGAGCGTTAAAAACACAGATGGATTTAGATATCACAATGCATATTGCAGTACAAATAAAAACTGATTATGGATCCAGTGTACAAAAGGCATTTGAAGTAGTCCCATACACAAAGGTTTGAATGCAGTGGAATGGTGGTTTCACATATGTGTAGGCACGCTGACAGTAGTGTTAGCTAAAATAAAATAAAATCTATACAGTAAAAAGCACATTAAGAGAAAACAGATCTCTGATCTTGTTAATGTTGAATAGAATCGTGAGCCCCATGATGAGAATCACAGTACTTCAGTGTCTTAGTGTCAGCAGCATGCAGCAGCTGTGTCCTTGGTCCACCACCATCGCATGTCTCTATCACTTGCTTGGTGCAAACACTGCGGGGGAGACAACATGTAAAAATGTGAGATTAAGAACATTTTGGGTTTTCCGCCGCTTTCTAGCCAACATAAAAGAGCTTGAGGTCAGCGCAGACCGGGAAAAACCCAGGTTTCTTCTAGATAGAATATTTAGAATTCTGCTCATATTCCCCTCAATGTAGAGTTTGTTTAGTCTTATAGTTTTTTTCGATCGCTAAACCACAGTGGGCACAACTGTAGCTCAATGTGCAAAACTCTAACTACAGTCTGCACTACCAACAGTCATTAGAGCTGAACAGTTCACTTCACCTGCAAAATAGGTTCAGTGCAGCAAACACTATGAACCAGTCTCATTGAGATAACACACTGTCCTCAGAACCTGCTCAGAGTACAAACACTAGCATCAAACCCCAATACACAAATTACAAACTTTTAATCTTTACAGTTTGAATAATTTGAGTTATTTCACACAAATTACATAATATTTTCTTTGATGAAAGGGTGAAATTATTTTACATGAAATTGTTTATTTTATAACATACCAGTTTTTTTAGGAAAACAAAAAGAAATGAAAATCAGAAGTTTGCTTCAATAGATACACATTTTGTATATTTTATTGAAAACATTTCCAAATGTAGAATGTATCTGTGTAAATATTCTATAATTGTAATACAGAAATCAATTCCTGTAATGTTGTCATTTACTGTAAGGAAAGGCAACTCTAAGCTGTTTGTTTGCTGGAAAATTCGTATTACAGATGCAACTTTAGATTTTTGCAGATTGGGTTGCACTCTCAACCCTGCCTCTCTCAATGAGAGACCATGATTCACAATAAGGTCTATCAGTGTTGCCCTTACTGTATTTCATCAGACATTACAGCTCTATGTCTTCTAGGTCTTCCTCCACACATCCACACTCTCACTGCCAAGGGCGCAACTACCCACTTTCTGGGGGGTATGCAGACACTTAGCAGGCGCCCCCCACCCCAGAATTACAGACTTCCATTTTAAATTACATATTAGAGCAGGTGATCGGCTCAACCATGTCATGTCTGCCTGCACTGATTAAAAGTAAAGGACACAGTGATGAACAGGTTGGTCAGCAAAAATTAAAACCATACTGGGCATGTAGGTTTTTGTGGCCTCACTAGTGTCAGGCATGCAAACTCATAAGACATGAAAAAGGTAACATATCTGAAAACAAACCCCTGTAGGGGGGTCTGGGGTTTTCCCCCCCAGAATGTTTTGTGATTTGAACATGTAAAATAAGCAATTTGGTGTACTCTGGTGAAGAGAATTAAAGACAAAGAAAACTTTTATTTCAGTTCAAATGAATAGTAAAATGAGACAAACAAGTTAGTCAGCCAACCTTCTTGACTTTACCCAACAACGTGTGTAGGTATTTACTAAGAAAGACGTTAAAAAAACAGCTCAGAAAAACGGTTAAATTGGAAAAACCTTGTTGATAAAACTTGTTTTTCAAGTGAATGAGAGAGAAAAGGCATTAAATAAGACAAAAAAACTTAGAGCCACCAATCTATCGCACCAAATTCCCTTACAATAAACTATTATATACTCTCTCTCTCTCTCTCTCTCTCTCTCTCTCTCTCTCTCTCTCTCACTCTCTCTCTCAGAGTCAGGCAGGTACAGTATCTATAGATGCTTTCAAGCGGAGCCCCCATCCACCCTCTGCATGTAAAAGATTCCAGCCCCCTTGTATGTCTGAAATGTTGCACCCGGATGCTGCTTTGCAGGTTGATCCAGTGGGTTCCCGGGATGCTTTTCATGACAGTAATGGAGTGGGCAGAAATGTGCCATTGCTTTATAATTGCTTGTTTCCTCTAGTGTGAGATGTTACATTCCAGAGCCATTTTCCACACAGATTTTTAAAATCACTCTTTCCTGACAAAAAAAGAAAAGCTTCTTTAAAGGTATTGTTCTTCATGCTTCCTGTAATACTGTATGTGTAACTTACACACTATTCAAACCGATCCTGAATTGTAATGCTTTGGGGGATTCTGAATTGTGGTGCCCCCCCCCCCCCCTTCCTTAGCATTGTACATTATACTTAGCATTGTACAACATACTTCAAACACTATACATGTACATAAGCCCTGCTGCTCACCCGCAGAAAACATTTTCTCAGAAACATTTTTTTGTCGTTACACTCATAGCTCCAAAGAAAAACCTGTTGTTCTAGTTTACACTGCCTGGGAATCTTATCTACTGTCTGAGGGGCCGTATTCACAAAATATTTTATCTTAGCGCTAAGAGTACTCCTAAGGAGCACTAAAAGCTCTTAGTAAGGAGTAATTTCTTAAAACCCAAAGCTGATAAGATCAACTTTTACTAAGGAATGGGAGGGACTCCTAAGATAAGAATAGAGGGCGGTGTTGACCCTGTTGCTATGGATGATGTCATGTTCATACCTTCTATGCCCACAGTGATTGGCTGAGAGGGAATGAGAGCTAAGAGTGAGTTTATGATAGAACCACTGTGGGAGATATCCATATCGTGTCGCTGTATTAAAGTGAAGAGTTTTTATATACAATTAATGACAAGTGACACTGATTTAACATGAAACCAAGATACTGCAGGGTTTCCCACACATTCGTTCACAATTAACCTACAATAGCGCCACATAGGTCTATTAATTTAAAATGTTACAATGATTTGAATCGGAAAAAATATCCTCATTGAACAGCTGCACGCCATGCACTCTCACTGTATTTCCCTCAACGGCGGACTATGCCGCAATAGTCAGACAGCGACAAACCAGGAAATTCGCAATTTAGAAACAACAACTGGCGAAATCGTAAAGTGCATGCGGAAGGAAAAAGGCGAGACACGCAACTATACAGTAGCGGACCTGTGGAATGGAGGAGATGGAAGCGCCACATATGGGCCTACTCTAGTAACAAATTAAACCCAAACGTGACACCAACAGTAACTTTCAGTGCATCGTAAACCCAAAGCAACTGCAGGAAAAGGAACTTAATACATATTTTTTTATATAAATATAATAAATATAAATGTGTCTACTTTCTAAACATAGCTTTACTAAGATCATTAAACCCTTACAGCTATTAAGGTACCTTTTGTAAAGCTCACTAGCATTAAATCTCTCCAAAATGCCATCAAATGAGTGTCTGTGATTTACTCTTAGTGACTTAGGAGTCCTCTCGAGGACTCCTAGCTTTTCATAGACTAAAATGCTTTGTGAATTACACTTATCTTAAAAAGTTAGGAGTCCTAAAATTAGGAGTGAAACGCCCCTTATTTTTGAGAGTTACTCCTAAATCAGCACGTTAGGACCTACTCTTAGCCTTAAAATGTTTTGTGAATACGGCCCCAGATCATTTACACAAACGCTGTTAAATACAGAAAAATGCCGACTCCAAATAATTTTCCCCCGATCGCTTTGGCGCCCCTCTAGTGCGGCGCCCCTATGCGCCGCATGTAGTGCATACCCACTTTTTGCGCCACTGCTCACTGCCACTCTTCTACCTCCAACAACCTGTCTTCCTTGGTCCATTTCCAAAAAAATATTTTTGAGCTTTCCCTTTATACTGTATATATGTTCACTAACAAGTCTAAAACAAGACATCTTAGTGTGTCAGTTGAAATTGCAATCTGCAGTGTTTGAAATGTGTTAGCATTTGAAAAAAGTGCTGGAAATCCACAGTGTTGTGCAGGCTGTGGTTAAGCCATGATATAGGTGTGTAGAGTTTTGAAAATTGTGTTTAAGCAATGAAAAACGATCTACAGTTTGGTCCGAATGAACCGCTGCTCTGCATACTGTTGTTAGAGTTCTGCACATGTCGTTCCAGTTGTGCCCACTGTGGTTTAGCAATCGTAAAAACCTGTAAGGGACTCAGAAGCAGCAGTGTATACTCACTCCTCTCCCGCAGGCCTTGACCGAAGCTGTGCACCAGTCGGACCAGGCCCCACAACAGAACCACTTTAATGAGCAGAGACACCAGCGCTCCAGTGACGGCTGCTGCCTCCAGGGTGTACACGCTGTCCTGGAACCATTTCACGCCCACCTGCAATAAGAGCAAAGCATTCTTCAGTTCTTCTTCTTATTTTCGCATTAAACTATTTCTTTTATCTGTACAATGTATGATTTTCAATACATTATTTTTTTTAAACTAGCATTATGTCCACAATAACCACTTGTGTTTGACTGTGACTGGACTAGACTACTTCACTTAGTACTAGTTTGAGTCTTTACATTCGCGCAAGAATCACACAGGCACTTAGGAAGTTATGTTATGTTATGTAAGCGACAAAAATAAAAACAGAAACACGCTTTGGATAACTATTCAGCTAATTATTTAGACATGGCAGAGCAGTAAATAAAGAGACCTCCAATTCCTGTTAAAAAATATAGTTAGGTAACACAGCTTTGATATGCCATCTGCATGATATGCGTGAATGATATAAGTGCAATGTCATGTTCATATAACAGTGACAAATGCTTCAGTAAATGGTGCTTTAGGGTGTATTCACACATGCCGTGTTTAGTTCGGTTGAAACAAACTCAGGTGCACTTCCGCCTTCGCTGCGCATCTTTCAGACATGTGTGAATACAGCAATCGCACTCGGGGGCGGACCAAACAAGCGCTCCGAGACCCAGCTGAAGAGGTGGTCTCGATGCGCTTCCATACGCACTCTGCTGCAGTTCGTTTGTGGTGTGAATTTGTCCGGACTCGATCCGACCCAAATGCAGGACGCACTTTGCCTTTTCTTTCTTAACTTTTTTAATACATCGCCGTCAGCTTCACATTATGGGACAGTGTTGTTGTCGCCATTGTTAGGAAGATTAGTTATGGTTTGACCGGGACGGAGCCCCGAGCGAATATATTACATTTGATAGTGACGCGTAAACATGCTGATGTGTTCAGCGATCAGATGAAGGAGAGGGGAGCGTCTCACGTACAGTGCCAACAGGTTCACACTGCGCTTTGCATCAAGTGTGTGTTTTTATTTTGCTTCCCGGCCACCGTTTATACTATCTCCGTGTCAGTTTGGAGCTGAGCTGTGTCGAACTGACACCCAGCTCAGCTGTACAGCTAAATCACCAAACAAAAAAATCTAAACTCTATTTGGTCTGGACCAAAGCACGTGAACTAGCGGACTTTCCCTGTGTGAATCTACACCCTCAGTGAAGAGGAAAATCCCTCAATGCTTTCATGAGATAGTGTGCTCACAACAATGGCCCAGACGTAAGGAGAACCCAAAAATATAATTAAAACTATAGTATACGCCATGTTTGGAAATTACTACGAATTTATGAAAGTGAAGTGAACTGCTTTTAAAGTGGGCACGTTTAGGGAGAGGCTTTGTTCTATGTTCTGACCTCTAGATACTGTATATTGAGCACCGTCTTCTTTGGGAACACTACTCCTCCATAAGTGACAACACACTGTGTGCAGTGTGCATGGCTCTGTATGTGTTAAGAAAAGAAACTTCGTAAAGCCTCCCACACTCATAGAGATGTGGAGATATGCTCTCACCGTGTACATCAGGTAGACAAAGAAAGCCAGTTGAGGAAGGCTTTGAACCATGAAGACCCAGACCAACACCTTGGCTTCCTTTAAAACCTGAAACACATGTTGGTTATCAACACCCACTGCCTCTCAATTCAGTCATGGGAAGAGTGTTTGTATGAGGAAGATGGAGGAAGTGAGTGGACTGACCGCCACAGCCCCTACAGCGGCGGTGAGGCAGGCCCAGGCCACGCCCACAGCCAGCAGGATGCTGTTGATAGTAGACATGCTGGAGTCTGATGTGGTGATCAGGATACACAGACACAACTGAAACACAGTGAAGAAAGACACAAGCTCACTGGGACAGATACGTGTTGTTCTGTTTGTCTCTTAAAGGTGCAGTCAGTCATTCTGCAGAACGCTTGTTGTCAAAATCACTTTGTCTAAATCAGTGAATATCTCCTCATGATTGGTTGCATGTCCGTACTGTGTGTGCGGAAAAGAAAATGTGGTGTTCATGTAGCCTAAACTCTGTAAACTGGCATGTAAACAAAGGGGGCCCACCGTAGCCAGCAACATGGCAGTTTAAAGAGCCTATGGGCTGTTTATTAACACCTTTTTTCAGTGCACACTAGGGATGTAACAATATACCGCAAAACGGTCGTTCGCGATATGAAAAGGCCACGAATGTCAACCGTAAGTTTTTTCTTGTTATACCGCGTCACGGTATTGAGGCGAGCGTGCATGGTAAATGCGCTCCGTCATTGTGGAGAGTCTGGTAAGCAACGTTGTCATAAACGTAGCACTCAATCTAACACTGTATGGGCCACACCAACATTGGAAACCAAACAATAACACATTGACACAACATCTTATCACTGAAACATGACTTCTAACTTTAAACTGAACAGTCACGTCTCACGTGGGCCGTTGTTTACACTAGCGCGTGCAGCTTCACAACATTGAGTCACGTAGCAGCAGAGAAGAGAGAGAAAGAGAAAAGGGAGAGATAGAGAAAAAGATCGACTAGCTTACCAGACTGAAGAGAAAGTTGCTCGCGGGTCAATTATATCATTATGAATCCAGGCGAACGTGAGGAAATGAGATTATAAAAAAAAAAAAAAAAAAATAGAACAGAATAGAATAGAATCCACCGCCACCGCGCGTTAAATCCCCGGTAAAGTCGGCGAACTTCGGTGAAAGGCAGATGAAGGAAATAAGTCCAAAGATCCTTGATATATTCATCACAACTTCACGTGAACTCAGCAGACAGTAGCTAACAGCATGTTGCGCAATACTATGGAATCCCTACTATGTCAAACTTAGGTGACACTACTTTGGTCAAATGAAGGTGACGTTGCGAAAGTGTGAGGAAGGGAGGGGGAGAGGAGTGCACTGCAAAAACATTGATTTTGAGACTGCAATTTAAGTTAATAACAAATAAAAATCATAAATAAATATTTTACTGAGTTAATTGTGCTTGTCATAATGTAGGCCTATTAAGGTAAAACATGGCTTGTAAAAATAGAGTTGATAAGCAAATAAAACATAAATAAATGGGGAAATTATCACACTATTTAAATAATTTTTATTTTATACATACTTTTACAGTTACAGACAAGTGACTAAATTAAGTTTAGATTTAAAATTCCTATTTCAGTTTGAAAAATATAGATGTAAAGCTTCTTTAAAAACAGCAGTAGAGAAGCAGTGTCTTTGTTTTGGTGATAAGTTGTTTAAATCTCTCAGAAATCTCTTCTTCATATTAAGATATAAAAAATTTGAATTATTCTTGCGTTTATGTTTTATTTAAATCAGCGGTACAACATTTCATTTGAGGGGGTAGAAATGAATTCCGCGCTTAATATCGTATCGTGATATCGTGATATCAATCGCAATATCGTATCGTATCGTATCGTACCCAAAATTTCATATCGTTACATCCCTAGTGCACACACAGTGTGACAGATAGCAGATCGTGAGGAGATATTCACTGATTTCGACAAAAAGTGATTTTGACAAAAACATTCTCCAGAATGGCGGACACCACCTTAGGTATTAATGAATTTCACCTGTAAGTGCAGAAGTGTAGAATAGTCGGATCCCTGACTCCACCTTTAATAAAGCCAGAGGCTCATTTGAAGAGACACTTTGTACATCAACCTGACCATGGACTAGAGATGGAAATAAGCCACTGGCTAGAATGTTGCAAACGAGTTGAAGGTGAAGCCCTGTGGCCTGAAGTAAATGCAGCCTGGCTACGTGTGTGTGTGTGTGTGTGTGTGTGTGTGTGTGTGTGTGTGTGTGTGTGTGTGTGTGTGTGTGTGTGTGTGTGTGTGTGTGTGTGTGTGAGACCAGATAAACCTGCTCTCTTGCTGTTCTCAGCGCTACGTGTTGCTTTCACTGGCTTGGTGTTCACAACAAATCAAACATGAGTGGCAGAAGGTCAAGGTGTGTTCAAGTCCCCGGAGGACACGTGGGACATTTGTGCCTGAGGTCGGATGTGGGAAACTGAGTCAACAGACAAGGAAATGAATTAAAGCTGGA
This sequence comes from Ammodytes marinus, assembly GCF_949987685.1. Taxonomy (NCBI): domain Eukaryota; kingdom Metazoa; phylum Chordata; class Actinopteri; order Uranoscopiformes; family Ammodytidae; genus Ammodytes; species Ammodytes marinus. The sequence goes on along the minus strand of NC_137211.1, from coordinate 28,486,798 downwards.
ACAATAAAGGCAACAAAGAGCATGAAGATTTATTTGACAGTGTCTCTGATGGTGGAATTCACATTGCAACAAAAACACTGGTAGGAAGACTATAAGCACAGCTCAAAGTCAACTTCTTCATCTCAACTGCCAGAGTACTAGGAAAGCCTAAATGTTTCACCTTAAGGGAGCAACACAAACAACATGACTACTGGCCTTACTGCACAGTGGAGGAGGTGACAGTCCCTGCGTTCCGAATCACATTCTTTCTTTTTTCTATTCTACATACTACATCTGACGATAAAAATATTCTAGTTAGGATGCAGTATGCTACAATTGGGATCCCCATTTGTTCTCATATGGAGTTCTCCGTCGATGTGACATCACTTCCGGTGCGCACTGGATTGTGGGTCAGAATCGCCCAAATAGGATGCTGTTTTCAACACTAAAAAAATATCGTCTGGATGTAGTAGACATCCTGGTATTTCTAGCCATAATAAATCGTAGATAATAGTAATAGTATGGGTAATAATAGTAGATTGTACGGGTATTGGAACGCAGGGACAGTTTTTGTTTTACCTGAGCCTGTAGGTCAAAGGTGACCATGGAGAAGCAGAGGTTGAGCAGGAAGTATTGCTCCTGGAGGCTCTGCAGTGCCCCGCCCACCCTGAAGGCCATCATGTTGGGCCTCTGGATCAGCAGCGCCGTGCAGAAGATATGGATCACACCCAGACTCATGATGCACACGAAACGCACCTGAGGTCACACACACACACACACACACACAGACCCAAACACACGCACACACACACACACACACACACACACACACACACACACACACACACACACACACACACACACACACACACACACACACACACACACACACACACACACACACACACACACACACACACACACACACACACATGGCTGCAGTTCTCCGTGTTTCAGGGTTAACACATCCTACTCACAAATGACTCAAGTGTTGACACAATGTATTCACGTTGAACTCTCTGACCAGTCCAACATCTAGTTTGACACTGTACATGGACAATATGAGCTTTTGTCTGTAATATAATCAGCAATAATCTGTGCTCAAACTTCAAATGTGCTCATTGTCATGCCAGTTAAACAATCCTTTAAGCTAAATGCTAACATTTGCATACTGGTACGCCCACAAAGCCAATGCTAACGCGCCCCACACACATCCTGCGTCTACCTCTGGAGCGCGTCGCGTTACCTTACTGCTGCCTCTCTCGGACTTTTCTCGGACACACATGCAACGTCTCAGCAGCTGCTGCTGCAGCGCTGCTTCTAAAAGCCCTATCTTTCTACATAGAGTTTTCATAGATAATTCCCATTAAAAATGAAGTTCTTTCATGTCATCTATGATGCATATGATTTATATTGAGTCTGGACAGTAATCCGTGCGCCCCATTGCCATTTTTTTTCTTTTTTTTGCCATATTTTCGCTTGTTGGAAGTTTTATTTTGAAGGGGACACACCAGGAAATGGTGAAACTACAGCGAAAGCTGCCAGTATGAAGTCAATATGACTCTCAGCAGAGTATTTCAAAAATCACTTTACTGATTTATACGGGAGAGAGAGAGGGGGGTGTGGTCGGGGAAGAAGAAGGCCGTAGACACAGATAGAGCAACGGAAAACTGTTGCGCTCATCATGATCTTTTTTATTTCTTCACTATATTGGATCTCTATATGTGTCATTTATCCAAAAATGAAATGCCAGAACTAATTGAAAATTAGGTTTTAAATCCCTCGGATTTTGATTGCACAATTAAATCGTGAAATAAAGGGATTATTCGCGTATACGACTGAGGGATGTTTTATTTTGAAATAAACACACCGGGTAAACGTGTAACTAGAGTGAATGCTGCTGGTATGACTGTCAGTAGAGTATTTCTCTATCAGTTAAAGCACAGAGACGCGAGAGAGACGCGCTGCTCTCAGAAAAAAATAGGCGAGCCTCCTGAGGTGAAGGGGAGCGTCGCTGCAGACGTGCCTCCGACGCGCCTCAGCAGTGCGTCTGAGGTTGGATGTGTGCTCGCTCTACGTTGATTTCACAGTCTGTGACCAAAAATCAGACGCAGACGCGAGGTAGACGCGCAGTAGAGGTAGGATGTGTGTGGGGCGCGTCAGAGGTCTCTCTCTCTTTTTTTTCAACGTCACCATCTCACTTTAGTATTCTAGAATTCTAACATCTGCCAATTACTCATATACATTGAATACATTCCTTTATAGATTATTCAAAGGAGGGAAAAACACTGATGCAGATAACAGTGGTGTTATATCCTTTTGTATGAGCCAACATCAGACAAATGATAAATGGAGATGTTGGAGAAATGTAGTTATTAAATCCAGTCTGAGACATAAATCAATGAACTTTAGGTTTGTATTTCAGTGACATTATGATTATAATAGCAGCAACTAGCAGCTAATATGAACCCCTCTGCCCATGTGTGAATCATTCAATCATGTGTGCTTAACAGCCTTTAAAGACCTACTTCACCTGTGGAAATATGGAGGTGTATTGAACTCTGAGATCCAATGCAGTATAAATGTGCAAAAATGTTAGAAATCGGTTCATCCTAGCCTGAGAAAAGGCAGAAAGAGTGTTTTTATGGTCTCACTGTCTAACCCTACATTTTCCCACGCATGGGACAATGTAGGGTTAGGATTAAAAGGACAGCTGCTTCAGGGCGCTCCGGTGGCGTAGTGGATAGAGCGCGTACCATATTGGCTCAGGCCTTCATTGCAGTGGTCACGGGTTCAAATCCGACCCGTGGACCTTTACTGCAGGTCACCCCCCCTCTCTCTCGCTGTCTCCCCATTTCAACTCTGTACTAATAAAGCTTGAAAATGCCAAAGAAAAATCTTAAAAATAAAAGGACAGCTGGGCTAGGGAAGACTGAGGGAAGAAAAACCTCATTCATTATATTATGATAGCGATTTTATAATGATAGAACGCTGGTTCCGTATGGGTGAAGTATTCCTTTAAGCATCACTAGCAGTAGCTAGCGGTCATAAGTCTAATGTGATCTCCTTGGCGTATGTGGTATTTGGAGGAATCCTGCACTATCAAGGGCTATCTGTTTAGGTTCATGTTTACACCTGTCCACAAGGTTTCTTCTTTGTGTAATGGTTACAACTGCACATTTATCATTTACATATTGTGTATTAATATTTAAATTTAAAATTTAAAGAGTTTAAAGAGTTGAGAATTAGAAGAACTAACTGTCATCTGTCAATACTAAATGAAGGTTAGTTATATTGTCATTGCTTAGAAGTTTTACTCTGCGTTTGTATTATTTTAACATGTCGTTAGCCTCATAGCATAATTGCCAAAATCATATTTACTCTACTCTACTTTTACTCTACATCTACTCTATTCTACATCTACTCTACTCTACATCTACTTTACCCTACTCTATAACCATTAAAATATGACTTAGGCAATTATGCTGTTAGGCTAACGAAAAGTAGATGTAGAGTAGAGTAGATGTAGAATAGAGTAGATGTAGATTAAAAGTAGAATAGAGTTAATATGATTTAGGCAATTATGCTATGAGGCTAACGATGTTGAATGAATGGGATCCCTGACAGGCCTTTTGCACTGTGTGTGATGCAGAGGGTAATGCACCTACCAGCAGCTCCTGCTTGCCCTTGGCTCCCAGCACAGAGAAGTTAACCACGGAGCGGACCATCAACACAAACACACTGAGCACGAAGGCTACCAGTTCCTGTCTGTTCTCCTGCAGCACTCCACGCATCATGTAGTACAGGCAGAACACTGCAGGGGGAGACACAACACCAGTCACTCAATATGACAACAGGTACACTACCATACTTCCCTACTGTTTAGTATCTGCCAGAAAAAGCTTTAGGATGTCCCAATACATGCACGACACGTCAATTACAATATGCTGAAAATACATAATTGCCCCATTCCAATAGCATTGTTGAGTATTCGTCTTTATTTCTCGACATTATGATAAAAAAAAACTTCCTTATCTGATTTTGTTCCCCCTCCTGTGGCCCTACTGTACTTTAGTTTGTATTTTAGTAAAAAGAAAGAGTATGTGATTTGTAAATGGTAAATGAACTCCACTTATATAGCGCTTTTCCCAGTTTTTTCACAGACTCAAAGCGCTTTACATTGTTTTGTACACATTCACCCAATTCACCGATAGCAGCAGCTACCACGCAGGGTGCAAGCTAACTATCGGGAGCAATTCAGGGTTCAATGTCTTGCCCAAGGACACTTCGACATGTGGCAGGTAGACAGGGGATCGAACCTCCGACCCTGCACTCCAGAGGCGACCTCCCTGCCCACTTCGCCACTGCCTCCCCTTAAATTAAATAATTTGTACTAAGTAGTAAGTCTTTGGCTGTGTTTGAAAAGCCATACTAACGTCCTACTCATACTCATCTTGACGTCAATTTGAGTAGATGTGGTTGTGTATGCAAGTTTGTGTAGGCGAGAAATGCCCGGATGAGAACTTACTTCCGGGAAGATTTTGTGTATGGATGGATAGGTTACTTTTCCTACTATACCGCCCCACAATGCATTGCGTCTTTTCAAACGACACAGTTTTTTTTAATTCTCTGTTTCTTCTGTTTACTTAAGTGTAAACGGTCTGACGAACTTCGCATAGACAATGGATGGTTGAGTAGACAGTAGGGAGTATAAACATGTTGAGTATGTAGGAGGGAGGACGTTAGTATGGTTTATTGAACACAGCCTAGGATATGCATATTAGTCTATTTCTTCTGATCATTTCTTGTTGTTTGTAACTAATAACTGTTGTTGTGGATTTTCCACGAAATCCCCTGGAGGACACCAGGTTAGGGATGTGTGCAGGCAGGAATAGACTGTTTGTAGAGACAGGGGCAGGGACGCCATTTTGGGGGGAAAGTCACAGTTAAAGCAATTACATTCCACAGTTTTCATCACATGATTACATTAGTAAAAACTTTGTTTGCCAACAGCGCTGCTCGCTGTTCAAATCTTCAACTGTGAAATAGTCTTTTTTTCCTGAAGACACTTAACTGACAGCGTTATGGAGGGGACCACAGTGCTACTCACATATTCCAACCAACTGGATGAGAGACACAGAGAAGTTGTCCTCCTCAGACACGTCTGTCCCCATGCGCTGGTTGTAGATGCTGGACAGTGTGAGGCCCAGCAGAGCTAACAGAGACACTATGCTGAAGCAGAAGTAGAGTTTGAGCAGACAGGACAGCTCCGACCAGGGCTTTATCTGCAGCACAGAGGAGAGGGAGAGGACCAATATGGAATAAAGACAATCCTTTCATCAAGCTTCTGTCATTTTACTTAATTACTTTTTTATAATCCTTCTAACTACAGTATGTCATTTGGAGAGTTAGTTGCCGGATAGTAAAGTATCTGAAAAGACTTAGGCATATGTATCAATCTCCCGTTTAAGATATTGTCATTTGAAGGTGGAGTAAGCCATTTTTGGAGAAGTTTTGTTGACAAATCCACTTTGTCAAAATCAGTGAATATCTCCTCACGATCCCCTACCTGTCCGTACTGTGTGTGTGTGTGTGTGTGTGTGTGTGTGTGTGTGTGTGTGTGTGTGTGTGTGTGTGTGTGTGTGTGTGTGTGTGTGTGTGTGTGTGTGTGTGTGTGTGTGTGTGTGTGTGTGTGTGTGTGTGTGTGCTAAAAGCAAAAAATCTGGTGTGAATGCACAGCCTAGGCTCTGTACACTGGTATGTAAACAAAGGGTATGTTAAAAAGGGGCCCACCTTAGCTAGAAACATTCCTGTTTGCAGAGCCCAGGCTGGGTATTACCACTGGATATTTTAATCTTACATGAGTGAAAACAGGAGAACGAGAATGAAAATATGGCACACAGTAGGGCTGAAAAACAGGGATTTTCAGGGACTTTCTTCACAACAAATTCCCCTCTCCCATGCCAACCTCCCTCTACCTGTCTCCCTGCTTTCTGGACGGGCGGGGCCTTAAAGCTGACCTGTGAGAACAAAGAAGCCGGCTGGCTGCATGTGGATGCCTCATCACCGCTAGGAGAAGTATATGCCTTTGGGTTAAGATGCATTTATACAAGCTTAACCAGTTCAGGCTTTATTTTCTCTACTGATTAAGTTGCGTTGGCAGCTAAGTTATTTCAACATTCTTTGGTTTACACAGTAATTACGCTTGAAGATAAACTACCTTTGTTCATATGTATCATATTATTTTTGGGCAATTAGGAATTATGATGTCTTGATTAATATGGTTGTCCTTTTGTATGATTTATTTGAATATAAAAGGCCAAAATCATCAGTGGTTTCAGTTGTTCTGTATTCCGTTACACTGTGCGTATCCCAGTGAACCTGAGCTCAGCTTTCAGACTGCTGTAGTGAGTGTGTGGTGCTGCAGCTGCTCACCGGGCCACATGGTGTGGGGATCAGGTCTTGGTGCCTGGGCCTCAGGTTGGGAGACAGAAGGTCTGCTCCCTCCTGGGCCGGTCCACTGCTCTGGTTCCCCAACAACGGACTGCAATGGAAAAACAAAACACGGTGGACCAGTTATTTACCTGGCAACAGTAACATTTCATCTGTGTAATGTTTTCAATATGTTCTAGTCAGGAACCATTGATATCAAATCTACCAGGGCTAGTCAAATACAACTTCAATTGTATTTTGTATTAAAGGAGCGAAGCATCAACCTACCAACACGGATGAGGATAGTAAGTGAGCAGCAACAGTTCAATACAAGCAACGGTTAAAGAATATGAATATACTATATATATATATAAACAGTTTATAGATGGATGGACATGTTAGAAGTCTAGAAATAGTCCAGACTAAGCATATAGAGTAGGACACAGCAGGCCCTTTTCTGAGCAAATATGACTTGCATGCACTGCCCGGCCCCCCCCCCCCAAAAAAAGTCACACACTCAAATATCTTGTTGGACCATCTTTAGCTTTTGATTACAACAAATATTCTCTGTAGCACATTTTGATACGCTTTATTTGGCGCATTAGGTTGCTTAGAACTTAGACCTGACCAACTGAAGCAACCCCAGATTCTACTGTACACTGCCACACAGGCTTGTACAGTAGGCACTAGACATGATGGGAGCATCACTTCATCCACCGCTCTTCTTACCCTGATGCACCCATCACTCTGGAACGGGGTCAATCTGGTTTCATCAGACCACACAACCTTTTTCCATTGCTCCAGAGTCCAATCTGTGTAATGCTCCCTGGCAAATTGAATAATTGTATCCTGATAAGCCCCACTGAGAAGTGTTTTCTTAAGGCAACACAGCTGTATAGTCCATATCCCTTATGTTCTCTTCACATTGTGCATGTGGAAATGTTCATACTTCCAGTATTAAACATGGCAGGGAGTTCTACTGTCGATAGTTTACCTTTTGATTCCACCAAATGTTTTAAGTGATCTACGGTCATGATCATTATAAAGATTTTTTTCCCGACCACATTTCTTCCTGAAAGATGACGGTTCACCACTATCTATCCAGGTTTGAGTAGTTTCATCTTCTCCCGAGTAGTTTTCTTTGTTTCATGCAGGCCAATCATTTGACCCTTCTAAAATAGAGTTACATCTTTTCCAAAAACCCCAGCATGTCTTCTGAAGCTATTCACTGCATCAGTTAGGGTTAAATAACTCGCTGCCAACTGAAACATATTAATCACTGCAGTTTTTGATGCAGGGCTCTTGCCTATTTGCTTAGTTAAATCTAGCTGGTGACTTTTTTTAGAGGGGGGGAGTGGGGCAGTGTAGTAGAAAAAGCACAAGTGTAAGGTTATGGATTGTTCTGTTCTGATAGAAAATTTTCCCAGTAATCCTCATCGTGCATTTTACTAATAACACACCTGTGCTCTTCCTACAGAGACATATTAAAATGTCTTCTGGAAAAATGATAAGACAACTATGAATCAGAAATTATCATGTTACACAGGACAGGAGTTTAAAGATGTGATGGAAACATGGACTCTGTTTTAACAGAATCATAGAGCACCTTATGTTACAACCAGAGCTAAAAAGTCAACTAAAACAGAGCACGAGAAAAAAACACAACACATCAGTACAGCTTGTTGTCAGTACAATAATGATACCAGGCTCTGTTTTAAACAGCACACAGACTGCTGAATGGCCCCCACTAAGCCCCCGGGGGCCACAGCATCACACAAGGCTTAGTCAGGAGAATCCTGAAAGAATATGGAATATGGATCAACACACGTGCACCAGTAAGCTTTTTCCCATCAATGACTCGTTTACTAAGTTATTACAAAGCCATATGTGACTGTACAGCATTGTGACTTGAAGAGTTGGGGAAACATGACAGTCACCTGACCTGCTGTTGCTTAAGGTTTTACGAGTTTTCTTTTATCTGTTTTAGATTTATACATTTAAAATAGAAAAAAATAGAATAGACTTTAATAATAGCCTTCGTTTTCAAAATAACAATTGTTGTGTAATAGTGCATAGCAAATGGCTAATAGTGAGCTTTAATATAGGCTAGGCTATTTAATTCACAATCTAAAAATATCAGCTACATTGACATGTTATCTAAATATGAATATGTGCTGATGAATTGTAGTCTTTGATACACATTTTATTACAACATTACTTCACCTTTGAGATTTAAAGCAGTTTTAACAGTTATGGAATCACTCAAATCAGGTAAGACTATTTCCTGTAAGCATTAGCACTTCAAAAATAAACTTTGGATGGCTGATGAACCTCCCATACCTGTCCATCGGGAAGGGGGAAGTAGGCTAAATGAAGTAACCTAGGCTACACATCTGACTGAAGAGGAATCAGGACATGGCATGTGATTCAAATGAACGGGGAGAGTAACGTACAGTCAGAGAACTATTCTTACAACATTTCTTCTTACAATATCTTCTTCTTATGACGCAAACACCAAAACATAAGCTGCTATTCATTATTTCATGTTGTCCATAAACTTGGCTATACTATACTGACCTTATCTCGTCCATTTTCTACCGGACGAACCTCAAAGGACCCGGGGCTTACATTCCTGCGACCCGCTGTATGTCTGTCTGTCTGTCCCGTCTGTCCGCCCCCCAGCTGACTCTACTTTACTTTCACATTTGACAACATTACAGGAACAAGGGACTGTTGTGTCAACATTCCTTCTTCTTGGCCTACGCGTCGTCGTTTGAATGCTCGAGCGCGCTGCTGCCCCTTAGAGGAAAACAGAGGGAATGCGGTTTAACTAAACGTGATTTTAGCACTCCACTTTACAACAAAATAAAAGGGGCAGGTGTTTCGAAAAACTGCTACCCTACAAAGTGCAATGGATGACCACCCAATGTCAATTTTTTTCTACAAGTATTTCTTCTTCAATACGTGCTAGATAAATGTTCTCCCTAAATTCAACTACATTTTGCGGTCATGGTTGCCATTAAAGTAATTTCAATTCGAAGGGGGCTTTATTGACATGGAAAACAATAGTTACTATTGCCAAAGCAATTTAAAAAAATAATTTAATGAAATTAATTAATTATCATGAAAAAATTGGTTAATTATAAATTATTTGTGTGTGTTAAGTTAACCCTGAAACACTGAGCACTGCAGCCATCTGTGTGTGTGTGTGTGTGTGTGTGTGTGTGTGTGTGTGTGTGTGTGTGTGTGTGTGTGTGTGTGTGTGTGTGTGTGTGTGTGTGTGTGTGTGTGTGTGTGTGTGTGTGTGTGTGTGTGTGTGTGCGTGTGTGCATGCGTGTATGTGCATTTGCCATTTAAAATGTGTACACATACAATAACAAAACTAAACAACATAGTATCACATTCCGAACCTGACCCTGTCTATTTTTTTCCACCTTCTGTTGATAATGTCTTCGTCTTTGGGGTTTGGTTGTGTAGGTTGTTAATCCCTTGTATTCTATGTTTATCTACCATAGACTGTAGTTATCTTCCTGTGCCTTTGTAAAAAGAGAGAATTACTCAAAGTCACTCCCTGGTGGCGAAAGGGCGCGCAGCACATCACCAAACATCCTGCATGATGTAGGCCTGATAAAAATAGTTAGATTAGCAGCCCAAAAACATATTACACAAGTACAATTGCAAATGTATCTGTAAACTGAATTAATATTCACTTTTAACAATAAATGTTATTAATACAATCAGTATCATCAGTTTAATAGTAGGAAACACCAAAGACACACAAGTATCAATGAATATCTCACATATAGGCTCACGTGTGTAGGTGATGATACACATTCAGAGACACTATTAATACACACTATACTCACTATCATTGACAGTGTGCAATGGCAACAAGGCACATTGGAGTAGAAGGTCAAAGGTCGAAACTGATAAGATAACTACACATCCCCACCATGGCTCACTGCCAAAGCTCACTGCTGGTTTACACAAAATATATAGCCTACTCAGCACTGGTCTAGCGTAAATATTACAAAGTACACTAAGGTGGCTACATTGTAGGCTATATTGTCTATCCTAGTGGCCTACTTACCGATAAATGTAACGTTATTCGGAATAAAACCATTAGTATGGTTGTGATAAGTATTCCTTATCACAACCATAATGGTTTTATTATGTTTATTTTGCAAACTCAGTCCCTCCTTAACATGATTCAGGTCATTTGGTTTGATTGTTTTGTTCTGCAAACAGAGATCAGTTTACAAGCCTTAACCAGTGCTATTCACACTATTCAATCTCTGTATTTCAGGGTTTAGCTCAGCCTCAATTTGAGCATTTCAAATTATTATTGGACAACCTTCGTAACAAACCAGAGGACTGACCCACAATGTATGAAAGTGCAGCCCGAATCACAGGAATTAGGCTATTTGAACATATAGCCTAGGCTAAAGAAACAGGCAGTGCAGCTGACCTTTCACAAATAAAATGTGTTGCTTGCCCTCCATTGTTGTCACAGTCCAACCAATACACACATTTCAGACGATCACAGAATAGAGTAGCCTACTTCACTTTTTTATACTTTTTATTTTTTTCTATTATTATTATTTTTTAAATCTCTATGTATTCGTTTTTTAGGAGAGCATTTTCACATTCTAAATACATTATTTGATTTAGCACAACTCGTGGCAGCGGCGTCAAGTTGAAATGATTCCCACTGGAAACACAGAAATTGTATCACGTAGAAATAAGAGCATATGGGGTTTTTTTTCTGTCGAGAGGCGGTAATTCATGATGCAGTTTCACTCATATAGCAAAATGCTAATCCAAACAATTCAAAATAAACATGCCTTTAAACTGATCCAGAGCTCTTGTTGAACTGTAGCCATCTGACGTGTTCTTGAACATAACGTTTTAATTTGAAGGTTTGCACCGGACGCGCGTGCTGTTCCGGGCTTAGCTTGACACCGCCGCGAGTTGAGTGTTGTTAGCAGCAGGAAGCCACGTCTCAAACTCAGCTGCACAGATATGGGCAACTCAGATTGATAGGGCAATGTTTGTCTTCCGTGGGTGAGGTCTCTCATTTTACACTCCCTCATGTTGCGGATTATGGCAGACTTTTTAGCTTTGTCCTCCTTTGCGTCCAATGTTGACGCAAATAACGGCGGCTAGCTAACGTCAATGTGCAACTTCCTCTTCTTATGAGACTAGCAGCTGTCTCGGAGTCCGGGGTTGGCTTCATTTTTTATCTCCTGCCTGAAGCATTCGATTCAAAAAGAGGTACGAAGTCTAATTTTGTTTTGTTACGTGTAGAGTCTGTTCTCTCGTCATAATAAGGTAGCTACACCAAACTAAATGTCACCTGTCTGCTAGTGAGGAGGTAACGTTACATTGCATTGTTGTCCATAGCCACAATTAGCTGTTTAATATAACAAACTGTATTTGTATAAAACCTTTCATACAAAAGAAGCCCAAAGTGCTTTAAAGTGATACAATTACCTGCGTAACAAGTCTCACATTAAAATAGTCACAAATCGAACATAGACATGACAGGAATAGTACAAAATCAGATAAAATAGAGCAGAAATGTGAAGGGCTTAGCGCTGCATAGAAAGCAAAACATTTATTTAAAAAAAAAGATCACCTATAGAGAAAGGCATTTATAAAAGCATTACAAGCATCAGTCAATAAAAGAAAGATCCATAAAATAATAAATCAGGGCGTAAATAAAATAAAATACCATGTGGGCACTTCATACACAGCGCCAGACCAACGCCAGGTTCCAGGATGTCATCTACTTAAAGTGCAAACAGGATGAAGTCCTTTCCCTCCGTTTACATTTGCTCTTTCGTCTGTCAAGAGGGTCATTTTCTCCTTTCTTTCTTCTCTAGCAGAGCACCGTGCACACCAGGACTTGGAAGCATTCCCTGGAATTAACTGCTGGACTGAGAGACTGACTAATTGCTGGACCAATCAAAAAAAAATGAAATAAAGATGGACTAAGCATTCGGAACCCCCCCAATCGACTGCTCTCATCATCGCCCCCCAGCTGCTGGCCCCTGGGCGGCCCTCGGGGCAGCAGACGTGATGCCATGCAGCCGGCAGTCTTCCAGGCATCCGCTGTGGCGCTTCCTGTCTCCGTTCCGCAGCCGGCAGGAGCGTGTGGTGGTGACGCGCAGCGAGAGCCGGCCAGGGGAGCAGGTCCTGAAGATCACTGTCACAGAGACGGTGGTCATAGAGACAGAGTCTGGCGTGTGGAATAGCCGCTCACTCATCTACCTGGCCCTCTGGTACTTCTTCAGCTTCTGCACCCTCTTCCTCAACAAGTACATCCTGTCACTGCTGGAGGGAGAGCCGAGCATGCTGGGTAAGAGAAGGAAGAATAATGTACTTCTGCTACCACTCATGTTCATATTAATTAGACAAGTTGAAGTTAAAGATGGAGTCAGCCATTCTGGAGTCTGTTTGATGTCAAAATCTCTTTTGGTCAATTACAATGAATATCTCCTCACGATATGCTACCTGTCGGTACTGTGTGTGCACTTAACAATCCTGTGTTAATACACAGGCTATGATCTGTAAACTGGCATGTTGCTAGCTACAGTAGGCCCCTTTTGATTACATACCAGACGGTTTACAGAGCCTAGGCTGTGTATAACCTAAGCTTTTTTTCAGCACACACACAGTACAGATAGGAAGCGGATCGTGAGGAGATATTCACTGATTTTGACAACAAGCATTCTCTAAAATGGCTGACTGCACCTTTATTAGAAAGCAGTGGTTGTGTGTACAACAGGCCAAATCTACAGCAGGACCCGTGCTGGGAGGATGAACTTGTGAAGCTTATTACCTCTAGCTGTGTAGAATAAGGAACTGTTCAGGGTTATAATATAAGTTACCATGGCAGCTCAAGGAGTTTACTTCATATTTATGATGCAGGGGTTTATGATCTTCAATATGCTCCCCAGGTGCCATTCAGATGCTCTCCACCACCGTCATAGGCTGCCTGAAGATGTTTGTGCCCTGTTGCCTTTACCATCACAAGACCAGAGTGGAGTATCCCCCAAACTTTGTCATGATCATGCTGTTTGTTGGCCTCATGAGGTGGGTTGTCCCTAGGGCTGCACAATAGATCAAAAGTATATCATTGTAGTGAATGGTAATATTATGGAATATGTATTGCAAGGACTGCTTGAATTGCTATAAAAGGATGGCTTATTCCACGTGCCATGCATTCACGAGCTGCATGTCAATATATCTGGCCAATCAGATGAAGCCCTACTGCTCCAATGCCTGCATCCCATGTAGACGCTAGTTGCTGAGGTGGTAAAGAGCATGACTGTGCAAATATAGCTCCTAGATTTTGTTTGTTTCACTGCAGACAACTATGCCAAGCCCTAAAATGAGTAGATTTACTAATACTGATGCAAGCCCGTTCTTGATGGCTCCAGTACTGACACCATGCTCTGTCTCCATTGTGTCCAGGTTCACCACAGTGGTGCTGGGCCTGGTGAGCCTGAAGAACGTGGCGGTGTCTTTTTCAGAGACAGTGAAGAGCTCAGCACCCATCTTCACCGTCATCATGTCCAGGCTGATCCTGGGGGAATACACAGGTAGAGGGGGACACGCCCATGCCTTGCATTGTGTTAGGGCGTGGGGGTGGGGGTGGGGGTGGGGTGGGGTGTAAAATAAAATGCAAGAGCTTAAGACCACACACTTTTTTTTTTTTCAGTTTGAAAGTAAGTTGCTTTGTTGGATATCACTAGCTGTGTCCTAATGTAAAATGCATGGTCGTGGGTTAGGACACTGTGTACATAAAAGGTGGAGTCAAAGCATCTAACTGCCATGACACTCCCACTCTTGAGGAAGCCTGCAGAAAGACAGGCGCTTCATTTGACCTGCATGGACGCCTGGAAGGAGCCTGACCAATGTCAGTGATCACTCTGTCAAAATCACTTTCTTGTCAAAAACATTGTATGTCTCCTAACGATCCACTACCTGTCCGTACTATGTGTGCGCTGAAAAAAAATCTAGTGTTATCACACAGCCTAGGCTCTGTTAACAGGTATTTCAGGTATTTTGCTTTGCTACGGTGGGCCCCCCTTTGTTACATATTACATAACCCTTTGTTTATACACCAGTTTATAGAGCCTAGATTGTGTAATTTAACACCAGCTCACACAGTTGGGACGGGGCAGGGGATCATTCACTGAGTTTGACCAAAAGTAATCACTGACTCCACCTTCTATCACTGTTGGTCAGGCTCCTCCAGGCGTCCATGCAGGTCAAATGAATGTCTTTCTGCAGGCTTCCTCAGAGTGGGAGCAGCATGGCAGTTAGAACAAAACAGCAACTCACAAAGCAGATTGACTATGAAAAAACGCAGGAGAGCCAGTTTTTGACTATAATCTTCCAAATCTGAGTGCTCTGCGTCCTCCACTCTTTGAAAACCTGGTTATACCTGCAGGACCACTCCAATTCAGCAAGTCAGCTCATGGGATTTGTCATGGGCTGACTCATTTTCAGTTACTCATGGTGTGTGTGTGTGTGTTTGCTCTGAACTGCTCCAGGGCTGTGGGTGAACCTGTCTCTGTTCCCTGTCATGGCCGGCCTGGCCCTCTGCACAGCCACTGAGATCAGCTTCAACATGCTGGGCTTCTCCGCTGCTCTCTCCACCAACATCATGGACTGGTAAACTAGCCACACAAGCACCTCCACAACACAGATTGATACAACAAAAACATTGTGTTGCTTTCGTGTAACCATTTGTATTTAATCTCAGTTTGCAGAACGTTTTCTCCAAAAAACTGCTAAGCGGGGACACGTACAAGTTCAGGTAAAAAAAAAAATTATAATAAAGAAAGACTGAAATGGTCCTTAAAGCTGGGGTGGAGGATTTTGGGAGAAAATGGCAGTTGGGATAGAGATTCAAATCCAAATACCTCAACCACTCCACTTGTTCTCGTTGGTCCCTCCCCTATGGTCCCTCCCTGACACGCTCTACACCAACAAAGTCGTGCCAAAGTGAATGGACAGCGAATCGGAGCCTCGCTCTGATTGGTCAAAGTGTACAGCTCATGTTAACTTTGACCAATCAGAAATCACATACCCCAGCTTTAATATAACTTTAATTTTTTTTTTTTTTTCCATTTATAAACTTGTTCTAAAAAAAAAAAAAAAAACTCTTGTTCCAGCCCCCCGGAGCTGCAGTTCTACACCAGTGCAGCAGGAGTCATTATGCTTATACCGGCCTGGGTGTTCCTCTTGGTAGGTCAACAAACAATGACTTATAGTTTAACTGATTCATAGTTATGGCTAAACAAGTGATATAGTATGTTGTGTACCTAAAGTCTGTATAGGCAATACAGTAGTAACTAGCCTAGGCCTGGAGGTTAAGGCAGGGTGTGTTGATGTGTGTGTGTGTGTGTGTCGTTCCCTCAAATGTTTCCAGGACATCCCAGTGATAGGGAAGAGTGGGCGGAGCATTGTCTTCAGTCAGGATGTGGTGCTGTTGTTGCTTTTCGACGGTTGCCTGTTCCACCTGCAGAGTGTCACCGCCTACGCTCTCATGGGAAGGATCTCCCCTGTCACCTTCAGGTAGCATCCACTGTCCTATGTGAAAGGGCACACAGCAATGTCTAAACTGGTCTTGTGGAAAAGTAGTGCATGTGTGAAAAAAGTTGTTTGGGGGGGGGGGGGGGGGGGATCTGTGGATGAGAGGTTCCAAAGCACTTTAGTTAACCAGAGCTGCAGTAGCAAACTGTCGCTGTTAGGGCTGGGTATCGTCAAGGACTTCGCGATACGATACGTATCACGATACACTGGTCACGATACGATATATCACGATATATTGCGTATCTTGATATATCACGATATATTGCGATATTCCATAAACAAGTTGCCTTGTCAAACATAACAGCACAATATAGTGATAATTGTACAGACAAATGAAGTCAAAACTATTTAATTCACAACTTCCTTTACTATTTTTCTTCCTTTTTTTTGGTTTTGGCAAATTATCAAACACTGCTGCAGCTGCCATAACATCAAAATAACAAATCCAATTCACTCTTGTACTAACTGTACAGGACACAATGAAAATTAAAACACATCAGTGTGCTTTTGTGACACAGTGAATCTTAAGTATTTTTATAAACAAAACTGATCTAACTTCAATAGTCAGTATCCTAGAGGCTCAGGCCTGACAGCAGACATGGGTTTGAATCTGACCCATGGTTGTTTCATTCCCTCTCTGCCCCACTTCATATCTGTATCTCTGCACTGTCAATAAAGCCTTGAAAAGCAAAAAAAAAAAAAAATCATAAAAAAATTAATTAAAAAAAATCGATATTTTGATATAAAAATCGATACTGATATCGGGAAACTAAGTATCGCGATATATCGATATTTCGATTTTTTTGACACAGCCCTAGTCGCTGTTCAAGTTTCAACATGACATGAGCAATGATGGCCTGTCATTGATTTTTTTTTACCACTGTTTTCGAACAAAAATGTGACACTAAACACAAGCAACCCCCCTTTGCTAAAGGAAAATACAAATACATTGTTCATTTTAAAGTTGTAATTTCTAAGCCGGCCCATGATTGCCACTTAGATGTGGAGTCAGTGATTCTGGACAATGTTTGTTGTCAAAATCACTATTTGTCCCAATCAGTGAATATCTCTTCTCCTTGCTAGCTATGGTGGCCCCTTTGCGCACACACACGTTATGGACAAACAGCAGATTGTGAGGAGACATTGACGGATTTTGACAACAAGCGTTCCCAAGAATGAATGACTCACATCCTTTGGGAACCCCCACCAATCATGTTTGCTGTTTACGCTTTCTGAGAATCTGCTGCCCCAGTGCATGCTGGGAGAGCTTCCCAACACACCTTCCTCATGTAACTGCTACACTTGATGAGCACCTATTATCCTGTCAAATGAATGCTGATCAACATTTTAACGCTCCCATCAGTTTGCCTTTATTTCAAAATAAGAGCGCACACTGTTATTTAAGATAACCCCAAACAGGATAGTTAATCAATACAGGGGCATCAAGATCTAAGGCAGAGAATACAGGTGCTCTATGAAATGAACAGCCCCCTCAGTTACGGGTTAAACTAGCAAGGCATTGTGGGAAAATGGGCTGTCTTTTCCATTTTCACAGCAGTAAATCTGTGTTTGATCTCTGGGTCTACCTCTGAAAGCTGTGGGCTGGCACTTAAAAGAATGACTTACACCTGGCTTGACAAAGCGGCCCCTTTACATCCTGGATTGGCATTTGTGCAACTAATTAATCCAAAGTGCCCGGGCTAGACTTTATCAAGGCTGGCTTTATCAATCATCCTGGATATCTTAATTCCACTTTTGTGCAACAGGCCTCTGCTTTCAAAGAAACAAATGAGCAGGATGACTTTGAACAGGATTATTTTTGCCTGATTATTAGCTATGCGCCCTGGTCATAAATTGTATCATTTTGATGCATCTGCAAACCATTAACAATCCTAATGTCTTCCACAGTGTGGCCAGTACAGTCAAACATGCCCTGTCGGTCTGGCTGAGCATCATCGTGTTCAGTAACCACATCACCGTGGTGAATGCAGTGGGAACCCTCTTTGTGTTTATCGGAGTCTTCTTGTACACCAAGGCCCGGCAGCTACAGAGGGTAACCCTACAGAACATGGCTGCTGAGCAGAACCACAAATCATTACTGAGGGACCAGGAATTCCAAGCCTCTCAGTCTCATTGAGGGAAGAACACTCAAATGCTGTTGTTGAAGAGGACCCACCATTTAATTTTAATTTGTTCAGGTTCCATTTAGGACCTTTATGACTGGCTCGTTAAATGACGACTAAGCCATTAAATGACTAAGCCATCCCTATTCCTGTGGAACTGGTCTTCACAGTATTTCTTTGTCCCTAACCTATTCAAATACTTACCCTTTAATCCTCCTTGGACCATTCCTTTTTCTATCATGGGTCAGTGGAAGGGTAAGCTCAGGGAAGCCTTCAGCTTTTTGAAGGTGGTGATTTATTTCTGTAAGCTTTTGGTCTTACGTTTGCATTCCAGGGTGTGCTGGTCTCTCTCATCTGTGGTACAGCAGCTGCTGATTGTATGCCTTTGTGAATGTTTGTTAGGCATTGAAGCTGTTATATTTAGGCCTACTTCACCGGTGGGAATATGAAGGTGTATTGAATTCTGAGATCCTATGTAGTATAAATGTGCAAAAAAAAAAAAAAATCGGTTCATCCTAGCCTGAGAAAAGGCAGAAAGAGTGTTTTTTTTAACCCTATATTAATCTTACTGTGACATCACAGTAAGATAAATATAGGGTTAAAAAAATAATTACTTTGTAAATATTACTGTGATGTCACAGTAGGAGAAATCACAGTAATATTTACAAAGTAAGGTTTTTTTTTTAACCCTATATTTATCTTACTGTGATGTCACAGTAAGATTAATATAGGGTTAAAAAAACACTCTTTCTGCCTTTTCTCAGGCTAGGATAAACCAATTTCAATTTTTTTTGCACATTTATACTACATAGGATCTCAGAATTCAATACACCTTCATATTCAAACCGGTGAAGTAGGCCTTTAAGTGATTGGTGTAAGCTACACTGTTAGCCTGGTCCTACCAGACCATCGTACTTAATTTCATTTGTACAGAAGGTCTGGAATCGCTCAATTGACAAATGTAAACTCACTTGAAGGCGGTTGTCTGTTGAAGTTTAAAACTATTGGATCTGCCCAGTGCCACTCTGGATCTGCCAACCAATCGCATAACGTTTGGTCGTGACCTACGTATGTCATGCACCGGCTTCTGACTACAACTAAAACTGGCGCACGACCTCAACGTCATTGTTCTCAACCACTCCCTCTGTACGCTGATTGGACAGGTACAAATCTAGCGGAGAAAACACGCGAATATACCACGGACTTATACTGACTACTGAAGGGAAATGAAAATTGAGCGGAAGTAAGTAGGCGGGTGGTGCCAGGCTACTACACTGTATCATTGGATGTAAAATGTATCTAGACTGCATCGACAGGCCTTTTGGAAGCTAGTCCGGCCAAAGCTTTGCCTGACAAATTTTTTAATAATGTTTGGAAAATTTCAAAGCCACAAACTGCATTCTAGGAATGCTCATCCTATACATGGAATGTGGTGGATGTACTGTATGTAGTGGGTTTATGTTTCTTTTTGGGGCTTTTTTTCTTTTCTTTGATAACTGACTCTCCCCAAGTGCATACTGGGATATTAGCAGAAAAGGGCAGTAGAGAATAAATAGATTGATCCTGTGGTTTTTACTACTTTATAAAAGTACAACACAATCAGTTGTTCATTATAACCACTGCAAAGACAAATTAGATCCACAGACTGTTATTGGATGGCATTGCAGCTTCTGTGGCCATGTGTGAAGTTTCTTCCAAAGAAACAATTGAATGCCACATCTGGCCCAAAACGACTGCACAGTGCCAACAATCTACCAACACATGAATCTTAGACTGCGTTCCAAATCACATACTCTTTTCTTTTTTCTACGCTACATACTACATCTGACCATAAAAAAATAATCTAGTTAGCATGCAGTATGCTACAATTGGGACATACTTCTACTTATGTATTTCATCATAACATTGCGCCTTAATCTTGCCTCTTGTTTATATATTTGTCGCATCCCTGGGTTGTTTTCATACGGAGGCTCCATCGATGTGACGTCACGTCCGGTGCGCACTGGATTATGGGTCAGAATCGGCCAAATAAGAATTGGGTCATCCTAAATATTTTTTTCTACGTTGCTTCATTCTCACTGCCTTCTAGTCTCAGACTGGACTCCTGTGTGCAATCAGGAATACATTTCCCAAGTTTTCTAAGATCAGTGTCTAACAAAGTCCAGCAGGCGACTGATAGGACTAATCTGTGTTAATCATTGTCAGTCTGACAGTGAAGAAGTTCAACCTTTCCTCAGTATTTCAATGATGCCGTTTCTTGCTGTCATGTCCGCCTTGAGACGCAGTGTTTTTTTTTGTTTTTTTTTCGTCGCCGGTTGTGCCTACACTGAGGCATCTGTTTTCTGATTTTGACTGATTTTTTTCTGACTCAAACATATTTTTTATTTTGTCAAAAAAAAAACTGTAATTCCCCCGTTATGGTTTAAAGTACTGCTAAAAACTGGTTGTGGGCTTTGAGTTAATATTGCTAACCTAACAATATAACTTTAAATCTTAAATTTTAGGTATTTGGAATCCTGCTTCAAGAGGCAAGTTATTTTGTATCATTAAAGTTTCCGAATTGGAAAGAATTAGTAGAGAGCAGTTATGACCTGTATAGCTTTGGGAATGTGCAAATCAAATATGTAAAACATATTCTCTGAAGCAACTCCTTAGTGAGGTTGTAAAGATGTTTGGTGGACACTGTTTGAAAAAATAAACATATTTTCTCTTAAGCACATTGAGTAAGTGTATTTTGTATTTTGAGTGCTCAGCCAGTATTGAGTGTCATCTCACTGCATTT
Organism: Ammodytes marinus; assembly: GCF_949987685.1. NCBI lineage: Eukaryota > Metazoa > Chordata > Actinopteri > Uranoscopiformes > Ammodytidae > Ammodytes > Ammodytes marinus. The sequence goes on along the minus strand of NC_137211.1, from coordinate 28,465,873 downwards.
TATTAACATATTGTACTAGAAAATATCCTACTTGAACTCTGTGTAATGTCCCATCACATTCCTGACCATAGAAATGGTATTCGGACCGATTCTTGCAACGACTATGACAGATTTCTTTGGCCACTTTGGGGACCCAACAAGCTGTAAATGTCACACTGAAATATCAGTGTGACATTAAGTATTAAGTTTAAACAGTGAATGTGTTGGCAAATAAAGGGCAGCATTAAGATTAATTTGGAGTCAAGTTGCTGGTTACCAGTCCAATGTAAAAACAATATATACTTTTTCAGAACAGACTTGGTAGAAATGGAATAAATATATATAATGTTTGAAAGTGAAAGTGTTTTATTACTTTAGCATGAGCCTTGTATGTCTACATAGGGATGTCACCCTAAACAGAGGCCTCCATGTTTGACCGTCACGTTTCAACAGTAGCACAGAATGGACAAACCTAACGGCCTTTTATATACTGTATAGTAGTGGGTGTCTTGAAGAAGTACATATTTTTTTTTTAAGATATTTTTTGGGGCATTTTTATGCTTTATTGATAGTGTAGAGACAGAGTTGAAATGGGGCAGAGAGGGGAGTGACATGCAGAGTACGACCGCGGGCTGGAATCGAACCCGGGTCTGCTGCTGGCCGAGGCCCATGGGGGGGACGCCCTACCAACTGAGCTAAGGGCGCCCCCGAAGAAGTACATTTTTAACCCATGTACAGTATAATCATGTGTTTTATTAATTAGCACTGCCCTTAAATAAACAGAATTGAATTGACTTAACCTTATGGCTCTTATTTAGACTCGCCCAATTTGAATGCCAAAGGTCCGGCATAATAATGCCCCACCTTTTCGTATACACAGTGTTTTGGACTTCACACTTCAAGTACCATTTCTCTCAGGACTTTTCTCTATAATAACAACAATGAAGCACAATAAGGAAATCAACTAAAGTCGTTGTATTGTTAAATTAAAAGGTACTCCTTCACTGTTTAAGTAGGTCCTTCTGTTGACAGGAATGACATGCTTTTTGGGATATAAAAAATTTAATGAAAACGTGTCTGTACGCGACATAGTAATTAAACGTTTACATTCACATTTGGTCGGGTAAAATGGATTTGAGTCCCAGTCAAAACGAGCAGCTTAACACTGGTGTCCTCCTGGCACAGTGGTTCAAGTCAAAGGGGGCTCAGCAGGAGCCAAATATGAACATTCTCCGCCAAGCGTGTTGAGGCTTATGACGGCAGCTGGATTAGAGTTGACCTATTCCACACAGACTTTATAAAGTATAAAGCACCTTCAAAACGTATTAGCTAGTTGTGTTACTTAAAGATGGTAGTCAGCGATTTCTGAGGAAGGCTTGTTGTCAAAATCCCTTTTTAGTCAAAATCAGGGAATATCTCCTCACAATCTGCCACCTGTCCGTACTGTGTGTGTGCGCTGAAAGGAAAAAAAAAACCCAAAGCCTTCTCCAGAAGCGCTGACTTCACCTTAACCCCCTGATAACATCCCGCCTCTGCAGTCACATTGTGTATGTTAGCTAGATATGTGTTCACTGTGGTAAGAGTGAGGTCATCTGGCCGGCGGATAGAACCTCTTCATGAGACTTTCGTAGCTGAGGAAGGTGACTGCGTTGACGGGGAAGGCTCTGAGGCTGTTGAGGAGCAGGCCTTTGAAGAAGACCCTCACCCCCTCCTCTCTGAGGCTCACACTCATACAGTGCAGGACCCCCGTGTACACTCGCCCGCCAGCCCCCGACATCTGCAGCCGCGCCTTCACCACATCCATGGGCGTGGCACAGGCCCAGGTCACCACGCCCGCCACGCCACCCGCCATTAATATAGCAAACGTACCTGAGGACAGAAACAGAGGGTTGGAGGTTAAAGCACAAACCCACCAAAAATCCTTCTAACTATGTCATTTGGGGGATGAGTTAAGCATAAACTTAGCATTACAGTTAGTTAATGCTTAGTTTATGTTTATTAAGCTGTCACTACGCATTTATCAACAGTAGGGTAATGCTTAATAAATGTTTATTAAGCCTCAATTAAGCATTCACTAACAGTTAATGGATGGACCCTTATTGAAAAGTGCTACCACAAATCTCATGGTAAATGATGAGATGGCAAGTCATAGGAAAGGCTTTGAAATGAAAACAACAAAGTAAATATCATGTGATCCCATTGGTGCTGATATATTTCAGTTAGTGTCTTTTTGATTAATTACCCGTATTAGTATTGCACATTACTGTCATGTTTGATCTCAGGATCTCAAACTTTTACTATAATATCTCACTGGATCATTTTGACAAGGCAAATGTTTGGCTTAGAATTCACTTATGTGTTTTACCACGACGAGTATACTTTACCATTGTTATTTCAAACATGTCATAAATTATATTTCATTTATTTATCAGACTACACCTTGCTTATATATTTACAGTACACTGCGGCCTGACCTGGCTGTTTGCCGCTCTCGGTCAGAGCCTTCCGTGTGACCTCATAAGGCAGGAAGTAGAGTCCATAGCAGGGCACGTCTCTGAGGGCCAGGGCCAGCCCCCCTCTGTACAGGCCCCTAAGCCCCTCCTGCTTCAGGATCAGCGCCACACAATGGATGGGCCCACGGTACCTGGCAACAGTTGTTTGGCCCTGCAGGCGCACCTTCACCAGGTCAATGGGTACATTGATACACAGCTGAAAGCAAGGCAAAGGAAAGGGGTTGGTTAGTCCAAGCTGTGAGGACTTTAGTCTCATTTTTTGCATTTACTTTAGACTTTAGTAAATGCAACTTTTTTGTTTAATGACATGAACCCTTTACAAACATATCAACTCACATGATATGAATTGCATGTGTACTTCTAGATAAGCTTGGAAATGTTTTCCTTTGTTTTCCCTTTTTGTTTTTACAACTGTCAATACGTCCAATAGAAAGGCTAAAACCCAGGAAGTACCTGTTTCCTCTGTGTCCTCGTTAAGGAACTATTGCAAACACACCCTTTGAGCCAAAGTTGTTTTTGTGTTCCCCTTGTTTTGTTGCCATTTGATCTTTTTATGCAGTGATGTCATCTGCAGGTACAATTAAAACATAAACCACTCTCTCTCTCTCTCTCTCTATGTCTCTCTCTCTCTCTCACTGTCTCTCTCATTTGGTGAATCTGTCCATGTAGACTTTGATCTCATTAAATGTCATCTCTTCAGATTCTAGCCACTGTGGTCACACTAGGACTTTATTTTCATGGATGGGTATTTGTTTGTCCTGCTTTTGTATTCAGCTATAGGAAGTTAAAGCTTCATCCTACACCTTTTCAGTTAAAGAATACAAGTCATTGACACTTTTGTTAATTATTTATTTATTAACTTAAATGTGTTTTGCTGATGGAAAACTGTTTATATGGACCAAAATAAATCACTACTGCTGCTACTACTATTATTTTCTATGAGGAATACACCTCGTAAAGTAGACCTGTATATCCACCAATCACTGTACACTATGTAGTAACCTCAGTGATCTGATCTGACCTGTAGTTAAATGTGCTCTCAGCAGCTTTGTTAATAGGAGGACATGTTGGTTTGGAGGCCTCCTGGTGGTCAGATTAACCACTGTGGGAAAACCATAGATAGTATGTATAAAACCCATGATATTTGACTGTATATCTCCGGAAAAAAATTAAGAGACCAGTCTGGATTTTTCTCAAATCTTCATCTCTACACAGCTTATTGAAAATGCTCTCAATGACAAGAAAATGTGTTGGAATTTGGTAGAAATGTTGTCAGTAGTTTATATTATAAAACCAAAATGTTCATTCTACTCAAACATATGCCTATAAATAGGAAAAACTAGAGACACTGAACATTTGGAGTGGTCTCTTAATTGTTTCCAGAGCTGTATATCTCCCATGACACTGTATGTCAAAGACAGATTTCACATAGATTGCTCTTAAAGTAGGTATTCATGTCTCTTTTCATCTAGTATTACATGTTGACAGACATTTTGTTTATCAATCCAACAGCCTTGGTTTGCCATAAGCAGCAGGTTACATTTCCACTTGAACAAAAGACATACCCAAATGCCCATGGTTGATTGCTACACTTGTAGTTTTCATGAACTAAACACTATGGATGAAGGGAACATTGCGACCTCTAGGGGGCCCAGTAGCACTTGCACTCTGATTTCTCAACCACCTATGGCCTGCGTTCCAAATAGCATAATCTTTCTTTTTACTATCATACATACTACAGCTGACCACATATTTAAGAAGAGACATCCATTTGACTCGTCCTGTAAAGAAGAAATAAACATGGAATAAGATATAAGCACATTTAAGCTCAAAAAACTGTTTTTTGCCTTTCAAAGTAAAATTTCCATGATCAAGGTTTTTTGATTATTGTGTCTGAACAATTATAGACACGTTTGAAAACATTTGACACATGTTTTAGTGCTTTAGTATGCTACACTTTGTGTCTATATAGTTAGCACGATGTCAGCCCTAAACTGCTGCATCATGCCTATTATCCAAAATTCTGGGGTTGGGGTGATTTGTGCCAAAGGGCCTATGTGAGTTTTAAGTAAGTAAGTAAGTAGAATATATTTATAAAAGCACATTTATGACAGTTTGCACTGTCCAAAGTGCTGTACATAGTGCATTCAGTAGATAAACAATGAAGGTAAAATAACAATAACAAAAATAAAAGACATAAAGCCCATACATCCACAAATATAAACAAAGATAGTAGTGCAGAGGTAAGATAGTTAATGGGGAGGAAAAGCCAGGGTGTAAAGATGGGTGTTGAGCTTTGATTTAAAGGCAGAAATGGAGGGGTAATCACATTTGTCAGGTGGCAGTCACAAGCACAGAGCAACTAGTGCGAAGTACATTTCTGAGAGTTGTGCCATTGGCATGGCTGTTTACGCTGGTCACCCAAAAGAAAGTGATTGTCTACAGTAGCTCAGAAGAGACTGACATCTCCATTCCACTTAACGACACCACTGATGAGAGTTCAGATGGCCAGAAAGATGATGATGGTGACTTTGTCATTGTGAGCTTTGCAGGCAAAACCACCTAGATCTGCTAGGCGTTGTTTAAGAAAATTGACCTTCAATCTTTGTAAAATATTTACTTTATTTACTTTAAATAAACCTTAAATAAGTAATTGTCTTATGGATTTGTCTTGCATTACAGTTTATGAGATATATATCAATGGCACAATTTACCCCATGGTATTCTCTCTTGTGGCACAACTTACACCGGGGGCAAGTTGTGCCACAAGACAACTTTTTTTTCCGAAAGCTATATTTCTTAAACAGTTTATTCCAGAACCAAAGTTTTTATTGACAGGGATGCACAACACCCTGAAATATATGTACATATTTGAGTTGGAGACACAACTGTCAAGGCCTCACTTTAAAATCACTTAGAGTAAAAAGTTGCACAACTTAGGCCACTCTCCCCTACAATGGAGACGTACTTTAACTTATGTATTTCATCATAACCTCGCACCTTAACTTTGTCTCCTGCTTATATATCCGTCGCCTCGCTGGTTGTTTTCACACATAGGCTCCGTCGTTGTGATGTCACTTCCTGTGCGCAGTGGATTGTGGGTCAGAATCGCCAATAAAAGCATGCTGATTTCCACACTAAAAATCCCAACCGGATGTAGTGGGCATCTAGGTATTTTTAAGCATGCTGCATCTTAACGACATAATAATAATGGATTGGATTTATATAGTGCTTTTCAAGGCACTCAAAGACGCTTTACAGGGTTCCAGGTTCCATTCATTCACACACAGTCATACTGGTGGTGGTAAACTACCATAGTAGCCACAGCTGCCCTGACTGACGGAAGACTGACGGAAGCGTGGCTGCCATTCAGCGCCTACGGCCCCTCCGACCACCACCTCAAACATACAGTAGTCATATACATTCACACGAGGCAAGGTGGATGAAGTGTCTTGCCCAAGGACACAACAACCATGACACAGGTGGCAGAGCGGGGATCGAACTGCCAACCCTTGGATCATTGGCCAACCCGCTTAACCACCTGAGCCACGGTTGCCCCGTAACACAGTAACACTTTACAATAAGGGTACAATAATTAGATGTTAATTACAACTTAGTAAACTCATACTGTTGGAGCCATTATGCCACTCTTTTGTTTGTTTTATTTTGTTACCTGTAGTTCTGTGTTTTGACCACTGGGTGGAGCTTTGGGCTCTAAAGAAGGCATAAAGGTAATCACCTGGCACTGCCAGGTGTGTGTACTTTGGGAAGAGCAAACAGTTTTGTACCGTGTCAGCCTGTCACCATACTTGTTTGACCTGAACTAAAATGATGGAAGTTACTGAACTATACCTTACCTGAATGAAACTGGAATATGTGCTACGGTGAGAATGCACCGACCACACAAATAAATGGGTCACAGCACTCAAAGAGAAGTTTGTATCGGACATTGATTATTGGCACCACAGAAGACGCGTACGGCTGAGTTCTCCCACACCACACCAAACAAACCTAATGCAGAGCCGGTTAAAAGGCTCTACACATACTAAACATTAACTCATCATTAACTTATTGTTAATACACTTCAGGTAATGCTTAATAAGCATTAACTAACTTCTATGTTTAATTGATGCTTAACTAAGCATGACTTAACCAAGTATAGTAAATTCCTCCTAACTAACCATTAACTAACCATTAATAACTAAACAATATTTTTTAGTAAATGCCTAATAAGCATTAACCAAACGTTAATAGCATTAAGTATTAATTAACAGTTAATTAATGTACACTTATTGAAAAGTGTTACTTTTTCTACAATATGGGGATTGGAACGCAGCTATGATTTTTTCTTGGAGTTCTTCATCTTGTCCTGCGTTATAGCAGGTGGGGAACAACACACATACTACACAGGACTATAAATAATATGCTATTACAGTCTTTCACAGCGCTTGTGGTCCTTTCACAGGTGGAGTCAGTGATTCTGGAGAAAGCTTGTTGTCAAAATCAGTGAATATCTCTCTTTGTTGACATACCCCTTTGTTTACATACCCGTTCACAGAGCAAAGGGTGTGTTTTAACCAGTGGCAATTTCAGCATCAGCACCCCTAAAAAAAAATATTGTAAAAAAAAGATATAATAATATCTGTGTTTGAGAAGCTCCCCCAAGTTCATTTTTTGAGCCAAAGCAGATATTTTGGTATTACTTGAAAATGCACATCCGCTTGCAACTTTAAAGGCATGTTATGACCCCTTCCACGCAGGCTAAGAATAACTGGATTGACACATACCTGTTCCACTGGATGTGCATTTTTCAGATCGTACCAGAATCTCTGCTGTGGCTCATAAATCACCTCTGGGGGCTAATCTATTGAGAGCTGAGGAGCCATGCTAATCACAGCCTCATGGACCTCTAGACCTAGAATCAAGAGACCTTTCAGAAAGACATTCTGAGCCATTTTCAGAAAAATTATGCTTGTCATCCATTAGTCAATTGCAGAAATCTCCAATGTTCTTAATGTATTGTAATGTATTCTTCATAGAGTGATATCCAATTGTAAAAAAAATAACGATAAAATGTCATTGAAGTTCAAAGGGAGCCAGGGACCACTACAGCTCTGATCCTAGAAACCTGGTTCTTTTTAACACCACATTGCTTCTCAGTGCACACACAGTACGGACAGGTAGGGGATCGCGGGGACATATTCACTGATTTTGACAACAAGCGTCCTCCAAAAATCACTGACTCCATCTTTAACCCCTAATAACAGTCATCTTCATGCGAGTTCTAATCTGCAGCTCTGGTTGCTCCTGCATAGTTCTTTTGATGAAAGTATCCAATGACGGTCAGGCCTTTTTCTTACCTGTGCCAGGCCTGAGAAGCAGCCGGCAGTGAAGACATGTGCAGCAGAGGCCGGCTTGCCTTGGCTACGGTCACTGCGCCCAGACTGAGTGAGGACATCTAAGGCATTACTGTAAGAGCCAAAGACCACGGAGTTGGTGATGCCTGTGGTCAGCACTGGAAATGTCATGCCCTTGAAGAATCCATGGAGCTGACATAATAAGAGGCAGAATAAAATGGATAAATAGGAGTCCATCAATTCGGGGGCCATTCACACATTGATATGAAGAATTAAGGAGGACATCGTGACACCTACCCCTTCCCTTGAGTATGTTTTAGACACACAGTGGAAAATCCCTTTATACATGGACTGGGCCTGTAGTCGCACCTACAAATGAAAAGGTTGGGTGTCAGAAAACTAGCTAGGTGTATGGGTTTGGTCATGTTTATTGGTGTCAATGCATCGGTCAACCTTCACTGTGTCTATTGGATGTCCAACGGCCAGTCCCAATGCACCTGCAGGAACCAACATGGACATGTTACTCCTCTGCATGTACATACAAATGAATGATAGAAGGTAAAACAATAATCAATGTGTTTGTTTTCATACCTGAGATGCTCCCAGCTAAGAATTCCAAAAAAGGCATGATTTACAGATTGGCAAGTTGATTAACCAACCTGCAAAGAAAACTATTTTTTACTTGGTGGACCGTGTGACACAAATACCTGACAATGGAACTTTACAGCTGCTATAAAGAAAAATGACTAGGCCTATGGTCTGGCAGCCAGCCAAGTTATAGGTAACGTTAGGGTGTCAATGTTCAATGAAATTTAAAAAATCATGTGAAATGAGAGCCTAATGGCTTTGTCACAGGCTTACTATTGCTACAATAATTTCACCATGCCTCTAGTGTAGAGGATTTTACACCTAATGACTGATAGTCGGGGGGCCAAAGTCTCAAAAGCTCTTTAAAATGTGTTGGACCTGACATGGTCTGTTATACTTTTTATTTGTGTTTTTTCTGTTAACTTTGATCCTAAGACTCACTGCCTTATACTGTGAAGCGTAGTTACATAACGCGAGTAAAAACATTAAATGGCAAATGCAACTAGGTTTTTCAGCCAAGCAGGTATTATTAAAATACATATTTGAATATAAATATTATCAGCAAAGCTTTGTTAAACTAGACCGCGCTGCCTACCTTTTCTAAGCGTCACATCATTGTAAGAATATCTCCAACATAATCTTGATCGGTGTAAACTTCATCACCTTTCTCCTGCGGTATTTTCAGCTAATGAATGGTCAGTGAGGCTGCAGGCATATAGGCTATTACAGCACGTCCTGCTTGACACGGCAATATTTTCAAAATAAAAGCGGCAATAGGTTACTGGGCCGTGTACTGGAATTGTTGCCAATTAATTACACTATCTAGGATCAGCTTTAGGAGTGCTTGGCTTGTACATTTTTAACATAAATTAAATTCGAGATAAAGGTAACACACTTTACAATAAGGTTCACAGAATTGTAGGTGGTTGCTGAGGAATGAATGAAAAACGAATGAGTAACTGGCTTCGAAATAGTTATTAAGTAACTACTAGGCCTACATAAGCCTAGGTACGATTCAATCACTATTGAATAGTAACTGATACACAGACTAGGAGTTACTGTTACAGTGAAATATTAGGAAATGGTATTTGCTGAGGAACGAATGAGTAGGCCTAACTAAATATAGCCTATAGTTATTGAAACATTCCTGTGTGACTGGGATTCAAGCACTAATCAACAGAGTTACTGTTTTCGTGAAATATTATACAATAAAAAGGAAGTGGTGGTAACATGCCTTCAAAGTAGGCAGAGCTATAGCCTATTTCATACAGAAATGTCAAGTTAATTTCAAAATATATAAAAAAAAAATCCTTATCGTTTACCGTGAGGCCATTGCATCACATAGGCCTATGAATGCCATTTGGGCTTTTAAAGGTTATAGCAGTTTGTACAATGGCAATAGGCTACTCATAGGTTGACTAACACAGTGTGCATACAAAGGGAAGCGGAAAGGCAATGATTAATATTTACAAATGATCACTATTTCAATCATTATTATTTTCACTTGATGCAGAACTGTGAGCCTAACGTATAGGCTAAAGCTAACTGACATGTGACATGCTGAGGCACCTTTAAAAGGGGGCTTAAATCTCTTCATGTCCTCCATCTACAAATAATTTTATTTTGAAGGTAAATTAGCATGGTTTCCGCTAGCATCATTGCAATTGGTTTGCCTTTGCTTTCTGTCCGATTGTTAAATCTAACAAAATGTACAGGATCGATTTATCCCCTAACATAAAAAAAATAAAAATATATTCTGTTGGCTCTGTAGGCTACTTCAGGGCGTTCGATTTGAAATGATCCCTTTCAATCTTTTCTTTAGGCTATATGTCCATGCTTTTAATGCATTGCAAGGGCTGCTCTGCAGCCATCTTATTCTTGAAAGTTTGGGCCACTTTTTGCCTTTTGTCTGGTTTTCAGAGTTGGACTGGTGTCAGGTTACTGACGTCATTCCACTGTTAGAATTACTTGTGTTGTCGAGGATCTTTATCCTGCTGCATTGGATGCTGCATTTTATCCTCACATTTAATATAATGGAGTGGAGCCATATAACAGAAATGCATGTCACTGTCCAATGCTTATGGACTGCACTGTCTGTCTGTCATTTTGCATACTGGGCAACAGTTTCAGAGAAAGAGGGAGATAGAAGCCTACTACACAAAATAGGCTAGTACATTGGCCCTTAAATCACAGCAATGACTTCATGTGTGTCAAAGAAAAGGTTTTAAAATCATATGACTTGTTTATAAAGCACTATATGGTCTTGGACGCAAACACTACTCTGATTTAGTGGTATTTTATGTATATGCTGTGTCTTTTCTATAACTGACATGTAACTTACTTCCAATCGCCTAACAATTCATTGGCTTACTTGTTTTTATTGTTTTTTTAATGCTTTTACTTTCATTTGTAACTCTTCCTCTGTTTTTGCCTTCTGTTTGGTTTTTCTCTTATTTGCAAATTCAATGTTTTCTTATTGTCTTATTTGAATGTATTTGTAGACCCCTGTAAAGCACTTTGTCTGGATAGTGCTATACAGTATATATAAACTTGCCTTCCCATAATTAACAATGGGTTGCCACATAAAACGTAGTACATTTATTTTTGTTTCTTTTAGACTTGCCATTTTTAATACATTATAATATTACATTTTAATAACAAAAATGTTTTGCCATTATCTTGTTCTTTCATTTGTTGTAGGCTACTAGTCCAGGCATTATATAACCTGACCTCTCAACAATTGCAACAGAAACCATTCCAACTGTTTTTGACTCATGAATATGTAATTGATAACATACTAAAAGTCTTAAGGAATCCAAGTGGTGGAAAGTACCTTTATGTCAATTTTCAGCTTCCTAAAGTACTGTTTTATGGTAGAGGGGATATGTGCAAAATTGTTAACCTTTTCAGAAAAGCTTGAAACTTGGTACACTTATACAGTTTGGGGCTCTGAACATTTTCAGATATTAAGCCATTGCAAAATCGAATCATGGTTGCCATGGCGACCATTTTACTTTCCGCCATAGCCTAATTATGCATTTTTCATTATAACTCCAGAACCAAACATAATACCACATAACTAGTGATGTCTAACCCTATGTTTTCATGGTCAGGGATTACTATGATACCACATACAACATCAGAAACAGTTAAGGTTGGGCGCCCTTAGCTCAGTTGGTAGGGCGTCCCCCCCCCGGGCCGGGCCCAGCAGCAGATCCGGGTTCGATTCCAGCCCGCGGTCGTTCTCTGCATGTCCCTCCCCTCTCTGCCCCATTTCACCTCTGTCTCTCTGCACTATCAATAAAGCATAACAATGCCCAAAAAATATCTTAAAAAAAACACATACATGTATTTGTAGAGAGAATAACTATCTTATCAACCAGTGATTTGCAGGGACAGTTGGGGGAGCAAGGGTTTATTATTTTACAATAGTAGCACGTACATTTCTGACTTAGCCCAGCATACCTACCAATTTATTTTGAATACCCACTCACACAATTGTTTAACAGATCAGCAGATCTCTACAAAATAATCAGTTCAGAGACATTGTTCTTCTTTAGTATCCACTAAAGCAATATAGAAGTTTTCACAATTTGCACGTTTTCTATGCTACTAGTTTCTGGTATAAGATACATTTACACTAATTGACTGCACCAAATATTGCACTCTTTTGTATTTCTGCACATGACAATAAATCATTTGAAATATATTTGGTGGTATTGTTGAAATAAATAACGCTTAAAAATTAACAACAACAAATTCTTCACACAAAAAAGAAAAAAAAGGCGGTTCTCTACATGAATAACCAAACCAACCTACCTTTCAAAACTATAAAGTTGGCCTATATTTGGTTTCAACATTTAGGCTTAGTTCATTCTGCTCTCATCACTGCAGAATTACTGAAAACATTACTGAAATCATTACAAAAAAGTTCTTAATCTTTGAACACAAATCTGTTCCTTCAGTTATTTCCAACTTCTTTGTGCCTTGTATCTTTCTTTGCATTAAGAACTTTTTAAGGTCTATTTTAATTTTTAATTTTTAGAAACAATACAGAAAGCAGGACCTTGGTGGTTACAATGATTAAAACAGGATGATGCTGCTCGTCAGCTTCATTGTGGTATCACTCGCCTGGTTGGTCAATTGGCCAGGTTTCTGAAAAACTGGTCAGACCTGGCTGGCCGTGTCAACCTGAAGACTTATGTCAAAGCCTTTAGAAGTTATAGTCCCCAAAGGGAAATTCTTTTTCACAAAAATGTACGTTATGGGGAGAGAGAATTTAAACCTGTTTGTAGACTCAGGACAATGACAGAGTAACTAGCCTGTCCTGTTTATAAGAATGAAGAAGAACTACAAAAGGTACCCAACCTGTTTTTTCAGGGGGTCCAAATACTTTTCACATCCACACCCAGACACAAGTAGCTTTTCTACTGCTTTTTAAATGGCCTTAAGCGGAGCCGCGGCTCTGTGTAAACACCCAACTTTGAATAGATATTGACATAAATATCTAAAAATCTAAAAATAAAGGTTATCTAGGTAGGTTCTTGGCTTCCAAAGACCATGGGCCCCCCAAGTGGCTGGGCCCTAGAAAGCTTTCACACTTTCTATGTTATGGTTACGATGCTGGACCCAAGAGCAGACAGAGACGAAGTAAGATTTAAATAAAAAGGTTTATTTTAACGAGGTGGGGAGCAGGTGGTGAATGGGGAATCCAGGGGTAGTGCAGCAGGTAGGTAGACTGGAGGTAGTGATCCGGGTAACTGCAGGCAGAGGAAAACACAAGTTAAGAAGGATCACAGAACTACACTAGAAACTAGAACGAGCGAGTTACTATCAACTGGAGCCAGGCGTGAATAGTTACCACTGTAGTGAATGATAACGATCTGGCGACGACAGCAGGGAAACCAGGAGTAGATGTAGGTGAGTTGATTGGTGATGAGAACCAGGTGTGGAGACAGACAGGGGGAGTGGGAGTGGCAGAAGGAGGAGGAGCGCACAGCAGCCAGCTGTGATCACGACAGTACCCCCTCCTCAATGGACGCCTCTTGGCGGCCTAGGCCAATCTGGATGGGCCCGGTCTCCTTGACCACCTGGGGAAGAGGTTCAGGCTCAGAGAGGGGAACGTGGGGCTGAGGCTCAGGGTCCGTCACTGGAAACGAGGGCTCGGAATCCCAGACAGGAAACTGGAGATGAGGCTCTTGGTCCTTGACCACTTGGGGATGAGGCTCAGGGTTGAAGTCAGGATACCGGGGATCATAATAAGGCTCCCTCGAGTGGCGCTCAGGAAGAGGCTCGCGGTCCCAGAAAGTCACCTGGAGATGAGGCTCTGAGTCCTTGACCACCTGGGGATGAGGCTCCGTCTCCTTGACCACCTGGGGAGCAGGCCCGGTCTCCTTGACCACCTGGGGAAGAGGTTCAGAGTCCTTGACCACATCCGGATGAGGCTCGGAATCCTCCAACACCTGGGGATGAGGCTCTGGCTCATAGAGGGGAAACTGGGAATACACAGGGGGCCCCACGGGCACCGGGGAATCGTCGGACACCTGGGGATGAGGCTCTGTGCCCCAGAGGGGAATCGGAGAATAAGGTTTATGCTCCAAGAGGGGATGAGGTACCGGCTTCTGGACGGGATACTGCGGATAAGGCACAGGGCGCTGGACGGGATACTGCGGATAAGGCACAGGGCGCTGGACGGGCACATGGAGATCAGGTAAAGGCTCCTGGAAGGAATACTGGGGATGAAGTACAGGGTGCTTGACAGGCACCTGGGGATGGACTGTGTGGCCATTAGAGGCCCGAGCATCAACCGTGCAGGCCAGCTTGAGGCAGGAAGGAGAGAGGATAGTGTCAGGGAGGACCGGTGTGTTCACAGCGGTGAATTGACGAGAGAGGGCGTCAGGCTTGACGTTGCGGGACCCGGGCCGGTAAATGAGGGTGAAATTGAAACGTCCAAAAAACAAGGCCCACTGGGCCTGACGGGAATTTAGGCGCTTGGCCGTCTGAATGTAAGACAAATTCTTGTGGTCGGTCCAAACCACAAACGGCTGTTCTGCCCCCACCAGCCAGTACTGCCATTCCTCCAACGCCAGTTTAACAGCCAGCAGTTCTCTGTCACCCACCTCATAGTTACGCTCAGCAGGAACCAGCCGGCGAGAGAAAAAAGCGCAGGGGTGAATCTTCTCATCAGAAGCTGAGCGCTGGGACAGGACCGCCCCCACCCCAGTGTCAGATGCATCAACCTCCACGATGAACTGCCTGGAGGGGTCCGGTTGGATAAGGATGGGAGCAGACGAGAAAAGCCTTTTAAGGTCAGAGAAGGCAGCGTCCGCCTCAGGCGTCCAGGCAAATGGGAGGGCAGGAGAGGTGAGACGGGTGAGAGGGGCTGCAACCCTGCCGTAGTCACAGATGAACCTCCGGAAAAAATTGGCAAATCCCAGAAACTGCTGCAGTTTCTTGCGGGAATCAGGGATGGGCCAGTCTGTCACTGCCCTGACCTTCTCCATGTCCTCCCTCTCAGGACGGGACAAGTTAAACAGGTGACTACTGGGCAAAGGGGCGCCGGGGAGGAGATCAGTGGCACAGTCATAGGAGCGATGAGGAGGCAGGGTGAGCGCACAACACTTACTAAAGACCTCTCCCAGGTCATGATAATGTGAGGGAACCAAGGAGAGGTCGGGGGGTTCCTGTGGCAATGGAACACCTCCCTCTGCTGGAGACAGAGCAGATTGTAAGCAGGTGGAATGGCAAAAAGTGCTCCAACTCACCACCTTGCCAGAAGACCAGTCAAATTGGGGATTGTGCCGCTTGAGCCAGGGGTTACCCAGCACCAGGGGAGTGAGGGGAGACAGGATGACATGAAACTGAAGAATCTCGTGGTGATTACCAGAAACAATTAACTCAAGGGGCTTGGTACGGTGAGTAATAAGGGCCAGGTGGCGGCCATCTAAGGCGTTAACAGTTAAGGGAGAGGGTAATTGTTCCAAACTCATGCCAACCTGAGACGCGAAACCGGCGTCAATGAAGTTCTCCTCCGCTCCAGAATCCACCAGGGCTGACACAGGAAAGGGACGACCGAGGGACAGGAGAGTGGCATCCAGCAGTGAGCGAGAACAGTGAGGAACGGGGACGGAGGAGGCGTGGCACAGCAGGGCCCCGAGTCTCACGGCAGAGCCCTGCCCCTCGGGCAGTGACGGACAGGTGGAGATGAGATGCCCGGGCAGCGCACAGTACAGACACACTCCGGTCTTAATCCGATGACGCCGCTCTGCCTGGGTGAGACGTGTGACCCCCAGCTGCATGGGTTCCTCTTCAGTGACAGCATGCGTCACGGGAGCAGAGAGGGCAGTTTCAGGGAAGTGTGGAGAATGGGAAGCAGCGGATGCCGGGGGCACGGAGCTGACTGTCTTCTCCCTACGCCGCTCGCGTAGGCGATTATCCAGCCGGATAGAGAGGGAAATCATTTCATCGAGAGTGTCCGCTTCCTCCCTAGTAGCCAGCTCATCCTTGATTGTCTCACTGAGACCGGAAAGAAAAAGCCCACGTAGTGACTTGTCGTTCCAGCCTGACCTGGCGGCATAGGTCCTGAACTCAACGGAGAACTCAGCTACACTGCGGGAGCCCTGACGTAATGAAATAAGCCGTTTGGCGGCGTCCCCCCCCCTCTACTGGGTGATCAAAAACTTTCCTCATTTCAGCTACAAAAAGGTCAAAATTGTCATTAACTGAGGAATCACTGTCCCATAATGCTGAAGCCCACGCTAGTGCATTACCCTTAAGTGACCCCATAATGTAAGCGATCTTCGCCTTTTCAGTGGGGTAGGTGAGAGGCTGCTGACTGAAAACTAGGGAACACTGGATCAAAAAGGCTCTGCACGTACCCATGTCTCCAGAATAGCGCTCCGGCGCAGGAATGAAGGGCTCACGAGCTCGTGGCAGGTGTGACGGGAGAGTGGGAGCAGGCGGAGGTGCCGCTGGTAGTGGAAGCGCTGTGATGTGGGAGGCCAGTAAGTCCAATTGCGCACCCAACTGAGTAACTCGAGTAGCGAGATTCTTAAAGGCTTCCATAGCGTCCCAGAGGGCTTTGCTGTGCTCCGCAACCCGAGAGCCTTGGGCGGCGAGAGCTCCGCGGATAAAGTCCATGTCCGCTGGGTCCATTTTGGCCAGATCGTTCTGTTATGGTTACGATGCTGGACCCAAGAGCAGACAGAGACAAAGTAAGATTTAAATAAAAAGGTTTATTTTAACGAGGTGGGGAGCAGGTGGTGAATGGGGAATCCAGGGGTAGTGCAGCAGGTAGGTAGACTGGAGGTAGTGATCCGGGTAACTGCAGGCAGAGGAAAACACAAGTTAAGAAGGATCACAGAACTACACTAGAAACTAGAACGAGCGAGTTACTATCAACTGGAGCCAGGCGTGAATAGTTACCACTGTAGTGAATGATAACGATCTGGCGACGACAGCAGGGAAACCAGGAGTAGATGTAGGTGAGTTGATTGGTGATGAGAACCAGGTGTGGAGACAGACAGGGGGAGTGGGAGTGGCAGAAGGAGGAGGAGCGCACAGCAGCCAGCTGTGATCACGACATTCTACCCCTTATGGGCGGCCCTGTCTGCACATACTGTAGATGTGAGCTGATTTTGTGTAGAGATTATGCCCTGATACTGCCATGAAAGGAAGCATTTCTGATATTGTTTCAAGGTGAAGTTCCCAATTCTCAGAAACTTGCAAAATATGTCTACCAATGGATTTTAAGGATTCAGTTTAGCATTTGAGAAGTCATCTTATTCTGAGAATCACATCAGAATGGCAAGCCTTCTCTGCAGACATCGTCTATCAGCTTTGCATAGATTGCAGCAACTTACAATCATATGAAAAAGTTTGGGAACCCCTCTCAGCCGGCATTATAATTGACTCTGCTTTCACAAAAAAAATATAAAAGTGGTATGTCTTTGATTTACCAGGAACAGCTAAGTACTGGGATGTTTTCCAAACAAAGATTTTTTGAAAAGCAGTATTTGGTTGTATGAAATAAAATAAAATGTGAAAAACTGGCTGTGCAAAAATATGGGTACCCTTGTGGTTTTGTTGATTTTAATGCCTGTAACAGCATGTAAAACTGATGAATTTAAACACAAAGTTGGTTGGATTATGTTGTTAAGCCTTGAACCTCATAGAAATGTCTGTTTAATCATGAGAAAATGTATTTTAGGTGCCTAAATGCAAGTTGCACTTCTCTTTGACTCTCTGCTGAAGTGAGACAGAATGGGATCATCAAAACTGCTCCCAAAATATCTGAAAAACAAAGATTGTTCATTGTCAGATGTTCTTGCAGGTCTTTGGAGGTGATCTGTGGGTTGTGTGCAACCATTCTCACAATCCTCCACCTATGCCGCTCCTGTTTTTTTCTTGGTCTGCCATGCCTGGGTTTAACTGCCACTGTGCCTGTGTCCTTCCATTTCCTGACAACGTTCCCTACAGTCGAAATTGACAATTGAAACCTTTGGGAAAGCTTCTTGTAGCCTTCCCCTAAACCATGACAATGAACAATCTTTGTTTTTCAGATCTTTTGGGAGCTGTTTTGATGATCCCATTCTGTCTCACTTCAGCAGAGAGTCAAAGAGAAGTGCAACTTGCATTTAGGCACCTAAAATACATTTTCTCATGATTAAACAGACATTTCTATGAGGTTCAAGGCTTAACAACATAATCCAACCAACTTTGTGTTTAAAGTAATCAGTTTTACATGCTGTTACAGGCATTAAAATCAACAAAACCACAAGGGTACCCATATTTTTGCACAGCCAGTTTTTCACATTTTATTTTATTTCATACAACCAAATACTGCTTTTCAAAAAATCTTTGTTTGGAAAACATCCCAGTACTTAGCTGTTCCTGGTAAATTAAAGGCATACCATTTTTATATTTTTTTTGTGAAAGCAGAGTCAATTATAATGCCGGCTGAGAGGGGTTCCCAAACTTTTTCATATGACTGTAATTGACACCAGAGTTTTATAAACGATCTCCAGCAGGTATCATCTGCTGATGACATCTCTTCATCATAGTATTTTGGATCTCCTTGCAGCTAAAGGGGAGTTACAACAAGTGCATCAGGCAGAATCTCAGAAGGACTCTTTCAATGCAAATCCCATCCAAACATCTTCCCTGTCATAATGTGCACAATGGCTGCATAGAAAATCATTATCACTTCCTCTTCCCAGCATCAACCATGACATGCCCAATGGACCCCAACAACTCATATCAGTGTGGACGCCCCCAAGTCACTAACCTCTGGCTCAGCTGCTTTCATAAGAAAATGCCTTCCACCAGTGGTTGATAAAATGTGATGATCGGGGTGGAATTGTGGCAGTGGGCATGTTCACATAGGAACTTACATGCGGAGTAGATGCATGTAGGGTCACTACGTCTCATATCAACCAATGGGGTAAACACAAAGGATGTTTACCCCGGGTGATTGCCATGCTGTGCAAATTGCATCATACTAGACCATGCTGGCCTTTGTGAGACAAACAGGATGGCAGTTTTCCATATGAGTTCCAGGTCTGCTGTCGGGTCATATGGTTCTGATCTCTCTCTCTAACTAATAAAGGCAAAAATTACCCAAAAATAACTTGACATTGTTATCTTGAAAACATTTAATACATTTATGGCAAGAAAATTAAATCAAATGAATATTATGACTTCATAGTTAATCATTTATTTGCACATGCATTGTACCATATCTCTTGTTAAACAAAGTTGTCGGTTGATATGGACAGTAATGAACGATTTGTGTGGATATCAGAAAAGAATGTATAAATAAATAAAAATTAACATTGGATTCAACCTTAACTATTGACCTTAACTGTTTCTGATGTTGTGTGGTATCATAGTAATCCCTGACCATGAAAACATAGGGTTAGACATCACTAGTTATGTGGTATTATGTTTAGTTCAGGAGTTATGATGACAAATGCATAATTAGGCTATGGCGGAAAGTAAAATGGTCTCCATGGCAACCGTGATTCAATTTTGCAATGGCTTAATATCTGAAAATGTTCAGAGCCCCAAACTGTATAAGTGTACCAAGTTTCAAGCTTTTCTGAAAAGGTTAACAATTTTGTACATATCCCCTCTACCATAAAACAGTACTTTAGGAAGCCGAACATTTACATAAAGGTATGGTTAAGAAACCCCTTAGAAAGTAACTTTCCACCACTTGGATTCCTTAAGACTTTTAGTATGTTATCAATTACATATTCATGAGTCAAAAACAGTTGAAATGGTTTCTGTTGCAATTTTTGAGAGGTCCACCCATATTTTCTCACAAAATGCCTGTACTATACCTGATGAATTGCATTTTTCTTTTCATTCTTGAATTGTTTTATCCTCTATGATTTTACCAGTATTGTTCTCATAACATAAATGCCAAAGGTTTCTAGCTATACACAAATATCCACAGCCAGTGGCATTTGTTCTTAAAACAGTCACGAAAATACCATGGAAAATACCAAGGCATAGAGGCCATGGCATGGGGCCATGGACCTGATAGAGGCAAGCCAAGTAACATTATATACGTCATCACTAGTGGACGGTGAGCGTCTTGTAAACAATGCACGTCAATGTTAATCGCCTCACTAACGGAGGAAATGCCGCGGTTGTTTTGGACCGTGAAATCTCTCATTTCGTTTAAAAAACTAGCTGCCTCTGCGGTTTTTATAATCTTCCGTTAATCTTTGTAGAAAGAGGCATTTCGAGCGGCCTCCTGAAGATGGTAAATATCCGCAAACTGGTGACTATATTAACAACTGACAACAGCCTCAACACAGTGAAAGGCTGACGGACCGCCACTTTGCTAACGTTAGCTTGCCCGGGAAATTACCCATTTTTTAAACATTTTCTATCGCTTTTTGGAAGAGAGAATATGACAACTCTAACCAGGCAAGACCTCAACTTCGGACAAGGTGAGACAACCAAACTTTGAAGTGGCAGGACACGGCCCCGACCGTCCTTTCATAGCAGCCGATGTGTTGATATGTTTGCTAATTTGGTCATTTGAACCTTAACTGCAGTTGATTAGCGGATTATTTCTGTAAATTCTTCCTAATAATTGTTGTCGACTCGTGTCGTGTTGCGTTTCATTACATATGAAGAGACCACAAATGTCCTGGTATTTTACATTGAGTTTGGTGGTACTTTCTAACAGCACAAGAAAGAACCAATACAGTCCATGATAGGTCTTACTAACCAGTGAATTCCTTTTTACCCCAGTGGTTGCTGACATCCTGTGTGAGTTCCTGGAGGTCGCTATTCATCTCATCCTGTATGTCCGTGAAGTGTATCCCTCTGGAATATTTCAGAAGAGAAAGAAATACAACGTGCCGGTCCAGGTATAGGCCTTACAGAATCACACATGGCGCAATAACTCAACTCTTACAGTGTTCAGGAAGGCTTTACCTATTGACATGTCCAATACCGGTCTTCTGTTTTTTTCTGTTGCGTTTCTCTCCAGATGTCATGTCACCCAGAGCTGAATCGGTATATCCAAGATACACTTCATTGTGTAAAGCCGCTCATCGAGAAGGTAAGAAAAGACATGATGCTGAGATTAAAGGTGCAGTCTGCGATTCTGGATAATGCTTGTCGTCATAGTTGCTTTTTGACAAAATCTGTGAATATTTCCTCACGATCCGCTAACTTTCCGTATAATGTGTGCTGAAAAGAAAGTTGGTGTCAATAACACTTAACTGGTAATACAAACAACGGTTTTCTGAACAAAGGGGGGGACACCGTAGCTAGCTACAGGCCACTTTACAGAGCCTAGGCTGTGTATTACCACTGGATTTTCCCTCTCCCTTCCCAGAACGATGCAGAGAAGGTGGTTGTGGTCATCATGGACAAAGAGCATCATCCAGTAGAGAGATTTGTCTTTGAGATGTCCCAGCCTACACTGCTGTCCATCAGGTGTGTCCCCTCTTCTCTTCTTCTCATTATTTTATTTCAACAACTGAGAATAACAAACAACGTTCATATTTTGTGATACATTTTTAAAGGGTGAAGCTGGTCACACTAACCGCGTGTGGTTTTGTTTTGTTGCAGCTCCGACACATTACTGTCACACGTGGAGCAGCTGCTGAGGGCCTTCATTCTGAAGATCAGCGTGTGTGATGCTGTTTTAAACACTAACCCACCAGGTAAGGTCCCTGATGATTAGCTAAAGAGAGAAAGAAAAAACATGATGGTTCCCTCTACCTATCACTTTTATATTCCTTAAACTTAATAAAAAAATATTTAAAAAAATATGATTTGCTCTTATCCCTGGCGTAGATTAGCCCAGTATCCAGTATTAGCAGCTATATAAACTATTGTCTACACCACTGGTCCAGTTATTACTTTGTATAACAACATGGAATCCTGGTGTTATTAATGTAATGCTTTAGTTTGCATTTGGCTATGGTCAGGGCCAGGCTTTGGTTGGTAAAGATGCAGCAGTCCCCTCTCTACTGCAAAGGAGGTGGTAGCCCGACTGCCCGAGAGTAACTGCCTGTAAGGCATAGTTCAGGGCTCTGATACAGCTCTTCAGATGCAACATCCTCAGTGCAAATACAGTTGTTTCTTATGAACAAGCAAACACGAATATAAATGACTTCTACTTCTTTGAGCTATTTAAGCTGACCTGTTGTTTTCTTCTGTCTTTTTTCCTGTATTATTCTTCTTTTTTACAGGGTGTTCATTTTCAGTACTTGTACACACCAGAGACGCTGCCACCCGCAACATGGAGAAGGTTCAAGTCATCAAGGTGAGGTTTTAGAATAATGCAAACGGATCAACTTGTGACGTACAGCTACTTAAACTGGCCGCTTTGATCCATGCCTTTTGTCACATTTGTTTATTTCCTTCTTCAGGATTTCCCCTGGATAGTTGCGGATGAGCAGGAGGTCCACATGCAGGAGCCTCGCCTCATCCCGCTGAAGACCATGACGTCAGACATAGTTAAAGTGAGCACAGACTCCTCTTATCAGTTGAAACACTTTGACATACACTATGTTGACCCATTCCCTAATTGTTTTGATGATTGTTCATCCCATTAGTATCCAGCTGCAGCCCCAGAGACAAACACCCTGATGTGACAACAACACCCAGGCGGGACGGAAGTACTGTGGTGTGACGGACGTTACCTGTAGATTCTATTTTTTGCAACGTCATAAACTTCTAAACTGTAAACAACTAAGTTTTTGTTATTCATATTGTTTTGGCGATTAGGTTCAGGCATCACAGCTGGGTGGTTAGGATTAGGGCAAGGGGACAGGGAGAGGTTAGAATATATATAGATAGTACATTAGATTAGCCACGGCGCAATTGAGCTCCACTCGGCTGACGGAACACCGCAGCGGCCATCTTGAGTAGGTCACGTCAAACAATAAAAAGACTGCAGAGTCAGACCGATAGGCTACTAAGTTTGTGTTATTTATATTGTTTTTGAGGATTAGGTTCAGGCATCATAGCTGCGTGGTTAGGGCTAGGGCAAATGAGTGACGTAGCAGACATGTCATGGAAGCTAAATAGTCAAAAACCGCGTCCGTCACACCACAGTTACTTCCGTCATGCCTGGGTGTTGTTGTCACGCCAGGGTGTTTGTCTCCGGGGCTGCAGCTGGACTCTACTCTTTCATCCTGCCGTGTTCAAATATTTTCCCATTGGCTCTTTTCTGATGTTCAGTTGTTCTCTTGTCTTTGAACAGATGCAGCTCTATGTGGAAGAGAGAGCCCAGAAAACGTAGCAGAACAATAAATAAGCGCTACTGCTGCGTGGGCCCATTCTATGAGGATGTTGAAACGTGTGCGAGGTATTTCACACAGCTTATCAGGGCCTGGAACTGTCAGAAAGAAACTTGAGCTTTTTGTTGAACAAGTGGCGATTGTCAGGAGACGGATGTGGAATGTGTTTTGTAAAGAGTGTACATTATGCTGCAGTCAGTGTTACCTGCACCCTGCTGACATTTCATTGAGAATCAAATGAGGGCCACGACTCTTTGCCATCGGCCTGAGATTTGATCGCATGCCACACAAATATCTCTGCATGAACGTGTGGTTATGTTATCGTCATGTGTTGTGTCCAAACGCTTTTATTGCAGATCTTCAGTGTAACATGAGGATTGAAATGTAGGTGCTGTGGCAATGAAATTCAGGGGAAATTGGTAGACCAGTACAAAACTACCAGACATCAACACTAATGTTTACCACCAGCAGCTCCTACAAGGTCTAACCCTTAGCTGTGTTGTATCTTCACTGTAATAATCTTCACTCTCTTGATTTGTAAATACTTGTTGTGTCACCTCGGTCAGAGGTGAGGTCATCTTGCTCTGTGGGATCCCATGGAATTAAAGGATCTGGGTGTGTTTATTTACGCACATTTGCAACCAGTGGTAATGTTCGCTCCCATCGTCATGTGACAAACCCAAACTCTTAACGTTGTAACAATGGAACAGTTGTATTTGTTCTGCTAAAAACAATGTGAAAATTGTGAAATTAAATTTCAATAAAACCTTTTTTCTTAAAGTGCCAGCACTGGGAATCTCGGTCTGTAAGCAAAAGTTTTCTAGAAGAACCCACTAGACTTTAATAAGACAGACCAAGGTCTCCGACCCAAAATTGTACTCCACTGCTGGTCAGGTGAGTTTTCATTATTAGTCAATTCTACATTGAAATTTGTCATTTCACATATCCCTTCTCAAGTTACCACACTTTGGAGGGGGTCAGAGCGCACGATCAGCCATAGCACAGGAGTGGAGCAGTTTGGGGTTAAGTGTCTTGCTCAAGGACACAATGGTAGAGATGGTGGGCTCCATACATCTAATACCAGCCACCACTAGTTTTACAAATAACACCCTCCTGTCTGGTGCCGGGGATTGAACCAGCGACCTCATGGTTACCGGTTGGTGCCTCTTCCTTTTAGGGCAGCCATCCTAGTGCCTGGTAAAACTAAAGCTACCTAGAATGTTTTCAGATTTAACCTTGAATCACCTCACATGTTTGTCTCAACCAAGATAAAATACTGACAGTAACTATCGGTGAATCAAGAGGCATCACACTTTTGCTTCCAATTAGTAGAAAAATACAAGGTCTAATGTGTTTGTACATGTCTAATAAATCATACAAATCAGTGTTGTTCTTGCCGAAGCAAAAATAAGAGCATCCATCCAAGTTTCAGAGACTTAAATCAGACTGAGGGTTGACACTTTAATAAGACGGCCAATTCTGAATAGAATGTCTATTTCTATATTAACTTTTATATCTTCAATCTCATGTTTTAAAAAAATTATCACATACGTCAGGTTGATGAAGGAAAGAAAATCCCAGCAGGAGAAGATGTTTCGATATGATTTAATAATGAATCTATATGTCCTTTATATAAATAGAAATAAATACAATCGAGCTGATTGGCATAACAATGCTTCACTGAGCATGATGTTTTAAAACATGTTTTACATTTATTCAAAATAGATTATACATTTTCATTACTACATAATAATCCAAGAGCCACCATCAGCACTTATGGATGTAGTATCCTGTGGTGTATCCTATGATGTACATGGACACCAGAGCAGACAAAGCTCCTGCTCCCTTCACTGCCATCCCAGTGCTGCCGGTACAAACTCTGTTGTAGATCCTGTGAATGTTAAGAGGGAGGCACACAGTCACACCAGTTTGTAAATGCTGCCATTCTGAAAGATACAGAGGTTGCGTTCCGAATCGCATACTCTTTCTTTTTTCTATTCTACGTACTACATCCGACGATAAAAAGAATCTAGTTAGGATGCAGTAGGCATACTATTGGGACATACTTTTCTCTCTTATTTCATCATAACATTGCGCCTTGATCTTGCCTCTTGCTTTTATATCCGTCGCATCCCCGTTTGTTTTCATATGGAGGCTTCGTCGATGTTACGTCACTTCACGTGCGCACTGGATTGTGGGTCAGAATCGCCCAAATAGGATGCACTTTTCAACACTAACAATCTTGGCCGCATGAAGTAGGACATCCGGGTACTTCTAACCATCCTAAATCTGGCCACAAGAATCGGGACATCCTAAATCTTTTTTCTACATACTATATAGTAGAAAGTATGCGATTCGGAACGCAACCAGAGTGTGTTTTGTGGAGCCAATTAACTTTGCGTCAACTTATTTGGCAATGGCTTAAATGTAACCGATATTCATTTACAGGAAAAACGTACGCACTATAGCTTTAACCATATTTGATTTCTAAAGAAAGTCCTACATCAAATCCATCAAATAAATCAGTTTAGTCCATGGTCTTACCTCCTCTGCATCTTCTTTCAACTCTATATCCTTATGAAAACTTTAGATTTTGATCTTAATGTCAGGCGTGACTGTCTCACCTCATCATAGTAGACTGTGAGGCCTCTACGTTCATGTTGATGTTGTCCTCGTTCCAGCGGTCATACTGCACGCTGCCGGCTCTGTTAGGCTCCATGTGGGAAGTCCTTCCTCTCCTCGGAGGTTTGTCTGATGGATGAATCACTGCTTCACTGCTCAGCCTGGACACAGTCACTCTCACACAGTGAGGATGGAGAGAAACTACATGGTGACAACTCCAATGTCCATTAAGCATTAGAACTATCCTCGCTACATTAAAGGTAGGGTATAGTAAGTGATTCTGAAGAACGCTTGTTGTCAAAATCACTTTTTTTGTCAAAATCAGTGAATATATCATCACGATTCGTTACCTGTAGTTACTGTGTGTGTGCTAAGTGCTGTGTTATTAAAAAGCCTAGGCTCTGTAAACAAGTATGTAAATAAAGGGTATGTAAACATAGGGGGTCCACCGTAGCTGGCAACATGCACATTTACAGAGCCTAGGCTTTGAATTAATCCCAGATTTTACTTTTGCGCCCACACAGTACATACAGTCAGCAAATGAGGAGATACTCATTAAGACAAAAAGTGATTTTGAAGACATGCGTTCCCCAGATTAGCTGACTCCTCCTACTGTTTTACGTTAAAATCACTTTTAAAATTAGCAATAGGTGCCAATGAATCACAATAGTATAGTGTGTATATATACATTATTTAACAAACACAGGAGTCAAATCAGACCACGTGACTGAAATAACCTGATTTAAAAGCAGTGATTTGATGATTGTCACTGAAAGCAGAAGTCAGTGTACGTCCCCCACATTCAGATTAACGTCATGAGTGCTCACCTGTATGAGTCTGAAACAGTCCACAACCTGCAGAGAAAGCTCTGCTTGTTAAAGCCACGTCTGAGACTGTCTCCAGAGTCTTGCCCTCCTGCCCAATGAGACCTCGGCCATAGTTCATGTGTTCACCAAGGCCAGCCTGCCATAAACCATAGATTTTTATTGCAGTTTTTGTAGTTCCCCTACTTATATGACTCTCTCTGTGTGATAAAGGCCACCTTAAGCTCTGTGTGGCTCTGGTTTAATCACATCCTGTCTAGATAGTGGACTGCAAAGTTCAAAACTTTATGTTGTAGATATGAATCATAGTCCGTTCCCCTACAAGGAAATGTGATATGGTTGAATACAATACCACTTTTTTTTTCAAATATCTTTTGTATGGCTCTACTGAAGAGAATAATCTTGTGCTCTGTTTCTTGTAGAACAGCGCACTCTTGTGGTCTTAGATGTATAGCACTTGAAACAATCTCAGCTATCAGTCACTTTATTACCGTAAATATTTTAATGTCTCGAATCCAGTGATTTTAACTGCATATGGCACGTTTTTTTTGTAAGTGTTGTATTTGCATGGGGTCAGACAATGACAAATATTGTTCTAACTAATATGGATTTTCATGTTGATCGTATAATAGAACATTTCGTTGAACAAGACGTTGTTTCTGCAGATATCATTTAACCCAAATATATACAGAATTTGAGTTCCCTGTCCTCAAATAAAGGAGAAAATAATTTTCTTTTGTTCATTTCCTATAATAAAAATTCCTCTCCAAATACTTTTAAACTTTGCTTGAAACCAATTGAAATTAATATATTTGATAATGTTTCATTTCCTTAAGATTGTATTTGTCTGTATTTGTCTTTGATTATTTTTCCATAATGCTGACATGGCAACAACTGGCAAAAGACCGAGGAGGATGGAGGGGTTTTATCAATGGCCTGTGTTTCCTAGGGAACTTAAAGGCCTAAGTAAGTAGGTTTGTCCATAATGTAACTCTACCACTGCTACATCATGTGTGCTCGGAAGGAGAATCTCTTGTGATTTGCTCCTTTGGAGGTTTCTTTCTAATACACCTGTTTTCTCTGTGTGTTTCTATTCAACTAAACTATACAGCCTTCTTAGATTTCTGGCTATATATTTAAATAACCTTGACTTAACCTGTGATATTTCCATGTGCAAAAACAGGATTTTTAAAAACGGGTCTACACGAGACGAAGAGGTCAATTTGAGAGAAATGCTTATGCAGTAGCTTGTAGACACCTTGAGAGAACAGAGAACAGCCTGCCATCAGTATAGAATGTAAAGTAATTCCCCTGGTGCCTGTGCATCCTTTATCTTGTTATGAGTCAGGCTGCCGAGGGGCTCTGCTCCAGCGACACTCAGGTGACCTTTGATACAGGACACACTTCTGAATGAGCAAAGCTCAACACTGACGCAGATAAACAGAGCTAGGCAGATACTACTCGTCCTTGTAACCCGATCTGGAATAACCACTAAATATAGTTCACAAGTGTGTGATTGTCAAGTTCAGATTTAGTCCCATGCGGTTTTGTAAAAGCCGTGACGTGTAATTGACATTTTATTCTTTTGAGTCAAAGGTAGCACAATGTTTTCATTTTTCACGTCGTTCATTCCGACTTCCTACTTCCTACCAGGGTGGTTGACTCTAGATACAAATCCAGTGGATTGTTTGCTTCAAGGTGAGCTCCTCGTCTCTGCCCTCCACATTGCTACAGGCTGTTTCTTAACTGTAAATAAGTGTCTGAAGTGTGTTATTGGTATCCAACTCAGTGTTATGTGACCTGCAGGACTGGTAGGTGCATGTGGGATCTCTGTGCTATGCTCCCTGATCAGAGTGCACTTATTTTTAGAGGAGAGGTGAGAAAAAGACCTTGTAATAAGCGTGTGCATGAATATGAATTTAGTGTTAAAGGGGGAGTCAGTGATTATGGAGAACTATTGTTGATCAAAATAGATTTTTGTCAAAATCAGTGAATCTGCACAGGATCCGCTACCTGTCCGTATACTGTGTGTGCAATGAAAATAAATCTGGTGTTTACACACAGCCTAGTTTCTGCAAATGGGTATGTAAACAAACGATTTATGAACAAAGTGGGCCCACCGTAGCAACATGCCTGTTTACAGAGCCTAGGTTTTGTTTTAACACTGCATGTTTTTTCACTGCCCATACAGTGGATTGTGAAGATATATTCACTGATGTGGAACAAAATGACAAAAAGCATTCTCTATAATTACTGAGTCAGCCTTTAAGTTAACCATACTAGTTTGCATGATTTGAAGTTTTCACTGTACTCATCAAAAATGTTGTGTGTTGATACGGATCCTTTATAGATTACGTTTCTTACTCTGTTTTGTCCCCCCGCAACCAACAGCGCAAATGATAAAAATGATAAAGATACATCAACCCAGAGGACAAGTCACCAAAGGAGAACTGGAAGTGGCCTCACTGGGATGCTCCATTTTATATTTGTGACTGGGATGCTGGCTGTAGTGGGCTCCCGTGTTGCCTCCCTGGTGGTTCTAGAGTTTTGTCTTCGAGCGATCTCTGGATGGGCTACAGCTGGACCAGTAAGAATGAAATTGTGTGAAATTAATATTCCTGATAATCAACTGAATCACTTGAAGGTGGAGTCAGAGATTCAAGCGAACGCTTGTTGTCAAAATCCCTTCATATCAAAATCTCTGAATATTTCCAAACACTAAGCTGCCTGTCTGTTATGATGTGTGTGCACTGATAAAAGAAATCTGGTATTAATACACTAGGCCCTGTAAAAGGGAATGGTAATAAAGGATATGTAAACAAAGGGCACCCCGTTGCTAACAACCTGACGGTTTACAGAGCCTAGGCTGTGTATTATCACTGTATACATTCTGTAAACATCAGCATGGACCCACTTTGTTTACTTACCCTTTGTTTACATACCCTATTGTTTACAGAGCTGAGTTCTTAGGCTGTATATTAACACCATATTTTTTTCAGCGCACGCACAGGTGGCAGATCGTGAAGACATAAACTGATTGACAAAAAGTGATTTTGACACCAAGCATCCTCAAGAATCGCTGACTCCATCTTTAATTTTCTTGCTGCTCCCACTGCTACATGTTGCTGTTTAATTTCTGAGTTGTATCGTGCCATTATGACTCATGATCTGTTCTAATTCATCCATCGGTTCTGTTCATACGCTCTTTGTATTCCCCAGGAGGAGTCCAGCAAATGTCTGCAGCAGCTGTTGGTTCAGAGCCAGTTCTCTCTGGGCTGTGCCCTAAGCTGCAGTTTGTACTTTCTCCACGAGGAGGCCTCCCAGCGCTGGCTGTGCCTTCTCCTGGCAGCGGCACTCAGCTGGTTCCTGGCTAAACAGGCCACACTCCTGCAGCACCATGTCACGTCTCTGTATAAGCTCCACAGCTCACAGCGCTACTGCGGCATTTGCATCTGCCTCCTCACATCAGGCCGCAGTGTGCTGCCCGGGCTGTGCAGGGCTATGATCATTACTTTTTCTGTGGCTGTGGTGGCCGCCATATCAATCATCAATAAACACTTCCTCTCTGCAACAGACGCCCTCAGGTTTTGGACGCCACTGACTATCTGCTACACACTGTTGGTTGTGTACATGCAGGGTGAGAATTGAGAAAACAAAGAAAGAAGGAAAAAGCAACGATTCATGTCAGATTGTGGTGCATTGCTCATTAGACACTGATTAATCTGGGCAGGACCTTCATTACTGCGACAGCCTTTAACAGTGTGATTGTATTGGACCCCTCTCAAGACTAAAGAAAGCAATTACTGATTCTAGTTCCATGCCTCCATGTCTGGTGTTGTCTGACTACTAATGAATCCATCATTCATTAGAGCATGCTGATGATTGATCACCTCTACAGGCCTGTCCTAAATTGCATCCATTTTCAGACAGTACAGGTGCATCTCAAAAAGATTTGAATATCATGAAGAAGAAAAAGAAAATATATATTTCAAGCTTTTCTTATGTTAGTTTTAATTTGGATGATTACGACTCATGGAAATCTAAAATCCAGCGTCCCAAAATATTAGAATATTCCTTTCTTTGATTGGTCTTATCTTATTTTCTAATAATTAAACATGCTGGATATTTTCACGAGCTGTAAGCTGTTGTCAATAAAAAGCCTTTAAAATCTCCACTTTATGTGTAATGAATCTAGAATATATGAAAGTTTCACTTTTTGAATTAAAACTACAGAGAAAAAATAGCATTTCTATGATATTCTTGATATTGTATTCATGATTTAATTATTTTGAGATGCACTTGTATTTCACACTAATGCGTGTATTTTGTTTGTGCAGAGGAGCAGCATCGTCAGCCCAGCAGCCAGGCTGTCGTGAACACAGTGGTGGTGCGTCTGGGAGGTTTGATGGTGCTGATGCTGACTGTTGGACGCTGGGCCGACGTGCTCCACATCCTAATGTGTTTCCTGGGCGAGGCCAGCTGTCTATTCCCCACTATGGATCTACTGGATGCAGCATCCTCACAGGTCAGTCAGTCAGTCTCCCAGGAAGCAGCACACACAGGGCCTAAATCTCTTCTGTCCACAGGGGGACTTCAAAAAAACTGGGGCAGAATATCAATGTGTTCATTACACTTGGTCCCAGGTTGAAACCAAACTTCTCAAACTTGTATCCCAGGTGGAGAAGGTTTAAGATCCCTGAGACAGATTCAGGTCACAGGATCCAGAGTATACCGAGATTACTTTTCCCTTTTCACTGAGCCTGATAAAATAAAAAGTACACACTGGAAATATAAAAAAAAAAAAAAAAAAAAAAAAATGAAATAGTTGCATCATCATGAGTTCAACAATGCATATTTGTTAGCATATTGAAACCCCAGACAAAGATATTAAATATTTAATGTAGGCTATATGATTCCAGTGTGAGAAATTATGACTATAACTAAGGAATATTCGGACTGTCTGTACACTACCGTCTCTGCTCTTCGTGGCCAGCAGCCTTTCACAATACACACTTTTTCATTCAATTCATGGTATGTATTTGATATCTGTTGTGTAGGAGGAAGTGGATCATATGGACTACATAAAAAGAGAGCGTCGGCGAAGACCAGTGGCACAAGAGAAGGAGCATCAGACATAGCCACTCGTGGAATTTAAAAGAGGGACATTTCTTTTTAATGGCACTTATTAGTGTAAATCATACAAGGGCTAAACGTGAATGTTTTTGTATTTAGAATGTGATATTTTTTCATTAAAAAATACCCGATGGAAAATAAATGTTGTAAAAAAAAAAATCATTTAACAACTCTTGAACCACAATTTACAGAAATAGATAAACCAGGAACCATTGCCCTCGTGTGGAACAGTAATAAGACCCCCAGTACAATCTGCCCAACACGACTTTCTTCTAGAGGTCTAGGTTTCATTTAGCATTTTCAAACATTTCTTTTTGCCTGTTGTCTTTTAAAATTACATTTTCTCTTTAGACTGTCATCAACACTAACTCAGGTTACACATGTGCGTTAGTATGTTATTAAATGAGTCTGTGTGATGTATTGTATGAATTAACACTGTTATCTTAAGAGACATTTTAGCACACTATGTATTCCTGGGGAGAGTCATTGTTCAACCTTTTTCTACATGGGGCCCCAGAGCCTGAGGGGCGTGTTAACCTTTACCACTTCTGATGGATGGGGGTCAAAATAAGAGGGGGTTTATGATCTGTAGGCCTATGTTATGTTTGAATAATCAAGCCTATAGCCTAGTTGTCAACAATATAGCCTACTGATTCTAAGTCCTATTCCACGAATTGGTTGTATTTAAGGATGGAGCGAAAAATAATAGCGCAAGAATGTATTTTGTTCCCTTGAATTTTTCACAAAGGCATTTTCTCTTGACCTTTAATTAGCCTACTATGAACACACGAAAATGATTTAAGACATAAGCCTATCACAAATTACGCAATTTAGAGAGGGTATTTTATGAGACTATTACACACAGCTCACAAGGTTTACTATTAAAACCCGTATTAAATCATATTGCACACACAGCTCGACAATTTTCACTTGTGACCATAGATAGTAGCCTATATTAAACTTGTGACGCAGCAAATGACACAGCTGCAAACGTTAATTAGCCTACACATTCAGACATTAACACCGTTCCAAAAAAGCGTAGGCAATGGGTTAGTTTGTTAATTTTTATTAATGTCGACGTTTAGCTACATTTCCACATATCCTATCGACATGTGAATATCATTCAGCTGTAGTGTCGCCTCCAGAGATTGTCTGGTTGAGAAGAAAAGGCAAAATG
Source organism: Ammodytes marinus (assembly GCF_949987685.1). Taxonomy (NCBI): domain Eukaryota; kingdom Metazoa; phylum Chordata; class Actinopteri; order Uranoscopiformes; family Ammodytidae; genus Ammodytes; species Ammodytes marinus. Next base: position 28,432,906 of record NC_137211.1, on the reverse strand, counting down.
GCTGACGACAACGGTAGTGCTGTAAAGTCACACAAAATGGCGTGAGACAAAGGAAGGGCTAAGTCACTTTGTGATTTTGGTCGGACTATCACTCCATCACATTAACGTGCGGATATAGACGAAATAAGGTCTAAAGAAAAAACTAAACAACCCACATTCATGAGCACATTTTGCTTACTGAAACCGAATACAAACACATCCCATTTTATTACGAGACATGTTCCTCTTCTTATCGCCTTTAAAACCAACTATGTGCTACATTGTCTCTAATAGCCTACGTTAAAACTTGACTTCTGGGGACAATTAAATGTTCTCTGACAGCCATAGGCCTATCAAATTAAATCCACGCTTTGACGCCGGTAGCCTATTATGCCCATAAGATGTGTCTTTATTGAGACCTGTGGACTTTCAGAAACATATTCCATGAGAAGGTTTTTGTTATACAAGTCCCATCATTCCATGTCAAAAAAAGGCGTGTGAAATTATAGTGGGCACATTAGCCTGACGGTCCAGTTCCCGAGATAATCCAGGTCTGAGAATCACTGAAGAGGAATTTTAGTTTTTGTGTGCAGTCGACCGACCACAATAGGAAATTGTACTCCCGTAGGTTTATTAGATTTTTGACTGAATAAGATTCCACATCAGCAAGAACTCGGTAGACACGGAGGACGTTCTCCATGAGCACCCGAATTTGGTGAAAATGCCCACTGAAATGACTGAGCACTAGCTGTTACCTCCTCTGGAGAGTTCCAGACCTTTTTCTGTTCTCATCTGATAGGCACGCTAGACGCATGCGCAGAGCAGACATGCCTGTCCCCTGTTACCGCATTTCAGCGCAAGCGCACTTTGGCTTTTCATATGCCGTGCTTAATATAGTAAAAAGGAAAGCAGAATAATGCTGCTGCGTAGTAACAGTGCTGTTCTGTAAATCAGTCGCCATGTACTGTTGGTTAAACCTTACATTCAGCTCCAGTTTGGGTATAGGCTAAATGTTGGCCTACTGAGGAGTAGGCTACATTTCCTCAGTTCACCCACCATTTTATTGACAATAGTGTTTACCCCTGGATTAGGTTAATGTTTTTTAAATTATTTTATTACAAGTAATCTCAACATTAGGCAAGTGTCAAACGTACCAACACGGATACTCTCGAGAAAAAAATCACCAAATATTGTGCATTTTATTTTATTTCCCCCTCATCAGTGCTTATCACCACTGGTCTCTTGGACCTTTGGACAGGAGCCAAATTGCTCTTGTTACTCATTAGCTTCCAACAGAGCTCAGGCCAGGTCAAGGTTCGTCACTTAATAGCTGCGATGACATATTGTAACTCACTAGTAGTAGTAGTGTTAAATTATTTCAAGTTTAATTTGTCCAGATGGTCGGCAGTTGCGCTCGGATATGATTTTTATTTTTGTTCAGAGATGATTGGTTTCAATGGAGCGTCAGTTAGCTTACTGCTAGCAGCCCTCTTTTATAAACGTCTATTTTAGCCAACAGCATGCCTTCAGTGTGGGACTTCTATCATTTTACACTGCATTGGACAGTAGGCTATTAGACCCAGCCATACCATGCACCTTCAGAGAGGGTGTGTTCAGTATGGCTAGAAAGATAATGACAGAGATTGAAATGAGGATGGACAACTCTACCCTTTGCTCACTCCTTTCCTGCTTTGAATTTCACAGGACAGGCGCACCTATACGTTCCCTCGAGGACGGTGCTACAGGCTGCAAGGCATTGCACTTTTAACTACAATTAGCATATTCAAATATTAAATAAAAGTTTAAGACATAACATTTATGTTTCAATTGACTTATTTTTTGTTATTTTCATTGTTTTAAAGTCACCAGAATGCGGGAAACAATGCATTTAAAGCTCAAATTGTCTATACAGACAGCATATTGTTTTACTGGAGCTCATCACAGACTCATTTTGTAATTATTAACATTCAGAGTCGCCTACAATAGGATTGTAGTTTCTTGTTTCCGGCAGGCTTGTACATATCTTCAACACAACCTTGGACCCTGTTTGGACTTTAAATAGAGGTGGTCATATGTTTTAATTATGGAAACGTTTAACCTCAGTACACAGACCAAGCAGTTACAGTTGAGTGGTCCACAAGATAAAGCACTTATGAGTCCATCCTCTTATTTTTCTAGCATTAGTATTGAGTCTGAGTGATAAATGATAGAAATACCTAAATAAGCTCATCAGCCTATGGGCAGCAATCCCAAATGTTCCTGCTGCTGTTTTTAATTGTGGGCCATTGGGTCACTTGATCATTTGGGGGGGGGGGGGGGGGGGGTTCTGTGCATTCATAAAAATAGCTTGCAACTTATTACAAAACAGCTACAACAACAAACAAAAAACCAACACACTCGCACTCATGTCATTTGACTGTATGCAAAATGCCTCAACTTGCCATACCCAGGTAGCACTGATGAGATCCTCCAGTGAGTCAAAGCTGCTCAGATGTCAAAGCACCTTCATTCATCCAGGGGTTTTCTCACGCATGCGCAGGGGTGGAGGACTATCTCATCAGGGAGGGGAAAAAAAGAAGTTCACACACAAAGCCACGCCTGCGCGGTGTGCCTCTCATAACAAGCGAAGTTGCTGCATCTTTTTAGGAAGCTACATGCTTTCTTTCGACACCCAAAGGTCGCATGGTGTCAGGGACGCGCCTAGTCACGGGAACAGTCCGGAGCGCGTTCATGAGGTGCAAGCAAGATCGCGCTTTAACAGTGAAGAGTATCAAACAGCGTGCGGGGGATCCAACCTAATGCTTTACATCGGGTCACAGCGACCAGTCAATGATTTGCACCGAGACATTTTTTTCCCTCCCTGTCCTGCATTTATTTTGCAAACCTTTTTCTATTTTGCACGGGAAGAAACTGACATAGAAAAGTCATCTGTATGATAGGGGACCAGGAGCACACAGTATGGTCCGGGAAACCAGACATTTATGGGTGGGAAATTTACCCGAAAATGTACGAGAAGAGAAAATCATTGAGCACTTCAAGCGGTGAGTAGAAACCCCTAATGAACGGTGTTGTGTGTGCGACTGTGTGCGTGTGTTCGTAGTGTAACGACGAGTGCATGGCCAGCATCTCTCTGTGTTGTGTCATTTTAGTGAAGTCGGGATGAAGCAGGAGGTTCCCCTGTAGCAAAGTCCCGTTTGGCAACTGTGCTGTCAGCTCTGCATAGGCAACAACACCGTGCTGCATTTCAACTGACATAAAAGAGAACACGGCTAGCACGCTTCAACCCAGCAGCTAGCGGACATATGGTTTTGCCATTTTGTCACGGTTACAAACTTGCAGGCTAGGTGATAACTTTACTTGCCATTTAATGTTGTGTTGCTGAGCATTCTCACCAGGTATCAGGTTGACTTTTAAGAGACCTACCATTTCACCTGGAGACCGTAAAGAAATCAAACATGTTCTGTAACGTAGACGCTTACAGCATTGCTGTCCAGTGTAAACAAACTTCTGCCTACCTGGCGAGCGGCTAGCATTGAACAAGCCATGTATTTCTCAGTCTGCATCTTTGGCACACAGTCTGAAGTCTATTGCCGTATTTTTTTTTCTGGTGCCTGAGCAAATTAGGGACCCGGGCTTTCACTTGACTTTCTGTGAGTTCGTCAGTTCACTGCCTCCTACGGGACTTGTGCAATAAGTTTGGATAATTAGCACGCTATATAGCCTACTTATCTATCAGAGTGCGCTGTTGCAAGAATCACATCTAGCATACTAAATCTAACACAAGTCAGTGAAAACTAAAAGGTGACGCGACATCACGCCGCCATCCACGCTGCAACAGTAGTGTTGCAAGCTGCCGGTGATTGAACAAGGTGCTCTGTGTTAACTGATATGCAACATTGTAACGTTTTAGCAGGCTACGGTTGTTTACTTTGTGTGTGTATGAACACAGAAATGGCCATTTTTGCTCAATTATGACCGCGGTGCTTCCCCCAGCTGCTGACTCGCATAGCCTCCAGCGTTATTTGATTTCAGGAAAATCGAACACATCGATATATTAATTATGATATTCTAATTGCGCTCAATTTGAGCTTTTTGTTTGGGCTATCGGAGCAGATCAACCCTTGCACCATGTATGGGCTTTTAGCCCTTTGTTGTCTTTCTCTGACGAAGAAAAAATGTAAATAGCCTGTGATGTTGCGTGTGTGTGTGTGTGTGTGGATCTCACGGCTGTCTGCGCGCTCTCTTCTCGGCTGTCAAGGAAATAGCAGCCCGCCTCTCTGTCCATATGTGCTGGAGAGCAGACTGCTGAAAAATACCATAGTCTTCCTATACTAGCAGCGTTGCCCGCTTTTCTGTGCAGACGCAATATCGGACGAAAGCGGCCAAATGACCCAACATAAATTATAGCCTACATGTATTTTTAACAAAATTGTAACCGAAAGACTCGTCTGTCCCACAGTAGGATATAGCCTCAACATACGACTGCGTAAAACTATAAAAACGTATTGTAGGCTATCAATGTGCAGCTTCGCACTCACTCTCTTGTTATTTACCTTAGACTGATGCAGTGAGCGAACTGCACTTATGGTCGTGTCTGATTCGTGCAGAACGTATAATAATGGGTAACCTATGCCGTTTTATTACATGCTATGGTGTGCGAAACGTTATTTTAGGGGGATGGTGCCTGGCTGTATGTTATTGCAATAGCGGAGGAGAAAGTGTCTCGGCGAGTCGTTCTTAGCATTCTGCCTCAGCCCCAGCGTTAACCCAGAGGTAGTCACAGTATGCAGGTGCATGACAGCAGCCCAATGTGTGATAGAAGTCATTGAAGATGGGGGACGGCAGAATGAGTAAGCAGTGTGAACAGCTTTTCTAAAATGGCGTCGGAGGCTGTTCGATGTTGGGAACTGGCATGCCAATAAATTTATGGGCACCCTACTGTCTCTGTCGGACAGCTAAAATGCACTCCCGAAAGATTCATGGGGGGGGGGGGGGACTCAACGCATAATGATGATAGCAGGCTTTGAAGGCTAATCCCAGGCTGGGATGTAAATATTTCTTTTTTATAGACTACCCATCAGTCAATTTAACCATAATATAACGATGTATTTACGGATTTAATTACAAGAAAATCTATTGAATGCATACCCTCATATACATCCATCCTTTTTTTGAATGGGGGTTGTTATGCACCAAAAGGTCTTTGCCTGTTGTGAAACAGGTGGTAGCCTATAGAATATATTCATTATTAAATCACATTACATATCTAATCAGGATGCAAATCAGAAAATGTCATGTCTGACATTTCCTCCTAAAATGCTTATGTTAGAAAACATATGCATTTATTAAATGAACTGGGCTACTGTGTCCTCGTAGGAAATTACCCCAGAAGATAAGTAAATAACTCCAAGCCCTTTACAGACATCATAAGGGAAATGCCATTATTTTAACGAAGAATCCATATTGAACACCCTTTTTATAAAAATTGATTCAACATAATTGGCTTCAGATCCCAGTGATAACCTTGTTTTTCCATTGTTTTCTCCTCAGCTATGGACGTGTGGAGAGTGTCAAGGTGCTGCCTAAGCGGGGTTCAGAAGGTGGAGTCGCAGCCTTTGTGGATTTTGTGGACATTAAAAGTGCTCAGAAGGCTCACAACGCTATCAACAAGATGGGGGACAGAGACCTGCGCACTGATTACAATGAACCAGGCACAATTCCGAGTGCTGCAAGGGGGCTGGACGATAGTCTGCCCTTAGGCTCTCGTGCCCGGGATGTATCAGGGTTCACAAGAGCGGCAGGGGGGGCCGTGTATGGGCCCCCCACGTCGCTCCACAGCAGAGAGGGACGCTATGAACGCAGACTAGACGGGTAAGTGGACAACGTTTCTCTGAAGGCAGGGGGAACCGTGCTTTCTGGTAAAACACCTTACCTCCAGGCATCTTCCCACCATCTATTCATTTACTTGTTTTGGGGGGAGAGAGGAGAGAAAAAAAAAGTTACCTTATAGGAAACCCCTCTAAAGTCCTCAGAGTGTGGCCATCGCTCCTGGATTCATATTCACAGGTAGAAAGATATTCTAGAAGTGAGAGCATGTTTGTACACAAGTGTATCTATTGCTTAAATGAATAGTCAATAGTAGCTTATATCTCTGTGAGGTGGATTTATCATTTCCGGGAAATGCTGGGGCAAAGATTGGATATCCTAAAATTTCTCAGGATTATTGGAGATTGCTGGAGAGAGAAAGGGAGAAAGAGAGAGGGAGAGAGAGAGTGGTCCAGCGGCCATCCCTTGGATTCCCCTAATCTGGAGCTACGTGCCCTGCTCGGTGGATTAAAGTCACCCTTTTTTCCTCATGTAACCAAACAAAGAGCACACATTATAGGTCTAAGACACCATTGTTTCGGATAAGTCTAATTTGGTTTCAGTAAATCATGCACGCCTCATGAAGGTGTTCTTTTCTCTCGTGGTCTGGAGTAACGTGGATAACCTACACAGGATATTTGTTCCCCTCTATTGGATTAACACTGGCCAGACACCTTAAGGATATGCTATCATGCTAAAGGTATGGGTTGCTTTCTTGGTTCTTTTTTTTTTTCGTTTTTGTTTTATTTGGGATTTGATCTTAAATTAGGCCATTACACTTTGATTGCTGGGAGACCTCTACTTGTGATCCAACTCAGTACAGATATCAAGAACAAGTGAGCAAATGACCTTTTTTTTCCCTACCTTATTTTTTGTGGAGATTATTTTTTTTAAACTTTTTAATGACTCAGACTCGCAGAATGAAATGACGAACAACATGGACTATATTTGGATTGTACAATTAAAAGAAGAATGCTGGATGCTTGGGACTGGAAAAGTTGCTGGTGGAGATACACCTACCTCATGTCTGTGGATTACCTGCTCCTTACCTGAATGTGGAACTATAACTAAGCCTTGGATACAATCACATACTGAAGGAGAGAAGTAGGTTGCATCCACCAGCTGCGTTTTTCACTGACTAATCCCCGGTCTGGACTGCATGCAAGCTCTCCTGCTTGGTAAAGGAGATAGACGTCAGACATGAACATCCAGCTACAAAACCGTTATGAAGGGTCTCCATCCTGGGAAATGAATACAGCTACAATGAGCAAGATTCTAGAGACACGCTCCCTCTTCTTGATCTGTCATGACCAGATGTCCATCCCCTTGCTAAAGGAATTTGAAATCTTAACGGCTGTGCACCGAGTGATGGAAATGGAGAGTGCAGGACTTCACCAATGAAGATGCAAGATCTAAATTTTTGATCATTTTCATCATTGTTGTTGGGGAATCAATGTTGCTCTACCTACTGAAGACTCCTGGATATGTATTTATTTCTTTATTTTACTGGACTCGAGTGCAATGCAGACCCTCCCTCGTGGATATTTGGACTTAAATGGTCCTTCTCCATCATACAAAACATCTTAACCGGGATTTGTACAAGGCCAAGATTGTTTCCACCGTTTTTAATTAAAATGGACACTCATCTAAGTGCATGATGTCCCCGGGCCCTGAAGATGAGGATTACATTTTCTAATGAGAACCATTTTTGCTTCAATTTGTCCCCCACTCCACTCAACATTTTTGCCCATTTTTTTTTGCTGCTCACAAAGTTCTGTCTCCCTAGATTGTATTTGGAATTATAGGTCAAGTTACCACTCTCTCAAAAGGTTGGTATGTTCTGCCCTGTGTATTTTAGCTGTCCTCTCTAACCCCCTAGTATGAACCCTTGTCTCTCTCCATTTTTCCCACTAACCGAAGTAGCTGGAACATAGACTTTTATTACTGCCTGTGTGTCTATATGCAGAAATATCTGTGCCTTACCTTGTATTGTTTCCCTTTCTCTTCCCTTTACCTGACCCCATACCCAGCTCCTGCCCTCTCTTATCCTTATGATGAAAAAATCAATATTTAGCTGTTATTCATGAATTGTGGCCAAAGCAAAACATTTCCCTTTTTAATATTCAACACTGTCTTAATTAGTGGTTGACCGATTTTGGCTTTTCAATGACCCATGCAGATATTTAGAGAGCAGGTTGGCCCATGGCTGATATATAATGCCAATATCACCTTGTTGTTGGTAAAATACAACAATTTGAAAATAACAAATGAGAAACAATATTTAACTTAAATTAACATTTATTAAATAAATAAAGTATTTGAAAATAAAACGCTTACATTGTCACACTTGGCCCTCCCTTGTGTTGGCTCTGTAAATTATTGCCATAAGGGACTTCTTTTCTTATTAAAAAAGAAATGGTCACAATTGAGTTAAAATAAAAAAAATAAAAAATTAATTAAAAATTAAATTAAAATAGTGCGTACATTGCCACGCTGCCATTAATCGGTTTGCTATCGTTGACTGTTAAAATACTAATTTAGTAATCATTAACAGAAAACAAATCAAGAATATTGTTTTTATTTCATGATTTAAGTCTGGTCAAGCAAAAATAGCAAACTTTTTTTTTCTCTTCTGTTTGTTTTAAATATGATTCTGAATGACTTATCTTGTGTGATGTTGATGGTTGGACCTCTGGTCGGACAAAACAACATTTTCATTTTCAAAAACGGCGAGAAAGCACATTCTAAACTAAATTATTGATTGGTTAATCAAAAAATCTGCATCAATAATGAAAACGTATCTTAAACTCCACCCCTAGTATCTTTTATTCTTACCTTGGTTTCAGTTTATAAATGTTCCCAGCTTCCGTTTTATTGGAAAAATGCTGAATATGAAAATAGTATAACCTGTCACATGGTGCAGACTCAAAATTTGATTTGTAACATAAACCGTTAAAAATATTTTCTAGCAATTTACTCTTTAGAGAGTTGACCAAAGTCCATGTAGCGTTGGCCCACAAAGCATTATTTGCTGTGAGATGGTAGAAATGTGCCAATGGTGAGAGATTTCGCTTGCCGTTTTTACTGTGGTAACTATGCATTTTTAAATGTCTGGTTGTATTGCACTACCGCAGGCAATGTTGCAGTACGGCTTCATACTGTTGTGGCTCTACAGGATTATCGCTTCAGTTTGATGGATAACCTTGATTTGTTGGGTATTTATAACACTGGATCAACCAAACTCAGACATTCCAAATTTGGTTATTTTGATTCTATTGATTTTCCAGAAAATGTACTATATTAGAGTATTATGTTATTATCCTGACATAAATTGGTTTTAGTCACATGATTCAACCTAAGCTTAGTAGTTTGGGCTATAGCAAGGACAACCGAGCACTCCACAGCTGTACAGTGTTACTGTTAGTTTGCAGGGCAGAAGGATATGAACAAAAAAATAGTATTTATTTAAAAAAAAAAAAAAAAAACCTGAATTAAATTGATATGCATGCATTGACCGCTCCTGACTGAGCCTTCACAAAAAATGAATTTTTACCATGTTCCTGGAATGCATCCTAATAATTAGGCTGTTAATCCTAAATCAGTTGTTGTGCTTAACATGCATCAGGGCAGACTAATAATCAAACAAAGTGAAATTCTGCAAAAGAAAAATCTAACTTAAATATTTTTAAGCTCCATGAATAAGGTAGACAGTCATACTATCTATGGGTGGAACCAGTTTTGTCTAAAGTGAAATTGAAGGCTTTCCATTGGGCCGTGAGCCTGCACCACCAAATTAGCATTTTCGAGAGCATTTAAGGGTCAAGGTAATCCATCAATTTCACAGCAGACAACGCTATGCCATAGATGTTATTCATGAATCCAGCACAGATGATTACATCAAATGAGCTGAAACAGAATTTGCCCCTGACCCGCTGTACTTGGCGTATAGTGCTAGTCTCCTAAACCAATCTATCCTTAACATCCTGGAAACAATGTGCAGGCAGCCTTTTGTTCTTGTGTCCCGTGACAAAAGCCTTTTGTGAAAGACTTAATGAAAGACTTATGACTTTAAACCTATAGCCTACATTTATGTCAATGTTGTACACTGAGGTTTCTGATTTCCTGAGTGGCTATATCATATACAACATAGTATCAAAACCTACCCTGCATATGTATATATATATATATACATATACACTCACTGGCCACTTTATTAGGTACACCTGTTCAATGGCAAATAAAACCAAATAGCTTATCAGCCAATCACATGGCAGCAACTCAATGCATTTAGGCATGTAGACGTGGTCAAGACAATGTGCTGAAGTGAAACCGAGCATCAGAATGGGGAAGAAAGGGGGTTTGAGTGACTTTGAACGTGGCATGGTTGATGGTGCACTGCACGGCAGGATGGATCCATACTTTCATGTTGTTTACGCCAAATTCTGACCCTACCATCTGAATGTTGCAACCTAAATCGAGACTCATTAGACCAGGCATGATTTTTCCAATCTTCTATTGTCCGATTTTGGTGATCCTGTGTGAATTGTAGCCTCGGTTTCCTGTTCTTAGCTGACAGGAGTGGCACCCGGTGGGGTCTTCTGCTGCTGTAGCCCATCTGCTTCAAAGTTGGTCATGTTGTGCGTTCAGAGATGGTATTCTGCGTACCTTGGTTTTAATGAGTGTTTATTAAGTACTGGCCCTGGCCCGTAACTTATTGTTATCCACCATATACTTTTTCTTATTTCTTCCGCCACGTTTTCTAGCTCTATCTCCTCCCACACCGTTGCACTTAGAAACGCAAAAATTTCACAGAATGTCCGTCCCCACTCCACGGGGTGTGCTATTATTCAGTTTTTTGAATTTCCACTAGGGGCGCTGTTATTTTTGGATTTTTTTTTAAAGATATTTTTAAGCTCAGACTGAAAAGGCCACGCCCCGCACACCGTAACCCCGATTCACTTGAAATTTCTCACACAAGTGTACGTTAGGGTGCTCTGAAAAACAGGGTTTTAACCACAACTTTGGTTGTGGTTAAAACAATTGTACTCTATCAACACCAAATTTCTCACGAAGCCTCGGGGACTACGATGTACATTTCCGTAAAATATTAGTAGGATAGCTTGAAAAAGATGGCCGCAATTGACCAAAATGTTTACGCAGGGGCGGGGCTTATTAACAAATTAGCCATAACTCATTGAGCATAGGTCCTATCATCATAAAACTTGCTGGATATGTGCAGAATACATTTGGTAGCATGTCCCTCTAAACTTGTCGAGATTAACCCATAGGGGGCGCCACAAATGCGAAAACCATAATTAAAAAATGCAATGTTTGACAGGCCACGCCCCTTTCCCACTCACTCTGATTGACTTGAAATGTCTTACACATGTACAGCTCATGGTGCTCTACAATAAAGCCTCTTGGAGCATAGGGGTCAGCCATGATTTGTTTTTCTTCCCTAATTTACATGACCTGAAATACAGTCAAGTGACATCTACTTCGTGGATTTCCAACCTATCATCACCAAATTGTGTACACAGCATTAGGGGTTCAACACACGTGTATAAAGTTTTAGCGAGATTGCTCAAAAAACATGGCCGCCCTTAACGAAAACGACTTCGCTAGAGAGGCCATTTTTCTGCAGATTTGCCACGATTGCAACCTTCAATTGGCCACAACTTGGGACTGGAGTTTGGAAAGCGCGCAGCGGCGGTTCGCAGAAGCGTTTGAGCCGGTAGGGGCGCCACCGATGCAGGGCTGGCGGTCGCAGGGGGGCCCGTACTTTTAAAATCTCTGCTGGATTTTCTAGTTTGAGTTACTGTTGCCTTTCTATCATCTCAAACCAGTCTGCCCATCCTCCTCTGACCTCTGACTTCAACAAGGCAATTTATTCCACACAACTGCCGCTCACTGGACATTTTTCCTTTTTCAGATCATTCTCTGTAAACCCTAGAGATGGTTGTTAGTGAAAATCTCAGTAGATCAGCAGTTTCTGAAAAACTCAAACCAGGCCTTCTGGCACCCTCTAGACTTGCCCTTGCAAGCGATGAAAATTTAAATGTTGGCTGTGGAAAGAATTCATTTGGTATAATTGAGTTCTTGAGTCCTCAAGTATGGAAGTAAAAACATTTTGTGAGGTGTAAATGTCAGGTAGGACATTTTAAAAAGCTTATGTTACGGATAATTTATCAAAACATAATTGGGCATCAGTGATGCAGAGGAAGAAGTTTGTGTCATTTATCTTCAGAGAGATGGCAGCAGCCTCCTGTTCGCATCTGGAACCCATGTTACTTTGGTTTGTAAAGCTCAGACTTAGATGCAGGCAGCTCATTTCAGTAATTGGTAGTTATGTTAATCATGGGAATTCACGTCCAGTATGTGGCTCCTCAAATATGTTTTGTGAGTACCAGTTGCCTTTTCAAGTAGTATCAGTTTTCATACGATCCAGAAACAACCGATAGAACTTCACTACTGTGCACATTTTCAAAATGGGAATGCACAAGCATGGTGTAAAATTGTAGAATCGCAAAACAATGCAAAAGCCAACACAATGTGTATTGTGTTGAATAAGGTACTAATTCCAAAGATTTACTTGGTTTAAAAAAATTATAACAATATGCTCTCATTTTCCCTGTCATTAATAAAATACTAAAGCCTGCTGCTAACGCCCTCTGTTATTGGGATGAACAGTTTCACGAGTTGTTGATGCTGCATATGTTTTATTTAATTTCTACTTGATCTCATACAGTTGAATTCAAAAGATCTATTATTGCCCAAATCAATCAAACATCTGTAGTATATACACTGCCTCGCCAAAGAAAAAGCCAAACACTGTAACATTTTGTTGGACCACCTTTAGCTTTTGATTACAGCACACATTTGCTGTGGCTTCAATTTGATAAGATTTTTCTGGCACATAATGTTGCTGAATTTAGACCACCTGACCAACTGAAGCATCCCCAGATCATATTGTACACTGCTTGCTCAAGAGTCTAACCTTCATGCTCCCTTGCCAATTGAAGCCCTTTTTTCAAATTTGCCCCACTGATAAGTGGTTATCTTAAGGCTGCGCATCTGTTAGTCCCACTTCCTTGAGCCCTCTTTGCATTGTGCATTTGGAAATGCTTGTACTTTCCCTATTTAACAGAAAACGTGAGTTCTACTGTTGTCTGATTTGTTTTCTGACCACATTTCTTCCTTGACGGTTATGGTTCACCACTATCTTTCCAGGTTTTAATAATGAGTTGGTCAGTTCTCAACCCAATTTTAGTAGTTTCAGCAATATATAATATAGTTGTTTAATTAGCTTGATACAGACGCAATAATTTGACCCTTCTGAAACTGAGACACATCTTTTCCAAGACCACAGGATATGTATTTGAACATGGTTGTTTAAAAATAAGAAGCTATTCACTGCATCAGTAAGGGTTAAATAACTTGTTGGCAACTGAAATCTAATGGAAGGCCCTTATCTATTTGCTTAGTTTTTGCCAGGCAGTGAAGATGCCTTTACCAGTTCTCAGCAAATTTACAAATTTGTAAATCCTATCTAGAGAGTTGGTTTGACTTTATCTCATATTTGATATTATAAGCTTAATTTCATCCTAGGATCAGAGTATATCATTTTGTTTAAACTAGGGATCTACCGATCTAGTTATGTGACACTTTAACACCCAATGGACAGCTGTTTCCGCCATCTTTGTTTTTATTGGATATATGACCGTGGACAGGAAATATTGGGAATGGGAGAAGAAGTTGGTGAGGGTCTAAAAAGGTTCCAGGACCAGGAACTAGGGACTCAAACCAAAGATGTAGGCCTAACAGTTCAATGATTCAGTCTTTAGAACACTTGTCTAACAGGATGCAGGGGTTTCCTCAACCCATGGACTGTATATCAACCACATCAGTTCCTGAGTTCAATACATTGAAGATTTCCATTTAGAAAGCATTTGATTTCTATGATTATATAGGCATATGTGTATATAGTATCATATACATTTTAGTCCAATATACAAATCACATAGCAAAAACAACTGGATGTTTGAAATTGTTTATCTAAATTTATTTAGTAGCTTCATGTGGATATTAAGAAGTAAATACTACACATTTGTATAATAATTTAACAATGGTACTATGACATTTTTCACAATTTTGAAAGTTGAGGCCTGTTGGTCTTTGACATTGGGCTATGTCCTAAGTCTCAATGTTTTTCATTACCCATGTTTGAACGGGAAAAAGAATAAAACATGGTCTCCTATTTAAAGAACCAATATAATGAGGGTTAGTAACTGTAGATATATCAAACCATATTCCTCCCTGTGTTGGAACATCATGGCTAATTTGCTGATTATAATTTGATCTGAATTCAAACAGTGGTAATTGCTCTCCTGTCCCGCTCATTATGGGGAGTTGGGTAATACAACTGCTGTAATGACAAAGCAGTCGTATTACCAAATTTCATTCTGATTGCTTTATTCAGTAATATGTTCTGTTTCAGAATGTTCTTACCACTTTTTCTAATGTGCATCTTCTTAAAAGCTGCTTTTAAGACCTTGTGGGAGAACAAGTGGTGTCAAATTGTGTAACATTCTAAACCAAAGGCTTGTCATAAGTCATCTACAAAAATTCTTTAATATAGCCTTTCAGATAAATGATTAAACACCTCCAAAAATTGGCTTTTGTTTATAGTGCTAGTGTAAGCCCATACAAACTTGACAGTCTTAAGACAGGAATTTCTCCATGTAATTCCTTTTTATAAGTCATTCTTGTGCAAGTACTTTAAATCTTGCAATTACACTTTGATATACGATGCTAGATTATCTCCTATTGAACACTGAATGCAAACTGAAGGTTTTTGCTAAGCAATTCTCCTGCATGTCCTATGTTGATTTGACTTTGATCTTAGGGCTGTCACAATCTCAAGTCTTACAATTGTCAGTCTCAAATCGATCGAAATGACGTCAGAATCTCGTCTTTTGAAATTTAGATCAGTTACCTTCGTCACGCACGCCAAGAGAGGAATTAAACACACCATCATGTTAGAGCCGGTGAATGTTACCTCATACATGCAGCTGCAGCCAGAAATACACCGTTCCAACTGCTGAAACGTCCATCACTTGTGTCAAAGTATTTTACATTCCTCATTAGTTCCTGCAAGCTATGCACTTGTGGCATACAGGCCCAAAATGCATTCAACATCTATTCACAATTGCATGTCCCCTGGTGGCAAACATGGATTTGCAGACTCATCCGGTGTTGTGTGTATTCAGCACCTTGCCGTGAAAAAGTGGTTTCATTGATTCTAAAAAACAAAGGTCCGCGCCAGTCTTGTAGCCGATTCTATGTAGAGCAGTGTTTCCTTCACCTCTCCTAGAGGACCACTTCTCCCGCCCACTTCATTAGTTTAGAACAAGTTGATGATTTGAATCAGCTGTGTTGGAGAAGGATGACTGTCTATGACTTCTGTTCATTTGTATAAATCGTGTTTCCAAATGACTGGTGAAACAAGTAATTGTTACATTTATATTGTAAAACGTATTTAAATTTGACAATAAGGCCTTAAGGCGTGAGAGAATATGCAAATTCACGACTATTATCATTGCAATCACACTAAATTGGTACTGACCACATGTTTGCGAAAGTTGCACGAGCCTCTGGCGAAATTTGGACCAACATTCGGCGGGAGTTTGTATAGATGTCGCCTGTTTTTTGGGGGCGAGCATCGCCAGACGTTTGTTCGATGTTCGCCCAACAATCGCCAACCCCTTGCAAAGTTGTCTCACATTTCTCTCACATTCTGACCCATGGAAACTAAATTGCAAAGGGTTAAAGACGGGTTTGAGACACCGTACGATTATTTTGAGAGTACATTTGTCGCGCACATCTTTGTGGTAAATTGCAAATATTTAATTGTGGAGATTATATCACTCGTGACACCATGTAGACCATATTTTGAAATAAGAATCTTTTTTTTTTAAATAAATTATCATGGCATAAAACCAATGATTCTTGACTAGACTAAAAGGCACAGCAATATGTGTTACAAAAATTATAATACAACATTTTTATTTGCGATAATTTGGAGAATCGTGACACCCCTATTCAATAATGTGTGTTGAATATTGCCAAAGGGTATACAACAGAAGAAGTTATGTCATAGGTTATACAACAGTAGTTATGTATCTCTTTGATGATTGAACTAGAAAACTATTGAATGAAAACACATCAGAGTTCAAAGAACAGACGTTTTAAAAAAAATTCTTAAAAGCTTTAGTGTGAAAGGCTGTTACCTGACACGGCGCTTTTGTTTAAGAAATAAACGGTTTGGTGATCGCAAGAAGATCCCATATATTTAATCTAAAATTCGTAAATTTTGTCAGACAGAACAAGTAAGACCAGATGCTCAGTTGTCTCATCATTCAAATCACCTTGTAGTTCACTTTGTTGGCAGGATAATAATTTCTCTTTTTAGATGCTTAAAAAACGACCCTTCCCAAAACACTTAAGAGCCCCGCCTTCCCATGTGTCTAATTAAGGAAAACTCACTAGACGCCTGATAATTGTTTGTCTACTGTTTGATGCTAGCACCTTTCTTCCACGTTTTTCGGTGAAACTGTAATGTGATGTTGTTCTCTCTTCCTGTTTTTTTAGGACCGCTGAAAGTCGGGATCGGACGTACGATCACAGTGCCTACGGACATCACGAGCGTCCCGGTAGCAGTTTCGAACGGCAGCGGCACTATGAAACAGACTATTATCGGGAAGCAAGAGATAGGACTCTAAGCACAGCTGGGAGCGGGTCTGGTACCTCCAGTGGAAGTGGTACAACTGTGTCGCCAGGAGTTGTTGGAACTATCGTTAGCACGGTTACTAGCAACACAGGTACAGGTGGATCAGCAGGGGCCACGGCGGGAGGAAGCGGGGGATCTACATCCAGTGCAGTGGGCTTCTACCGCTCCCACAGCACGAGCCCTTGTCGCTTTGAGACAACAGAGCCTCGCTATGAGTCTCGTCCCAGGGAACCCTTTACTTTGGCCAGTGTGGTTCACAGGGAACTTTACCGGGAGGACAGAGGTCGGCGCGGGGAGCGCTCGTACCGTCAGAGTCGAAGCCGCTCTCCACACTCAACACATTCGCCAAATCCCTCTCCTCAGAGACTGGCCAGTCAGGCTACCCTTCCTCCACGCTCCCACAGTGGCTCCGGCTCTCGCAGCCGCTCCTCCAGTTCAGACTCAGTCAGCAGTACTAGCAGCAGTACAAGTGGCAGGTGAGTGAAGCTGATCTGGCTGAAAATATTCCTATCCTTGTACATGTCCATTGTTGACCTTTTTGTGCATCCTAGTCACAAGTGCGGAACAGAGTAAATCGTATTTGATGAAAGAAATCTGCACAATAATGCTAAAAACCAATTGAGAAGATAAATAATGGCATTAATCCATTATTATCTTCTGCTTACCTGACTTTATTTTTTGACAAAGCTAAAATAGCATTAATATTTTCTTCTTTTTAAATGCATAACACAAGATGTAAATGTGTAAACCTATTAGATACTATTAGGTGTGAACATTTCTCCATTTTCCATTTTTGTATGATCAGTAATGAATAAAAAAAAAGACAAATGGTTTTTTTAGGGTTATTTGCTAAGCAGTTGATTGCGGGCAGACATCAACGACTGGAAAATGACCTTTGTTGCCTGTAACTGCTGTCCTGACAATATGTTGGTGCTGCAAAGATTTTATCTGGATTGATTTATTACCACCAATGTTTATACCTTGGATTAAGTTGAAGTCCACTTGGCTTCCTGCAAAATGTAAGCTTCTCTCCAGTACACCATGATAGGTTCACCAGATGTTTTCATACAACAGCCATGATAAATACTTTAATTGCTCTTGTGTTATTAAGATGTTTTCCTGCTATGCTCTGGTTCGGTATGAATTCTGCTGTTATAACCACGTCTTGTCATCACAAACTGGTTGTCAATTTTGGTATGCCAGTAAATCTGGTCTAAGCTCTGTTTTGAATATGACCTGCTAACTAAGCTGTTTTTGTGCATTGCTGCATGTGTTGTGATGATACTTCCATCCAAGTTCTTGTAAGAGCCTCTGATTAGTTGGTTTGTGTTTTTATGTCATTGTACAAGGAATGCATCAATAACAAATCGTTAGGATAATACATTTCTAGTAAGGTCTGCAGTTTTAAAAAAACATGAGGATGTCGGTGGGATTTACTCCACTCCTCTCTCCAGTTGTTTCATTTTTTGGTTAACTGCATCACCTTTGGACACAAAGTCCAAAGCTTTGAACAGTATGTAGCGACACATGTGGTTTGAAGAGGTAGTGCTATGGGGGGATTTCAGGAGACGGCTGGTGTATTTTTCTCACTGCCTACCTCTATGTATGGGTAATGTCTCCCCCCCTCCGTGAGATCCAGTTGGAACTGGAAATTTCTGGCCATTTCTGGCTGCATGCCCACTCCCACAGGCCAGGCTCCGTCAGCAGCACTTCCGGGAGAGTCTGAGCACAGGAGGAGAAAGTGAGAAGGAAGCAAACAGAAAAAGACCTAGAAAGCTGAGACAGGCATGGGAATAGCTTGAGAAAAAAACGGTGCATGAGGCATCCATGAATTTGTCACTGATATGCAAATGTATCTTTTAATGTCCATAACAAGACAGGTTTTTGTCCTTTTCAGTTGAGACATTGTGGTTATTAAAAAGGAGAGACACACAAGTAGTGTATTGCATTAAATGTGCTTTTATTTTTTATCCATTTAATATTACATTTGCTGAAATAAGATTGCCTGTTGCCAATGCATAATCTAAGCCTCCCTCCCTCCCTCCCTCCTGTGAGCCATTAATTCACAATTTGACTGCTATACTTGATTATGAATTTAATTACAGCTTTTAGCATTTATTATCCAATACATCAATGATTTCTCAGATGAGGAGCATGTAGCATTGTAGAGCTTCCAAATGATACAACTCCTGAATCACAAATTATATATTTTCAATGTATTATTTTATTCAGGTAAAGGTATTTATATTATAAAGTATTTTTAGGCAGGCAGTGGCCACAACCAGTTAGTTACACAAACAAGCAATTTGTTTTATTGTAGATCTTTAATGATAGTTAGAGATACAACTGTAAGGCTTGCATCAACATCTAAGTCTATGTTCCTTTTTTGCCACAGTGATTCTAGCAGTAGTTCCAGTGATGACTCCCCGGCACGTTCAGTGCAGTCTGCTGCTGTTCCTGCACCCTCAGCACTTCCTTTATCCTCCCTTGACAATGATGAACCACGCAAAAGCTTTGGCATCAAGGTCCAAAATCTTCCTGTGCGCTCTACAGGTTAGTTATAAAGTGCATCTGCATTATGTAAGCACATAGACATTGTTATGCAGAAATAGTGGGGCATTTTGTTTCCAAATCATTACCAATAGTTCATTCAATAACATATTCATTTATATTTCTATGACATACTTTATGAAAAAAATTCTGTCTACTACAGATACGAGCCTGAAGGATGGTTTGTTCCATGAGTTTAAGAAACATGGAAAGGTCACATCTGTACAAATCCATGGCGCTTCAGAGGATCGCTATGGACTTGTCTTTTTTCGCCAGCAAGAGGACCAAGAGAAAGCACTTGGAGCATCAAAGGGAAAGCTTTTTTTTGGCATGCAAATTGAGGTCACAGCTTGGAATGGCCCTGGTAAGAACAGATCTTTAACTGTATTGCTGCAAAAATCATGAATATTGGCAAACCGCACAAGGTTCCAATGAGCACTTATTTTTCAGAGACAGAAAGTGAGAACGAATTTCGGCCCCTGGATGAGAGGATTGACGAGTTTCATCCAAAGGCTACAAGGACATTATTTATTGGAAACCTGGAGAAAACCACAGCTTACCATGACCTGCTCAACATCTTTCAACGCTTTGGAGAAATAGTGGTAGGTTAAAGTTTTTGGTTTAGAAATATGCAATGGTGACCTGTATGCAATGGTGACCGTGCTGTACCGATTGAGATGATCATGCTTACTGACAGCATGGTTCTATTTTAATTATCCCCAAAGGATATTGACATAAAGAAGGTGAATGGAGCCCCGCAGTATGCCTTTCTACAATACTGCGACATCGCCAGTGTCTGTAAAGCCATAAAAAAGATGGATGGCGAGTACCTTGGTAACAATAGATTAAAGGTGAAAAAGATCTTGTTAATTGAATTTTAAATCTTGCACCATTACCACATTCTTGTCCTACACAACTATACTTGGTATGGTTTATTTGCATCATTTGTATTTGCAAATCGTTTTTTGGATGTTGGATAAAATAATTGCAGTCTGACATTTAATCCATCCTTTTTCAGCTGGGTTTTGGAAAGAGTATGCCTACGACGTGTGTTTGGTTGGATGGATTAGCATCAAACACAACTGAACAGTTTCTTACTCGTCATTTCTGCCGCTATGGACACGTTGTCAAGGTAAGTCTGTTTATTTTCTCCCTCAAAGCTGCCCATTGTTTACTTTCTGGCACCATGGGACTCTAGCTTCCTCTGTCTTCCGCAGGTTGTATTTGACAGAATGAAAGGAATGGCCCTTATCCTGTACAACAACATTGAATATGCACAAGCTGCAGTCAAAGACACAAAGGGGTGGAAGATAGGGGGCAGTAAAATCAAGGTAAGTGAAACAAAACTTTACTGTGTAAATCTGATCTATGATATAGTGCGTTTTCAATGGCTGGCGGGCTCTACAAATTAAAATGTCTTCTTTTTTTCCTCAGGTGGATTTTGCCAATCAGGAAAGTCAGATGGCTTTCTATCGTTCAATGCAGGCATCTGGCCAGGACATTCGAGACTTTTATGAATTACTCACTGAAAGAAGGTTTGTATAGTTTGTGTAAGGAATAATAATTTGATGCCATAGCATGCCACAGTATGATGAAATGATAACTTTCCCCTTTGTATTGTTTTCATTACAGGGATGATCGACGAACTCAATATGAGTTTCCAGCAGAAAGACAATATTTTGAAAATGTACGAACACCAGGAACATATTCTGAAGATCCACGTCGTAAATACCCCACCAGAAGTCGGGAGTTCTACACTGAATGGGACCCATATCAGGGAGATTACTACGATCCACAATACTTTGAAGATCCCCGGGAATATCGTGAATTCAGAGCAGACCCTTATGAGCAGGACATTCGCAAATACAGCTATTTGCAACGTGAACGTGAACGAGAAAGGGAACGCTTTGAAACAGATCGTGGACGTGATCATGGGAGGAGGACCATCGAGCGCAGCCAAAGCCCATCTCACATAGCCTCTCGTCGTCCTTCTAGCCCTACTGCATCTTCTTTGCTTTCTGAAAGGATCCCAAGTGATTCCGATCGCCGCATTTGTTGCCAATCTTCTGAACGAAGTGGTAGCTGCAGTTCCATCTCCCCACCTAGATTTGAAAAACTTGAAAAGGCACGAATTGAGAGGTATAATATAACTGACAAACTTGAGAAGGATCGTGTCTTTGAAGTTGAAAGAGGGAATTTGGTGGAAAAGGAGAAGCGGGCTGGACGTAAAGATCGAGGAGACAAGGACAAAAGTGAGAAACAGAGACTCAAGAAGCTGAAAGTTGCATCACCTATTATCCAAGCATGTGAGACGGAACTTGAAACTGAAAGAGATGTAAGCCCTGAGTCTGCCCTGCGAAATAAAAACATAAACATTTCAAAGGAAGGCTCGAGCAAGGGAAGGTTAGATCTCCTGCCTTGTGTTGTGCAGTTAACACGTGTTAAAGAAAAAGAAGGAAAATTAATTGGTCATTCTGTCCAGGAAAAAACGATACAGAGGGGTGGGAGCGACAGTCCTAGATTAGCATCACCTTCAGCCGACCAGCGGAGTCCACTATTCCGCACAGAATCATCAAAAATCGATACCTCTAAACATGGAAAGGTGCCCAGAGACAAAACTATGCACAGTTTAGTGGAGGTTATTGACAAGGAGGCTAAAATAAAATCCAAAAAACATGGGAAATCTGAACTAGGATTTGACACTGCTATTTCTGTGGATATTGAACGTTTAGCTGCAAGGAAAAGGCGTTTTGAAGACTGTGGGAAAACTGAAAGACAGAAGAGAACTAATGAGGAGGATCTTGTTAGACCTGGTCTTCACAAAATATGGAACAATGCTAAGGAGACAGATTTGGATAAGAACCATTTAACAAAAGGGACACATAAAAAGGAGCACCACAAGGATAAATGTGTACGAATGGTTTCAGTGAACAGTCCTAAAGATGTACAGGACTTTGAAAGCTATTCCGTAGGGCTTTCTCTGGAGAGGCAATTACGGTTAGGGGAGCTGCCTGAAGATTCAACAGATCAGTTAGTTTCACCCTACCTTAAAATAGATTCAGAAGTCTCAAAAAGTGAAAACGTCTCAAGTCTCACAAAGTTGGCAGAAGGCAGCCTTGATTTGGATGAATTAAAAGTACAGCAGAGACAGGTTTTGTCTGAAAACGAACAAGGGGGGGAGAAATGCAGAGATTCAGACGACGGAGATGAACAATTTGTTCACATTGTCCAAAATAATGTATCCTCGAAACAAATCGAACAGAATCGATGGCTCCGACCAAATCTTGGTGATCCTAACAAGTTAGTCAAGTTTGAAAACCTAGCAACTATTGAGACTTCTGACTTTGATAAGGATTATATCCTGCATGATGTTGAAAAAACAATTCAGGATGTAGCTAATGATGACTTCTCTTCATCTAAACGAAAGAAATTAGAGAATTTTGACTTTGAAATAATCACTGCAAAAAGGGAGCAGAACTTTGCAAGTTCCCAAAAGTTGAATGAAGACATTTATCAGAGTATCACGTCCTCAATAGGACATGGTCACTTTTCTGCAAATGAGGAAGATGAAACTGCCCATTTTTCTTTGTCAGTTATAAACAAGCAAAGAAAATCTCCAACAACAGGTGATACATTTTCGCACGCAGAATCATTCAAAAACAGTTTGGGCCTGACAACCACACATTGTCAGGCTTCTGACACTGAGGTCCCAAAGCTCAAGAACAACTTGCTTAACTGTGATGAGGAGTTGATGCAACATTGGGAAAGGAGAATTAAGTCTGATGCACTTAGAATGGAAATGACTTTCCCAAGTGATATTTCAACTCATGAAAGCAATCGCAAACGACTTGACCAGGATTTGGAACCTGGAGAAGTGCAGTCTGATTCAGATGATGATGTAGAAAATAAACAAATCTCTCCTAAGTCCAACAGTTCCTTGTCTTACATTCTCAGGGAACGGGATGAGAGGATGACCGACCTGAAGCTTTCAGGCTCTTTGGAAAAGAATAAGTTTTATTCTTTTGCATTAGATAAAACTATTACTCCAGACACAAAAGCACTCCTTGAAAGAGCCAAAACACTGTATTCCTCCAGGGAAGATAATTGGTCATTTCTGCCCTCTCGCTTTCCCACCTCCCACAGCTGTTCAGATAAGGACAAGGTGGAGCTAGCACCTCGACCTATTCCTTCTTGGTATATGAAAAAGAAAAAGATTCGTACTGGTTCTGATGCAAAGCTGCATGATAAAAAGGAGGAACTTAAGCCACAGGACCAAGAGCGCCAGGACCTGTTTGCCTCTCGCTTCCTCCACAGTTCGATCTTTGAACAGGATTCCCGCCGTTTGCAGCATCTTGAACGTAAAGACCAAGATTTAGAAGCTGGATGTGGTAAGCCTTTTGCTAAGCCAGGTGTTACTGTGGCAAAGCCTGAATCTGGAATAGGGGACATTGTAAAAGAGCCTATAGTACTTTTCCATAGTCGTTTTTTGGAACTTCAACAACAGAAGGAGAAAGACCATCTCCCACATGATACTGAGAATGATTCCATAGAGGTGGAGATTAATAGAAATGAAGTGCAGCATTGTGATGATGTGGTATGTGATAAGGAATTTGAGCCAGTACTGAAGCTTGATGACAAATCAGCCAGTCCCTCAATAACCTTGTCACTTTCACCATTTGTTCCTTCCCCGAAAGAATTGTCTTCACCAGAAAAGAAAGATCATTTAATTCAACCCTCTGATCAACCTGTGTCATCTGTCAAAGAGGAAACATTAGAGACAGTTCTTGAAGTATTCCCATCCCATTCTCTTCCTATGGAGGATTTTAAACCACTTGCTCCTAAGCTAACCATTACCCCTCCACGTGTTGTTCTGGAGAAAGAAAATGAAATTGAAACAAAGGTGGAGTTAACAGAACCCAAAGCTAAAATTGGAAATAAATTGGCAGTGGAACATAATTCTCTTGTGGAAGATAAGCCTCCCACTCCTGGTGCTTCCCTCGGTGGTTTTGAGAGAGAGACTACAGAATTCACTTACTCTGACTATCCAAGGATTGAAGAAAGAAATGAAATTACTAAAACAGAACCTAAATTAGAAAGTGAGGAAACGAAACATTTTGAGGAATCTCAGAAAAGTGAGACTGATAGTGAGGTGTGTATGCCAGAGCTGGAGCCCGAAATAAAACCATTACCAAACCGCAGACAACCTAAGAGTAAAAGGGCAAAACCAATGTCAGTACTACGCACTTCACAACCTTCACAAATTGTTACCATTGAGAAACCTGCAACACGAAAGAGTGAACGGATTGACAAAGAGAAACTCAAAAGGGCATCATCTCCTCGTGCAGAAGTACCCAAAATAACATTTGAGTGTAAAACCACTTCAAAGTCACCAATTCATGCATCAGATTCTGAGCAAAACCTTGAGTCAAGTTTGATTCATGGCAGAACACGCCGCAGGAATGTAAGGTCAGTCTACGCCACACTACACGAAGACGACCAAGCTGGTAAAGAGGTGGTTGAGTCACCACGCTCCATGCGCAAACGTGGTGCTGATAAAGAACCAATACAACAAGATGTTCAAATTCCATCTGGCAATACAAGGCGAGGACGCCCACCCAAAAGAGGTGTCAAACGAAGTGAGGATGTATCACCAGTTAAGGGAGATCAGCAGAAAACAATAGAGGATGCAGACGTCAAAGAGTCCTCAACTACTGTAGAGTTTGTGAACGCCTCTGAGGGATGGCGTTCACCCCGAACCCAGAAAGTGCAACAAACACAACTCTTATCCTCTGCTCCAGTTAACAAGAAAGGCGGAGGAATTGACAAACAGCCTGGGAACACTACAGTGCTAGCTGAACAGGCCGATGTCGCTAGTCCTGATGAGTCGGAGATTAAGCCTATAGCTGATTCCGAACTGTTTGGAAAGTTATCAGAAAATGTGGAAAATGCAAACTCACCTGTCCACAAAAAAGAAAAAGACTGTGATTGTGGTGGAAAGAAATCTACTGATTTGGACATTGAAATGGTAGACAGTAGCTGCTCTGAGAGAAGACAACAGCATGAAAAGAGTGTTAAACTGAAAACAGCCAGACTGAAAAAAATGACCAAGCAGGTCATTGAAGATAAATCACACAACTTAAAAAATCTTGAGATCCGAGTTTGTGTTGATGACGTAAAGGGTTTGATTCGTTCAGAAGATGATGAGTCAATTGAAGCTCCTACTATTCCAAAAGCCAAGACAGTAGTACAAGAGAATAATGAAACGAAGATCATAGGCTTCCCAAAAGAATCAGAAGAACCTGGTGCACTGGAAAAGGAAGACACCTTATCAGAACCGGAACTCCCTGCTGATCCAGCTGCAGCTCTCTTAGCACGGCAGATGGAACTTGAGCAGGCAGTTGAGAATATTGCTAAACTCACAGTTGAGCAACCTACCCGACCATATAAGGAACCACCTTCAGAGCAACCTGCCATACTGCCTCCAGTCATAGTGGAGCCAGAAAGTGAGGTTGAGGAGGTGGAGGAGAAGCAAGCTAATCCTGCAAGCGAAACTGAACTTGCGGCTGCTATTGATTCCATTACGGCTGAAGAAGGAGATGCAGATGGCTTTACAGCTCCTCCTACTTACACAGCTCTCATACCTGCTCCTGAATCCTTGATATCCCCCCCCTCTAATGAGATTATGGAACCTGAAACACAAATGGTGATCAACAATGTTCTTGCGGCGGACTCGGATGAAGGTACGCTGACTCCCAGCCCAAAGCGGATAATGGCAGAGTCTAAGACAGCTGAGGATACCCATCGACTTGAAACCCCCAAGAAAACGGGTAAAGTTAGAGCCAAAAGCCCCAGAAAGTCAAAGAGTCGTAAAGGCGCAGCTATCAAAAAATGGGATACTGCAGAAGAGTTTACACAACCAGAGTCCTCCCCAGTCAAGTTGCCAGAGTCGATCCCAGAAGATCCAGAAACCATTCATTCAAAAGCAGTTACTGTTACAGCTGGGGCAACTGCAGCAGCCTCTGTCGTCACTGCCGTTGCAACTTGTAGGCGTGATGTTACAAGTGCTATAACTGTAGACACGCCCAAAGAGGCGGAACAGCCTGAAGTTGAACAGCCTGTACCCAAAGAATCTGCCTTTCATTCAGGCACAAGCAACATATCCAGTTCTAAAAAGCATCCCCAAGCTGAGCCTTCTAGTCTTAATCTTCCACATGCTACTGCCCACTCACAACATGTATCCCAGATAAGTGTGCCCCTGGTGCGGCCTGCCAAAATGCCTCTTTCGCCAGACTGGCTTACAAGAAATGAAGAAAGTAGGATATATGTTGCTCCTTCCTGTCACATTAAAGTGGTAACTCCTGCACCAACATCAACTACACTCGGAACCCCTTCACCAAATCCCCCAATGCCTCCTGACACCAAGGCCTCGGATATTGATTCTAGTTCCAGTACCCTAAGAAAAATCTTAATGGAACCTAAATATGTGTCTGCTTCAAACAGCAATTCTATACCAACAACTAAGGTGACTTCTGCACTGTCAGATTCTTCACGGATGTCAGAGAATGAAAATCCCTCTAATACAATGGTTTCAAGGCAGTCACATCCTGAAGAGAGACCACCTTCATCCACCCAGCCTATACACCACAAACCTTTTCCACTGACAGAATCCCAACAGAACTGTGGAGAGAAGACCCAGCATACAGTTATTTCTCCAGCTACCTCAGTAATAAGTCGTATTCCAATGCCCTATGATACGGAGGAAACTCCACGAATTTCACTGAGCAACCGAAGCATTGGACTATCTATTCCCAAGCAAAAAATCAGATCAAATTCTAATGAGAATAATCGCTACCAGGGCATGGATATGGCAGAAGATGGTACTAGGGGGCGTACTGCTGTTGCTACCACTCCATACAATACAGCCTCCAGTCCTGGCCTAAGGGTCAATACATCAGAGGGTGTTGTTGTTCTGAGTTATTCGGGTCAGAAAACAGAAGGACCTCACAGGATGAGAGCCAAAATTAGTCAAATTCCTCAAGCCAGTGTTGGTGATATAGAGTTTCAGCAATCTGTGTCCAAATCTTCTATAAAACAAGACTCACTCATCACATCATCCCATTCCCCTACCCCAAAAGTTGCCCCAACTACGACAGCTTATGGGCACACAGGGGTTCTTTTGGCAGGACAGTCCTATAACTCTCAACCTGTCATTTCCAGTACCAAGCAGGAGATTCTTCGATTTGACAAATCTGAAGCTCCGTATCACATAGCCTCTCAGGGTGGTGTGGTAAAGATGTACCAACAACCAGTTAGTTCTCCTCAAGTCTTGATGTACAACCAAGCTGTGATACAACAGCAGCATGGCAAGAGAGGACAGGGGACAGAATCTTTACAAAAAAAGATGGACATTGGAAAAGTTGTTCAGCACTCTAACCTCAGCCCGGTGATGAGTCCACACCACCCATCACTAGCTGGAACCCGAATGAGTCCCAGCCCAGGCATCCCAACTGATCGGTCAGCTCTACACCTAAAGCAAGAACCCCAGTCCCCACGAACAGCTGTTAACTCCCCTTTACCTTTTGTAAAAACCTGTCCACAAAGCAGTTCTCCTAGAGGAACGTCTGTCGTTCTGGGTCATGGCATGCCACCAATGCCTACATATCATTCTAGCATGCATCACCCACACTCAGAACAGTCCTCCGTCATAATGCAACCTCACAGTGTCACTCAGTCAATGGCTCACGAACGCAGGATGAACACCCCACCAATGACTGGGATTAACTATGGAAGGCGAGCAGACACCCTGTCTTCTCCCCACACGGGGCCTCCACAGCGCTCAAACACGCCCCAGCCAAATGCCATCCGAGATATGGTACTGCAGTCTCACGTCTCAAGCCCACAAGGGACATTATCAGGTGGTGGCAGCAATGTAAATGAAGAAGACCCCAGACAATTTAATCAAGCCCTTAGCAGACCTTCTGTGCCTAAACACCAATCGGATGTAATAAGGATTCACAGTGATCACAGAGGGCTCCACCCTAGCATACGCATGGACCAGTACAGAGACATGCACCAGCGCATGCTCATGCACCAGCAACTGGGTGAGCAGAATACTGTAGATGCCAGACAGTCACGTATCTCAGAGACAGGAACCACGTCTTTGAGCAACATCTCTGGGCATTCAAAAAGTCCTATGGTGGGGAAGAGCATTGAACTTTCTGCAAAAGAATCTCTCAAACCACTAGAAGGAAAGTTAATACACCCACCCTCCAACGAAAGTAGAATCAGAGTCCATGCATCTAGTCCTGTCGTGATGTCTCCTCACCATCATGGAGTTCAGCTGATGCATCCAGGAGGTACGGGCTCCTATCCAGTATATCGGGACATGTTGGGCTTCCCATCCCAGTTTCAAGGACACCCTTCATCGGGACACAACCTGACTAACCAAGGCATTACATCTCCACAGGTAAGTTTGTATTATGTCATTATTGACTTTGAGCAAATATTTCATTCTTTTTTAGATGTATGCATAATAGTTTTTGTTCCAGTTATGGATGATTGCTCTATTGATGGGTATGTATTTTCTTTATCAGGTCCCTCCGGAACCTGAGATGTGTCACAGGGGTAAAATATCTCAGTCACATGGGGGAGGAAGTGATTCCAAGCCTGAGAGTTCCCATCTTCGCAATGCTACCTCTACGGACCTCTCACACATTTCCCGAATACCAGGGGATAGAGTCTCACCCTCATACCAGTCTCCCATAACGTCCCCTATAGGTTTTACTCACAAGCCAGATCTAACTCTACAGAAAGGCCCACCAGCCTTCCTGCCAACACCTCCGCCAGCATTCACCCCATCAAATTCATTGCAGCCACGGCCTGAAGCTAAGCTGGGACATTCAGGACATCGTTCCATCGACATGGTGCAGCTTTTGACGGTAGGAAAACATATCGACCAGCAATGTCATCATACTTGAATACTTTTTCAAGACAATTCTAAAGAGGACAATATGATTAAAAACATATTTCTGTTTTTTTTATGTACAGAAATATCCTATTGTATGGCAAGGCCTGTTGGCACTAAAGAACGACCAGGCTGCTGTCCAGCTGCACTTTGTTTCTGGCAACACAATGATGTCCCAGCGCTCCTTGCCACCACCAGAGGGAGGTGCTCTTCTCCGTATTGTCCAGAGGATGAGGCTCGAGGCTTCACAGTTGGACAGTGTGGCACGCAGAATGATGGTGAGCATTTTGCCTTTACTACCTCATGATTACCCAACTTAAGGAACCTCATGTTCTTTAATTTGGGTGAACCAATTTAATGAGATATTCATTTCAAATGGAGACTTGATTGCAAATTCAAAATTAATGCATTTTTATCAGTTCTAGTGTTGTGCTTTTTTTGGTTTACATTTCTGGTAAATACCTCCATTTCTCATTCATGGCAGGTGGAGAATGACTATTGCTTGCTACTGGCTCTACCCTGTGGTCGAGACCAAGAAGATGTCCATGGTCAAACCCAAGCCTTGACAAGTGGCTTCATAACTTACCTGCAAGCCAAACAGGCAGCTGGCATCATCAATGTGCCAAATCCTGGCTCTAATCAGGTCTGTGATCCTTAAAACTTTTACTGTTCTTCTTTTTCTCTTTAAATTCTACCTTTTCTATACAGTGAAATATCATCAAGATTTAATTCCCTGTCCGATCATGTTTTTTTTACATTTTATTCACAGCCAGCTTATGTGGTGCAGATTTTCCCACCTTGTGAATTCTCTGAGAGCCACCTTTCGCGCCTGGCCCCGGACCTTCTTAACAGCATCTCCAGCATTTCCCCCCACCTCATGATTGTCATTGCCTCTGTATAAAGACTTCCATTTTTCATGATCAAAGCCAACACCAGCTCTTTTGGACTCGTCCAGTTTTGTAAACTGGAATTGCCTCATATTTGATTTTTATTTATTTTTTTAAGTTTTAGCATGCACTCACCTTTTTCTCCTTCACTTCACCAAGTCCTTAAGTCACTCAATTAAATTGAATTCCAAAAACTCTACCTTCACAGAGAGGATCTGAAGCGTCTAACAGGGATTTTTGGTGACCATTTTCAATTCCTTATTTAATTTTTGCCATTTTTGGAGGTGTTGTGCAGCCTTCTCTAATTCATAAAGCTATGGATTAAGACCTTCTTATGGGATTTGTTTTTACCTTCATAAGAGTGATTGTGAGGAGTTTTTTTTTTTTTGTAAAGACAAACTACGTGAGAATTCATTGCACTATGTTAAGGAAAAATTGTGAACTCTGTACAGATTTGAGTATAAAGTGATACATGTGGAATTACTCTCATGATCAGCCATGCTTTTGCGGGATAAAGGAAAATCATTGCCTGGAAAATGATCAAGAATCATTTCAGCCTGATCAATCAAACTGCTTCGGCTCCTTCACCATCAGCTAACTTCTACGTCATTTCCGGACTCGACTCTATATCCTGGAGTGTTCCCTGCCCCTGGAACTCGTAAGGGGACATTTAGAGTCGTGAAGTTTACACTCAATGCCTCAACAGGGAACTATGTTAAGAATATTGAATTTGTCTTTTTGCATCTTCTTTGAGCCTAAGGCTATTGGGGACAATTGTGAAACTGTAAATAATATGAATATTTGAAGACTGAAGCAATGTGGAGAGACCAAGTGAATTATTTCAAAAGACAGATCATCAAATACATTTTCTTTCTTTCTTTCTTTCTTTCTTTCTTTCTTTCTTTCTTTCTTTCTTTCTTTCTTTCTTTCTTTCTTTCTTTCTTTCTTTCTTTCTTTCTTTCTTTCTTTCTTTCTTTCTTTCTTTCTTTCTTTCTTTCTTTCTTTCTTTCTTTCTTTCCTTAAGGGCAGGGGCAAGAGGGGGCAGGGAAGGATCTGTTCTGGATCCAGTAGTGAAATTCTCAAAAAATAATATTTTTAAATTGATTGTGCCAAAATGTCTTTTGCAAATGCTTAACATACACATTGTATCTAAACCAGAAATTGACCAGAACCTATTTTCGTATGTGACTTTGTATTCTGCCACTCAGAGGGCAGACTTTATTCCTTTCTTTGGTATTGTTCATCAACCCAACTCTGTTACTACAGTGCTTTTACATTATGAAATTGTATCCTCATTTTGAAGGAACCATTTTATTGTAGGGGTTGCGTTTCTGTTTGTATTACTGTTTTCCTTCTCCCTGACGTGGTCCTCTACTTCCCCCTGCTGTCTGAAAATTGTCTTGCATATTAAGGACTGCATTCTGAGGTCATTTAAGCTGTGACTTCATGACAGTTGTGCTTGTACATGCTTTATTTTCATATGTTAAGGGGTATAGAAAAATCTTAGAGTCAAAGAATGTGACTTGAACTTGACATCATGCCGCTAATGGATGTGTTTTGTCTGTCTCCATCCCTCCCCTTAACCGTCTCATTGAGCCAAGCTGTAAATAATAATGTCCTTAATATGTGCGCTTGTGTATTTTTCCCCTTTGCAAATTGTCTTTCTTCAGGGTCCTCATTTTTGTTTTGTGCAACAAAACAAAGCAGTCTGAAAGAGACAGGAGATGAGCTGTGTGTGTGTGTGAAACCGATGTTGAAAGTAAAACCATGCTTGTCAGTTTTGTGGTGTAAATATTTCTATGACTGCAGACTGAATACTCTCATGGTTATGTTTGAAGGCACTTATAATTTTTGATAAACAAAAATGAAGAAAATACAAAAAAAAACTTAAAAAGGTGATTAATATGAAAACTGTCTTTTGATCAATCTTCATTTTGAGTGTATTTTGCTGTTCCTCCATGAGGACATTTTAAACTGTAAAATAAATGGTTGTTTAACTTACTTCTGAAGATCATTAAATGGTCCGTCACTCTTGGTTCGTGTTGTTTTGTGACTTGTCTTTAAGAAAACATACTTTTGAAAATCCAGATGTGTAAGTAAAGAATGAAGACTTGCAGTGCTGTTAAATGTGCAAGATACAGTATCTGTTCACTTTTTGAAAACGTCACGTTGAATGCCTCTGCAACATGTTGATACACTTTCAACTGGTTGCAACAGTGAATATAGTCATCTGATATGGATATTACCTGAATACTTTACCTCATAAGAATCAGAAGCTGCAGTCCATTCGGCAGTCAGAAGATGTCAGTATCTGCTTAAACTATACGGTTGAGGTTTAAACTGTGACACCACTTTTGAGAACTGATTTAGGCTACCACAAAAGTCGATTGTCTTTTCACTTCAACATGACAATTATTATTTGAGGTTTTGGCCCTGTCTTCATCTTGATATGAGTATATGTGTTCCCTGGAGCATATCATTTACTTTTACTACATAATTTTAATTTAAACGTGTCAAAGGAAAATGTCAACTCTTGGAAGCAGAGAACTTTTCCTTAGACTTTAAAAATACCTCTAAACAAAGTAAGAAAATGTGTCTTTGACTTGTATTGTTTTGTTTGCAGCCAGCGTGACCTGGGTTTAATTCTGGTTAGCCACAGAGGGAATTGTGGGGGATCATGTGTTCCTAAATATGTCTGTCTTGGTCAGGAAAGATTTCACATGGTAAGTAATAGAATGCATGGGTTTCCCGTCTCACTTTGTCTATGCTATAATGCACATGTGCACAAGTTATCCCTTTTCTCTTGTATTAATTAAATAATGATGAAGTTGAAAATGCACACTACATCATATAAGAATAACAAATGCAGAAGAAAAAAACAGTCAGGATTATCTGGCTTCTCACTGTTAAATGTTTACAAAATGACCAAAGTTCCAAGTCAATGACTGAGTCAATAAAAATGCTTTGGTGACTTAGCATTTTAAGCAGTACTCGATAGCGAAAAATATATGAATATTATGGTGGGCAAAGCTGCAGCTCTCGAACTGTCCCCTTAGTCAAACAGCTCCATGGTTTTTGGGAATTTCAAGACCGAGGCTTGTACATTAGGGTTTCCGGCTTCACCAGTCAAATTCAAAAATACACTCGCTCAGAGATTTCGCAGTGGGAGTCCTCTGGAGGATTTAGTGGTGATTAGAATTCTATTTGGAAACACTTGTTGATCAGCGAAGCAGGATCTTTTTTTTTTTTCTATTTTCAGAAGTATTCCTTAAAGTGCAATTCATTACATTCAAATGCAGTCATCCTATGCAACTGTATGACTGTATGTATATATAGTTTATAATGGACTTCTTAATCTTCGTCATCAAAATATATTTTATGGAACAAAACAATTGTCTGTACAGTATCATGGACCATGACTTGTCATCTTTATCCCAAAAGCCTGATGCATTAGGTCAAGGCCTCCCATTTAGATAACAAGGATGACACTGAGGAAACCCAGCTGCACGGGCATGAGCTGGTGATTGAGCACCGGAGCACTATAAACTGCTTTACTCATTTTCCAGAGTGACAGTGTGACCACACAGAACAAGTGAAGCATAAGTGATTTATAGTGCCCTGACAGGCCAAGACTTGGAATGATAATTGACGCCCTGTACGCAGCGTGAGAAGAAGCAGATCACATTGGGCCACTGCAGTAAAAAAATGAAAGACAAGGAGAGAGTGCGAGAGAAATTCAAGATACTTCCTCCTTGCACATTGTTCCACCTCCCCTGTCCAGAGTGGTAGTCCCTTCTAAGATTACAGGCTCTGTCTTTGAGCAGTGATGCAAAGTCGAGGTTGAAGTCATGTGCCCTTGCCCTAAAAAAGCAGACCTCAACCAAAAATTCTTCGCCACAAGATGACATTTTGAAAGCCCCAATTTTAGCGAGAAAATGAAAAGAATGTTGAACATTTAGAGGTTGCTTTTTTCTCAGACACTGATAAGTGCTTGTTTTCTTGTTTGTGTCCTTTAGGCATTGAGTTTCCAACATTCCTGGCTTGGGGTTTGGACAATTTGTCCCTTAGAGAATACAACGGAATTAAACCCAGTAAAATGGTGACTTCTTTGTTGTGCATACATTTGAACCTGTAGCCAACCTTAGCATCCAACAGGTGATCAACACCAATGATAAAGTAAAACAACAAACAAACAGGGATGATAATGATAATGTATTTTGATGCACAGTTAAATTAAATGCAAAATGCGTCAACAACAGTCATGAGAGAAGCTCTAAAGATAAATCTGTTTTGACAAGCACACACATGCATGCGTGTTGTTTAGGCATTCACTTGTTATGTAACAGTTAACAATGTAACCTACAGAAAGACATGTTAAACGTCATACAAAGGAAAGGAAGCTTTTAACTGTGAACTTCTGCTCAACAGATGGTTGCCAGGCTGCATTTTCTCTGTTGTTGCCATAATGGCCTTAACCTTTACAACCGAAGGCAGCGGTAATATCACCTCTTCAAACGTCCTGGGGTCTTTCACCAGCCTATTTTTCTCTTGAGTCGTGAGCCTAAAGCTTGACATTCCCTGTGTTCCAAATCACATACTCTTTCTTTTTACTACACTACATACTAAAGTACAGAAGAGTTTTAGGGCCAC
This sequence comes from Ammodytes marinus, assembly GCF_949987685.1. Classification (NCBI taxonomy): domain Eukaryota; kingdom Metazoa; phylum Chordata; class Actinopteri; order Uranoscopiformes; family Ammodytidae; genus Ammodytes; species Ammodytes marinus. The sequence continues at coordinate 28,398,222 of NC_137211.1, read as the reverse complement.
AGGAGAGAGAAGAAAATCAGATAAGGAAGATTTCTTTTCAATATGTCGAGAAATGTCAAGGATAAAGACGAATACTGCTAAAAATGCTATTGGAGTGAGTGGGGCATTTATGTATTTTCAGCATACTACAATTGACCTGCATGTATTGGGACATCCTAAATCTTTTTCTGGCATACTAAATAGTAGGGAAGTATGGGTATTAGAACGCAGGGTGAGTTTCTAGCTGCAGACTTCTATTGATTTGGCCTTATCTCTGCCTACAGCTGCGTGGGAGAACTTTGATTCAGAAGTGTTGTGATTGGTTCCAGGTCACAGACATTTTGGAATTTTGTGTGGGACTCTCTTATGCTCCCTCATGTGATGCTGGGGGGGAGGAGGGGAGGGGGGTAATTGCAGTTGTTAGCTGAAGGAAATACAAATGAGTTCTGAGTGGTTACTTGTTTGTGTAATGCTTAATAAACCCCACAAAAAACATTAAAATTGAGACTCAACATTCTGATTCTCTTTGATTTGAAGGTGAAGAACCACTTAGGCCTGGTATATATAATAAACTAATAACTAATTCTTTAAATAACTGTATTTTTTTAGATTGAATTATGGTGCCCAAGGGCTTGTAAGTGAAAAGGATATTTGTGTATATTAGTGGAACTCTTGATGTGTGGATTTTGAATTTTCAGTTATAGTTTGGGAACTATACTGTGTTCCTTCAAACCTATAATAACCACATTTCTCTCTCTCTGCATCTTCTGCTATTCGCATGATGAGAAAACCTTCCAGACCTTTTAAGAAGTGTTTGGTCAAATAAACAATATTCATTGAACAGGATGAACTTTGAATGGCACTAGGTATCTGGATACAAACGACAGAATAAAAGAACAACTTTTAATTAAAACTGCAAGCAGTGATGAACGGGCCCTCGCCCACACATGCTGCAAGCCGGAAGCGCGGAATTGTCCGCGACGCGCTCGATACGGACGCGAGGACGACCTCAGGCCTGGGCTCTCAGCAGGCGGGCGAAGTTTGGAGCGCGTGGGACAGCGCAGAGCGAAACTAGAAATTCCCGCGGAGATATTGAAAGTACAAGCCCCCCTTCTAAATCGGGGAAGAAAAAAAATCACGGCTGACCCCTGTGGTCCGAGAGACTTTACCGTAGAGCAACATGAGCTGTACATGTCTGACAAATGATAAGTCAATCGGAGTCAGGGGGAAAGGGGCGTGGCCTGGCAAACATAGCATCGGTTAATGACGTTTTACGCATTTGTGGCGCCCCCTACGGGTCAACCTCGACAAGCTTAGAGGGACACACTACCACATGTCTTTTGCACGTATCTTGCAAGTTTCATGATGATAGGACCTACGGTTAAGGAGTTATGGCCAATTTGTGGATAGGCAACGCCCCCTATGGGTTCGTCGCGATAAGCTTCGAGGGACATGCTACCACATGACTTCTGCACATACCCAGCAAGTTTGATGATGATAGGACCTACGGTTAAGGAGTTATGGCCAATTTGTGGATAGGCGGCGCCCCCTATGGGTTCGTTGCGATAAGCTTCGAGGGACATGCTATCACATGACTTCTGCACATACCCAGCAAGTTTGATGATGATAGGACCTACGGTTAAGGAGTTATGGCCAATTTGTGGATAGCCCCGCCCCTGTGGCGCCCCCTATGGGTTAATCGCGATAAGCTTCGAGATACATGCTACCACATGACATCTGCACATACCCAGCAAGTTTGATGATGATTGGACCTATGGTTAAGGAGTTATGGCCAACGTGTTATTAAGCCCCGCCCCTGTGGCGCCCCCTATGGGTTCATCGCGATAAGCTTCGAGATACATGCTACCACATGACTTCTGCACATACCCAGCAAGTTTGATGATGATAGGACCTACGGTTAAGGAGTTATGGCCAATTTGTGGATAGGCGGCGCCCCCTATGGGTTGGTCGCGATAAGCTTCGAGGGACATGCTACCACATGACTTCTGCACATACCCAGCAAGTTTGATGATGATAGGACCTACGGTTAAGGAGTTATGGCCAATTTGTGGATAGGCGGCGCCCCCTATGGGTTCGTCACGATAAGCTTCGAGGGACATGCTACCACATGACTTCTGCACATACCCAGCAAGTTTGATGATGATAGGACCTACGGTTAAGGAGTTATGGCCAATTTGTGGATAGCCCCGCCCCTGTGGCGCCCCCTATGGGTTAATCGCGATAAGCTTTGAGATACATGCTACCACATGACTTCTGCACATACCCAGCAAGTTTGATGATGATAGGACCTATGGTTAAGGAGTTATGGCCAATTTGTGGATAGGCCCCGCCCCTGTGGCGCCCCCTATGGGTTAATCGCGATAAGCTTCGAAGGGACATGCTACCACATGACTACTGCACATACCCAGCAAGTTTGATGATGATAGGACCTATGGTTAAGGAGTTATGGCCAACGTGTTATTAAGCCCCGCCCCTATTCACATATTTCACATTTAAAGACTTCCTGTTGATTTTGGGGCGGGGCTTCAAGAGGCTTTTTTGTGGGGCCTGCAAAGATACATTTGGGGTTGTAATTTGGTGCAGCTAGGTATAACACAGCCTGAGCTATGATGAATTGAAGTTTCATGAGGTGCGTATTTACGCGACACTTTGACCCCCAATAGATCCCTGGTACTGGGAGAAATTTGAAATCTTTTCGCAATTTAACATCGGGCAAGGGTCTTTTGTATTTGAGAAGTGGTTTGACGTCCCTGGCGTCAAAACTCTAGGACTAGTTCGTCGAAATGCGAAAAGATGTAAAGTGGCGGTTTTAGGCACTAAATCCAACATGGCCGACTTCCTGTTGATTTTGGCTAATGACATATAAATTGCATTTATGTGCGCCTTGGGCCATTACATGTTGTCCTGTAATTTCAGGCATCTAGCCCAATTTTTGAGCATGCATTTGCTGAAAAACTGTTTTTGGCCATAGGGGGCGCAATTTTAGAGATCAAATCCTGAACCACTGATACATTAAAATTTTTTGCAGGTCTGATGGGTCCGCAAACTTTTTCAACTAATGCATGACGGGAAGGGGGTGAAAAGTGCCAAAAAAGAGTCGGAAAAAGAATAATAATTAAAACTGCAAGCAGTGATGACCGGGCCCTCGCCCATCCATGCTGCTCGCCGTCCTGGCCGTCCTCGGCGCTCCGGGCGACCGCACAAGAGAACACAAGAGAACGTGCCTCTTCGGAGCGCGCGGCACAGCAATACCTGTCGCCGGAAGCGCGGAAGTTGCCGCGACGTGCTTGATATGGATGCAAGGACGACCTCAGGCCTGGACTCTTACCAGGAAGGTGAAGTTTGGAGCACATGGACCATTGCAGAGCGAAATTACAGCGAAGCGCGACGTGTGCTTGTGTACGGTCATTACCGTGCGAAAGGCCGTGATTTGCAGTAAATAAACGTCCACATGTGTCTCCAAGTGTCTCTGTAGGCTATTTCATAGGAAATTAAGCAAGTACACTAATTATAACATTAATCAATTATAGGTTTGCATCACAGAAGGCATATTGGCCTATAATAATGAAAAAACACCACCTATGTGTACAGTTGTGAAATGTTTTGAATGAAATGCAAACCTCAGTTAATCATTTGCTCTTGTTTCTCTGTCCTGAGATTCACACAGACTGAGTTGTCTTGTTTAAATGTTACAAATAGAGCTAATTAACTGAACTCCAATTTTTTTTGAAGTTGCTGCAGAAGTTATCTCAGCTAATTGTATAATCAAACATCTAATTTTATATTAAGGTGATTGTATGCAGAATGCTCATGCCAGAAACAGTGTTTTTGTACGGATTAATAAATAAATATTAGCAGGTTCTCAATAGTATTTCAATTTGGGGGAGGGGGGGGGGCGAAAAAATGTCTGTCCCCTGGGGGGGCATGACAGAAAATAATTGAGAACCACTGGGCTAAGCGAAGTCTTCAGTCCCTTTATTTGTAATGCAATACTGCCATTTAGTGGGAGTAGGATGTGTAGATAAATGTATCCAGCAGATGGCAGTCTCTTCCTACTTAATGTAGGAAGAGAGTGCCATCTGTATTGTAGTGAGCCAGAAATTCACATATTTCACTTTTAAAAAACTCCTGTTGATTTTGGGGCGGGGCTTCAAGAGGCTTTTTTGTGGGGCCTGCAAAGATACATTTGGTTTATTTATTTGGTGCAGCTAGGTATAACACAGCCTGAGTTATGATGAATTAAAGTTTCGTGAGGTGCGTATTTACGCGAACTTTGACCCCAAAAAGATCCCTGGTTCTCGGACAACTTCCTGACCTTTTCGCAATTCCTTATCGGGCAAGGGTCTTTTGTATTTGAGAAGTGGTTTGACGTCCCTGGCGTTTTCACTCTAGGACCAGTTCGTCGAAATGCGAAAAGATGTAAAGTGGCGGTTTTAGCCACTGAATCCAACATGGCCGACTTCCTGTTGATTTTGGCCAATGACATACAATGGCATTTATGTGCGCCTTGGGCCATTACATGTTGTCCGGTAATTTCAGGCTTCTAGCCCAATTTATGAGCATGCATTTCCTGAAAAACAGTTTTCGGCCATAGGGGGCGCTATTTGTGTGCACAAATCCTGAACCACTGATACATTGCAATTTTTTGCAGGTCTGACATGCCTGCAGAGTTTTACAACTATTATACTAGGGGAACTGGGTGAAAAGTGCCGTTAAACCCTAAGAATAATAATAATAATTAAAACTGCAAGCAGTGATGACCGGGCCCTCGCCCACACATGCTGCAAGCCGGAAGCGCGGAATTGTCGGCGACGCGCTCGCCTTCTGCACATACCCAGCAAGTTTGATGATGGTAGGACCTACGGTTAAGGAGTTATGGCCAATTTGTGGATAGGCAGCGCCCCCTATGGGTTGGTCGCGATAAGCTTCGAGGGACATGCTACCACATGACTTCTGCACATACCCAGCAAGTTTGATGATGATAGGACCTACGGTTAAGGAGTTATGGCCAATTTGTGGATAGGCGGCGCCCCCTATGGGTTCGTCACGATAAGCTTCGAGGGACATGCTACCACATGACTTCTGCACATACCCAGCAAGTTTGATGATGATAGGACCTACGGTTAAGGAGTTATGGCCAATTTGTGGATAGCCCCGCCCCTGTGGCGCCCCCTATGGGTTAATCGCGATAAGCTTCGAGATACATGCTACCACATGACTTCTGCACATACCCAGCAAGTTTGATGATGATAGGACCTACGGTTAAGGAGTTATGGCCAATTTGTGGATAGGCGGCGCCCCCTATGGGTTGGTCGCGATAAGCTTCGAGGGACATGCTACCACATGACTTCTGCACATACCCAGCAAGTTTGATGATGATAGGACCTACGGTTAAGGAGTTATGGCCAATTTGTGGATAGGCGGCGCCCCCTATGGGTTGGTCGCGATAAGCTTCGAGGGACATGCTACCACATGACTTCTGCACATACCCAGCTAGTTTGATGATGATAGGACCTACGGTTAAGGAGTTATGGCCAATTTGTGGATAGGCGGCGCCCCCTATGGGTTGGTCGCGATAAGCTTCGAGGGACATGCTACCACATGACTTCTGCACATACCCAGCAAGTTTGATGATGATAGGACCTACGGTTAAGGAGTTATGGCCAATTTGTGGATAGGCGGCGCCCCCTATGGGTTGGTCGCGATAAGCTTCGAGGGACATGCTACCACATGACTTCTGCACATACCCAGCAAGTTTGATGATGATAGGACCTACGGTTAAGGAGTTATGGCCAATTTGTGGATAGGCGGCGCCCCCTATGGGTTCGTCGCGATAAGCTTCGAGGGACATGCTACCACATGACTTCTGCACATACCCAGCAAGTTTGATGATGATAGGACCTACGGTTAAGGAGTTATGGCCAATTTGTGGATAGCCCCGCCCCTGTGGCGCCCCCTATGGGTTAATCGCGATAAGCTTCGAGATACATGCTACCACATGACATCTGCACATACCCAGCAAGTTTGATGATGATTGGACCTATGGTTAAGGAGTTATGGCCAACGTGTTATTAAGCCCCGCCCCTGTGGCGCCCCCTATGGGTTCATCGCGATAAGCTTAGAGGGAAATGCTACCACATGACTTCTGCACATACCCAGCAAGTTTGATGATGATAGGACCTACGGTTAAGGAGTTATGGCCAATTTGTGGATAGGCGGCGCCCCCTATGGGTTGGTCGCGATAAGCTTCGAGGGACATGCTACCACATGACTTCTGCACATACCCAGCAAGTTTGATGATGATAGGACCTACGGTTAAGGAGTTATGGCCAATTTGTGGATAGGCGGCGCCCCCTATGGGTTCGTCGCGATAAGCTTCGAGGGACATGCTACCACATGATTTCTGCACATACCCAGCAAGTTTGATGATGATAGGACCTACGGTTAAGGAGTTATGGCCAATTTGTGGATAGCCCCGCCCCTGTGGCGCCCCCTATGGGTTAATCGCGATAAGCTTCGAGATACATGCTACCACATGACTTCTGCACATACCCAGCAAGTTTGATGATGATTGGACCTATGGTTAAGGAGTTATGGCCAACGTGTTATTAAGCCCCGCCCCTGTGGCGCCCCCTATGGGTTCATCGCGATAAGCTTAGAAGGACATGCTACCACATGACTTCTGCGCATACCCAGCAAGTTTGATGATGATAGGACCTATGGTTAAGGAGTTATGGCCAACGTGTTATTAAGCCCCGCCCCTATTCACATATTTCACATTTATAGACTTCCTGTTGATTTTGGGGCGGGGCTTCAAGAGGCTTTTTTGTGGGGCCTGCAAAGATACATTTGGGGTTGTAATTTGGTGCAGCTAGGTATAACACAGCCTGAGCTATGATGAATTGAAGTTTCATGAGGTGCGTATTTACGCGACACTTTGACCCCCAATAGATCCCTGGTACTGTTCTAACTTCCTGACCTTTTCGCAATTCCTTATCGGGCAAGGGTCTTTTGTATTTGAGAAGTGGTTTGACGTCCCTGGCGTGAAAACTCTAGGACTAGTTCGTCGAAATGCGAAAAGATGGTTTCGGCGGTTTTTGGCACTACATCCAACATGGCCGACTTCCTGTTGATTTTGGCCCTGGACATGAAATTGCATTTATGTGCGCCTTGGGCCATTACATGTTGTCCGGCAATTTCAGGCTTCTAGCCCAATTTTTGAGCATGCATTTCCTGAAAAACACTTTTTGGCCATAGGGGGCGCCGTTTTTGAGATCAAATCCTGAACCACTGATACATTGAAATTTTTTGCAGGTCTGATGGGTACGCAAAGATTTTCAACTTTTGCATGACGGGAAGGGGGTGAAAAGTGCCAAGAAAGAGTCGGAAAAAGAATAATAATAAGAATAAAAATCGTACCGATTACAATAGGGCTTTCGCACATGTCTGTGCTCGGGCCCTAATAATAGGGAATAATAATAATCACGGCGATTACAATAGGGCTTTCGCACATGTCTGTGCTCGGGCCCTAATAATAGGGAATAATAATAATCACGGCGATTACAATAGGGCTTTCGCACATGTCTGTGCTCGGGCCCTAATTAAAACTGCAAGCAGTGATGACCGGGCCCTCGCCCATCCATGCTGCTCGCCGTCCTGGCCGTCCTCGGCGCTCCGGGTGACCGCACAAGAGAACGTGCCTCTTCGGAGCGCGCGGCACAGCAATACCTGTCGCCGGAAGCGCGGAAGTTGCCGCGACGTGCTTGATATGGATGCAAGGACGACCTCAGGCCTGGACTCTAACCAGGAAGGTGAAGTTTGGAGCACATGGACCATTGCAGAGCGAAATTACAGCGAAGCGCGACGTGTGCTTGTGTACGGTCATTACCGTGCGAAAGGCCGTGATTTGCAGTAAAGAAACGTCCACTTGTGTCTCCAAGTGTCTCTGTAGTCTATTTCAAAGGAAATTAAGCAAGTACACTAATTATAACATTAATCAATTATAGGTTTGCATCACAGAAGGCATATTGGCCTATAATAATGAAAAAACACCACCTATGTGTACAGTTGTGAAATGTTTTGAATGAAATGCAAACCTCAGTTAATCATTTGCTCTTGTTTCTCTGTCCTGAGATTCACACAGACTGAGCAGTCTTGTTTAAATGTTACAAATTGAGCTAATTAACGGAACTCCAATTTTTTTTGAAGTTGCTGCAGAAGTTATCTCAGCTAATTGTATAATCAAACATCTAATTTTATATTAAGGTGATTGTATGCAGAATGCTCATGCCAGAAACAGTGTTTTTGTACGGATTAAAAAATAAATATTAGCAGGTTCTCAATAGTATTTCAATTTGGGGAAGGGGGGGGGGGGCGAAAAAATGTCTGTCCCCTGGGGGGGCATGACAGAAAATAATTGAGAACCACTGGGCTAAGCGAAGTCTTCAGTCCCTTTATTTGTAATGCAATACTGCCATTTAGTGGGAGTAGGATGTGTAGATAAATGTATCCAGCAGATGGCAGTCTCTTCCTACTTAATGTAGGAAGAGAGTGCCATCTGTATAAATAAGCTCCCATTCACAGCATGCAATACCAATGGGTTGGCCACTAGTCTATGCTGGCTGCTCGGAGAAGGCGGCATCCTGGGGGCCTGGTTTTATGGGCGAATATTGCTAAAAAGAACACTTCCTGTTGATTTTGGGGCGGGGCGTCAAGAGGCTTTTTTGTTCGTACTGGGATTGTACATTGCTGTATTAAATTGTGTGGTTGTAAGTACAACATAGCCTGAGTTATGATCAATCAAAGGGTTCATGACGTGCGTTTGTGATGTTTGTTGGCGAATCAGGCGCCAGTGCTGCAAGACGGTTATTCCGGAAAAATCGAGCTTTCGGGTATATCATCTTCCATGTCGGAGGACGTACCCTATCATGTTTTTTTTGCACAAAAAGTTGTTATGAGTTCACTTTGCTCTGCAATCCTGCAGAGTAATGTGGAGTTCTGACTTTTGCCGCCGTGTTGGCGAATATCGGCTCCCAGCTCGTCATAGTTATTCGGAATCAAACAAAAAAATTATTGGTATATCTTCCATGTCTTATGAGTGTCCCTAGAGTTTTCGTTTTGCTAAATATGTTCCTGCTAGGAGTTAAAAAAATTTGAACTTTTTGAGGATTTTCGAGTCAGAAATTCACATATTTCACTTTAAAAAAATTCCTGTTGATTTTGGGGCGGGGCTTCAAGAGGCTTTTTTGTGGAGCCTGCAAAGATACATTTGGGTTATTAATTTGGTGCAGCTAGGTATAACACAGCCTGAGTTATGATGAATTAAAGTTTCGTGAGGTGCGTATTTACGCGAACTTTGACCCCAAAAAGATCCCTGGTTCTCTAAAAATTTTGAAATCTTTCCGCAATTTGACTTCGGGCAAGGGTCTTTTGTATTTGAGAAGTGGTTTGACGTCCCTGGCGCAATATCTCTAGGAGCCTTTCGTCGAAATGCGAAAAGATGTAAAGTGGCGGTTTTAGGCGCTAATTCCAAAATGGCCGACTTCCTGTTGATTTTGGCTAATGACATACAAATACATTTAGGTGCGCCTTGGGCAATTACATGTTGTCCGGAAATTTTAGGCTTCTAGCCCAATTTTTGAGCATGCATTTCCTGAAAAACTGTTTTTGGCCATAGGGGGCGCTATTTTTTAGATCAAATCCTGAACCACTGATACATTGCAATTTTTTGCAGGTCTGATGGGTACGCCACATATTTTCAACTTATGCATGACGGGAAGTGGGTGAAAAGTGCCAAAAATGACTAAAAATAATAATAGGGAATAATAATAATCACACCGATTACAATAGGGCTTTCGCACATGTCTGTGCTCGGGCCCTAAATATATCACTTTCAAAATACTGAGAGAGAGAGAGCGTTAGAGAGAAAGAGAAATTGAAAGAGAAAGAAGAGAGAGAGGGAGAGGGAGAGAGAGAGAAAGAGAGGGAGAGAGAGAGTGAGCGAGAAAGAGAGAGAGAAAGAGCGAGAGAGGGAGAGAAAGAGAGTGAGAGGGAAAGAGAGAGAGAAAGAAAGAAATAGAGAGAGAGAAAGGGAGAGAGATACAAGTGTACCCCGGGGTTCATCATCTGACTACATTCTCACATAATTAGTATCTCCAAACAGGACTTGCCGTCGGAATTTTCAGCCTTTGAAGTTTAAACAATTCCTTTATTAGCACTTAAATAACAGCCAGCACTCCCATTGAACATTTCCAAGCACTGCAATGCACGTACTGTATCATATATCAAAGTGACTATTACTGCCATAACCAAGATAATTGCATAATTGTTTTTGTCATTCAAACTTTTTTTTAAATCTCTGTTCTAAAAAATGCTTTCACAGTCTGAGGCCTTGGATCGGGCCGGCTTGTGGAAATGTTATTTATCGAAGGCCACTGAGCAGAGATATTCAATATATAAGGACACTACATAGTTGAGTTTATCACTGTGAGGTTGAGGTGATGTCGGGGGTCAGGCAGAATTTAATTGAAGTAATCTGCAATAATACACATGTTGAAAACCAATCTGTTCACCAGACCATGATCCATCACCTCCCCGCTATTAGTCGTACTTATTTCTGTATTTGCCTCATTTCTTTGCTGTTATTCCTGACTCTTAAAAGGCACTATATCAATAATACATATGATTATTATTATATATGTTGAAGGGGTCTTAAGATGTTGAATATTTTAGATCAGAACGAGAAGTTTTCTTTTCCCTCCCCTCTCTATCAACCAAGTCTAGATGTAGTGTAGGCCAAAGCTTTAAAGCTGTAGTGCTTAACTTATATTGCCCCCATGCGTAATTCATCATGCATGGATTTTTTTTACATTCTGCTGTACGTCCAGGTTTTTTTCTTAGCAGTATAATCAATACATCTGGGCTCCTACACCAGTGTCTGGGGAACGGCACCAGTCTGTAAACGCTGCCATACTGAGACACACAGAGAGAGCTTTGTGGAGCTGATAGCCTTTATCAACTGTGTGTCAACTGACAATCATACACATGAAAAATATACACACTATAGCTTTAAGGTACTCAGTAGCACAAGTATTCCACTAAGACTTAACACTTCTTTATTCTGGAGTCAGTGATTTTAGTGGTCTACTTGTGGTGTTATTGGGCAAGGTTATCATCAGATCAAACTCCCAGATAGGTCCTCTTCCCAGAAGCAGGAGCCAGTGAGACGTTGTTTCCACTGGCCCAAAGACAACAAACCCAGTGTAGCACTTTCTAATGAAACAACTGCTCTCATAAAGTATACACACAGCTGATTTCCATGTCGGCACGATAAGTATGTTTGGCAGATAAACATTGTGCCTGGAGCCTGTGTTTAAACATTTTAATCAAGAGATTAAATGTGAATGTAAACTGCAGAGAAAGCAATGGACTGGGTTTGATAAGGTGCTGGTTTAGTGTGTCATCAGAGCATTACAACCAGGAAGCTCAAGGTGCATAGGTCCTGTAGATAAGTACTCAAAGGCTCCTTCAAGTTATATTAAAGGTTCAGTGAGTGGATGCCGGGTTTGTAGCGTTCTCTCTTCTGATTGGTTATCAGTAGTGGGATCCCCGAAAAGTTTATTTGCAGATTACATGCAGAGCAGGTGACTGAGAGAACGGCTTTATGAAACGCACGTCGCACACACTATATAAGTGATCACTGTATGAATAAAGAGCGATTTAACACTTATATTAACATAAGAAGGACTTAAGAAGGCACTCTTTTCTCTTTCTATCATGCATTTTTAAACCCTCTAAAACACCTTAAATGTCCCTCCATCTCATAATGTTGTTAAAAGGTTGTCATGCAAACAATATGGCGACACATGTTGGACCTAATAATTCCTGTCCATGTATGGTAAAGTGAGAATACTTCTCCAGGGTGAATGTGAAAGGTCAGCGTCAGGCAAACACCACTGAATGAAATGCAATGCAATTATTGCTCCACTTTATAATAGACGGCAGTTAGAAATAGATCAAGTGATTGATGGGGTCACAGTACACATTGGGTGTGTTGGAGGCAGAGCTGTATACGGCCTCACCCAGCTGACTCATCAACACAGCAACCTTCCTCTGGTATCACGGCTCTGTGTTCTAGTTACAATCTGATATACAGTATGCCATGTAGTGCTGGAGCTTTGATATTCTTCATATTCATATTCAGACCTGTTCCCATTTACACGTTATCATTCACACACACATTCATACCGATAGCAGGCTGACTATCGACATTCACACGACATTTCATCAAAGCTTTATGCTGTTGTAAGAATGCACAAATATATATATATATTTTTTACCACAGCACTTCAGGCTACTGGCACTTTAGCACAATTGACTGGTGGTCACTCCTATGGTCCATATTTTATTTGTATATTTTATTTTATTATTTTAGAAATCCTATAATTTCTTTTAACCAATTGACACGAGGAAACCTCTTTTACAGCCAAATCTTTAACTGTGAACCTGCCTCAGATTGAGTAGCCTGCTCATATGAAATAAAATGACTTCTTTGGCTTTGGGTCTTATTTTGATGGATGTATTGATTTGTCTATACCACATTATTTGTATTGCTTATATACGTAATTGTGCTTAGCAAGTTTTGGTGCTGAGATCTAGGAGAAACATCAGCATTCACACAGTCAGAGAGGTTGAAAACAAGTTAACAGCTGTTTGCTAATAATTTGCCCTCTTATACACTAGTCCTATAGACACTTCTTCTAAAAAAGTCTGACACAAGAACTGCCACATGAGCACGTGTGTGCAGGTCGCAACCAAAACAAAGACCTCTTTGTAACAACATAGCTCTAAAGCGCTACTAGTGCTGAAAAAAACTCCTTTAACCTGCCGTGTAAAATGTTATTATTACCAATGGGGATAATGGGAAAAGATAAGACCTAAGTTATAATGAACCGGACTGATCCGTAACAACCCAGATGCATCAGTGCAGAATGTTCTTTTTTATGTTTAACACAAATATATTTTAAAATAGGACAATCAAGGACACGTGTACAGTAGGGTTGAAAAGTGCCAATATTGTTTTTTACTATGGCATTCAAATGTAGTTGTATGTAGTGCCATGGTCCATATGCAGCATTACAGTAGGACTGTGTGTGTGTGTGTGTGTGTGTGTGTGTGTGTGTATCTTGTTCCATTCCTTCATTGCCAGAGCGGTGGGGTTTTTTTGGGGTCGTGATCTGGCTCCAGGGAGATGAAGTTTGATTTGTGGTTCTTTCACTTTCACTGAAAATAAAAGTCACTTTTGTGTGTTGTTTCTCTTTCTATTTCAACCCACCGACTATTATGGGATTTAACCCCTCTGTCCGCCCACCAGAACCCAATCCGTCAGCCAGTGTGAAGAACTGTCATGTGGACTCTGACTCCGGTGGCAAAGGGCACTTTAGGTGGGTGTAAGGTTTTAAAAACGGTGTGTGCGAGTGTGTGTGTGTGTGTGTGTGTGTGTGTATGTAACTCATTGTGAAATAGGTTCCCAGTTGCGGGGGCGAAGGGAGTACAGAGAGCTATTATGCCAGTCAGGATGTGTGGATTGTTGGGCCGTGCCCGGTGCTTGCCTGAGCACACTCTCGGGGAAAATGATGATGGGGTTGGAATTTTATGGAAGACTGGCAAATGGGAAGGAGGAATTAAAGATCAAACACACAAGGGAAGGCATTTTAACGAGGGACAGTCAGGATTCTTCAGCAGTGTTCTTTCCCATAGTTCCTGTGCTGCTGTGCTTGTGTATACACGGTATATTGGACAGCTAATTGTTCTGCCTTGCTGGTTTTTTCGAATCTCGTCCACTAAGCATCCAGGGCCACTAACATGCCATAAGATGTTTACAAGATCATCATTGGCGCGGGCGGCCCTCAAACCTCAGCCATGTTATGATTTATGGAAAAGCTGTGGGCTCACCAGAAGATTTAGGCAATTACCAAACAGTCTAGTTTGCGCATGGATTTATGTGAGAGCCTCTGGAGCCTCTGACAATAGCAATACAGTGTTACTCTGCGTTCTCAGAGAAAGGGTTGTTAAAGATAATCTTATTTTAGGGATTTAATTTAATTCCCTTTTATGAAATTTCCTTCAACATGCGTGCCTCAAGAATACACATTTCCCATTGTGAGAAGATTCTTGCTTTAATTTGATGCACATTTTCAAGTGAAAGGACCCTTTTGTAGCTGTAAGTGGCCTGGTAGTAACAAGCCACGAAGAGGTTGGACTTCCCATGTAAACAAGGAAACATTAAAGTGAGCATTGACTTAAAAAAAAAAAGGTAAAGACGTTTGATCATTTGTTAGGAATGTCTGTCGCCATAGAGGCTGGCACCAGGGGAGGAACTTGGAACGTCAACACTCTCTATCTCTCTGAATGTCATTCCAATAGAAAAGCAAAGGGACAGGAGAGGTGGATGATGTCATTTCTAGATGTGTGCACATAGAGCTTTGTCTGGGCAGAGGGAGAGCTGATCATACCTGACACCTGGATTACATCTGGGCCAATCAAGCAGCCACCACCACCACCATGGCCAAAACTCAAGTCAGTGCCGAGCTAGCCTTAAGGTCCAAGTAGAACTAATGGTTAGCAGATGCTTGACTCTCTCATCTCTCACCATTTTGTTTAAAGAAATATAATGTATTTATAATTTTTCCACATTAATGTTAAAGACTTTTCAGACTAGTTTTCCTTCCTTGAATTGTTCAGTACAAAGTAGTTTTAAAGGACACTATCAGACAGGACAGGTATGCAGTTTGTTGTTGAAATATGGAGGTACAACAACAACTGAGTTAGCTTGGGTTTCTGGAGACTTAGGGCCGGTTTCGCAGACATGGATTAAGCCTAGTTCTGGACTAAATTGTACTTTCAATGGACAATCTCCATTCAAAATTCCATTTAGTCCAGGACTAGGCTTAATCCATGTCTGTGAAACTGGCCCTTAGTGTCCTCTCGTTAGCCGTATTACATTTTGTATTGATTCAGCTGCCTGTATGGTTTCCTCACGTTGTGGACTTAATCCAAAAAACAACTGGCTGAGAAAACCTTTTGTAATAACAGCAAGATCCCCCGATACTCACACATACAAGAAATGTACATGATCAAAGGTAAATGAAAGGTAACTTTATTTGTACCCGAGGGTAGATTTGGTTGCAGTTAAAAAGAATTGGCTGCTTACACATACAGACAACATTAACAACATCGACAGACAGTGACATAAAAGTGACAACAGTGCTCCAGACACTGCATCAGATCAGATGAGAGAATTGGTAATATTGGCTTTGTACAATATGTTTTGTTATATATTGCAACTTTTTTATTATGTACACCCCATAAAAAACACAGAGCTCTGGATATGGATGACCTCAGTGGTGGGAATAGCTAATGTTTTTTGATCATGAAAGAAGATCATGAAAGACATGTTGCTGCTGAGTATATCAAATGCATTCTTCAATCACTGCAAATGCAAAGCAAGTTTAGCTCCATTGTATTTGAAAATCTAAGCGATGGATATCTCAAAACCTCGGCAGATAAAAAATAAAAACTATCTGCATGGCTGCACCCCATACGGGTTTGTTATGAAATATGTCTGTGTTAAACTTCCTCTGGGAAACCTAAGGGCACATCAGTGTTGGTCTAGTCTGGTTCTTGCAGCATATGTACAAAGATTGGTGTTCACCAAGGAATTAATGATTTCTGATGGTCTGGTGATCCCCTTAACGTTTCCTCCCCTATGAGCTTCACTGGCAAATATCCTGGCTACTATTGGATGGATTGCCATGATTTTCTAATCCAGCTCATGTTAGCCAAGGTTCTCATGGATTATTGTATAAAAATAAACATCCCCTGATTTTTTTAATGAGTCTCATTGTCAGCTCAAAATGTCTTGCACTTGCAAAATGACAATATACTGTACAATTGCCATCAACCCAAATTGTATTTAGTGCTACTGATAGCATGCTCCAGACTAAAGTGTGGAATGGGCCGGGGCAAACATTAACTGCTCAACATCAGTGAGTCCATATTGTCATTACGAGCATATTTGCATACATTAGCATTTAGCTTAAAGCCCATAACTATAGCCTCACAGAGCTAATCCTGAGGCAGCAGCAGACTCCCGTTCTGTACTCTTCAGGGGATATATTGAGACTTTGCAGTCTATACATGCACTCAGGAAACCAGGTTATGCAAATAATCCCAAATGTCTCTATACTCTGTTATGGGGCATGCATGGGGTTATGGGAAATGGCAGGACAAACCCCCTCAGGTAAGCATACAGTACATGTGTGGGCTGGAGACACAGAGAACAGAAATATGCACCTCAAAAATGCACAGTCATTACAAAGCTTATTTTCTCTTTTATTCCCGTCTCACGCCCGTGCTAGCAGGCAGACCTCATCAGCCCTGCAGGTGCACAGAGAGACTCGCCGTGGTATTTGGTGATTGTTGACAGAGATCAACAAGCAAGCACAGGCCCTCGGCGGTGCAGTGCTCCTGACAGACAGGCACTTAAATGAGCTGCCATTCCACTAACAGCTATGATATGCATCCCTCTGCCCAAAACAACTTCACCACAAGAGCCAGCCAGAGGCGGATACACAGTTAGGCAAAGGTAGACAATTACCTTGGTCCCAAAGCTCCCATGAAATAACTGATAAACGTGTAAAGTTAATTCTTTTTTTTTTTTGCCAAAACATTTTGTATTTTTAGAAACACACACACACACACACACACACACACACACACACACACACACACACACACACACACACACACACACACACACACACACACACACACACACACACACACACACACACACACACACACACACCTTTCATTCCCACACTTGAATCTATGGACGTAACAGCTGCGAGAAGGCTGTCTAAACACTGCAATGCCACAACCTATTCTGACAGTGCTGCAAGTGAAAGCAGAGTGTGTTTATAGTCATTTGCCATCTGGAAGGTGATTTCAGGTGTGTTTGTGATGGCAAAAGGTTAAAAGGAAGTATTATACCTTTGGTACAGACAGTGGTTGCATGGCACCACCTAGGTTCCCCTGCAGACAAAGAAGCACAGTGATAGCATCTCTTAGGCTGGCATTTAAGATCTGCCCACACACAAACTTGCTTCGCCTTGCATATAATCTCACATCTCCATCATCATCTTATCATCTGATTTGCAGTTTTTCTTTTCAACAATTATGTCATTCTCACTGGCACACCCATGCAATGTGTTGCAGCTTGTGAGGCATTTTTTTTTTTAAATTACAATTATTATGACAAAAATACAACTAAACAAAATAAGTATTATATTTGTTTGAAAGCACCTGCACAATAAAATACAAAATTATTGCAACAAATACCACAACTACTATTGCCAGTTCTGCATCTCTACTACTGCTGCTGCAGTGCCACAGTGGAACTTCCCGAGAATGATGTAATATTTGTCAGATGCATTTATACCAGTCATCAGTGGAATGTTTATTGGAGGCTTTAAAAGCGTTTACTTAGCCTTAGGAGCACCACAACAAGATGAGACACTGACATATTATCACCTTACACATTTTTATATGGGAAACAGGTCGGGAAAGGAAGCTCCTTTTTAGGCCATTGCATTACACCCCGCCTCTCCCTGTCACCTGCTATAACTTTGGTTTAAGTCATAGCAGGCAGTGCCAGCTCTCCAGATGGTTTCCATAATGTTTTGGACAGTGTCTTTAAGCCATTTGTGTGTATTGGTCTATTGTAGCACGAACATTAGGAAAGGATTCAGTAAGCCAGCATGAACAAAGGAAGTTCAAATACAGTTTTCAGCAACACTTGGTAATATAATAAGTTACGTGTAGTCAGTGTAGTTATTTTGATGACTAATCTACATTATAACCTTTGTTATTGTTATACGGTCATATTGTTTTGTTGACACAATGTCACACAGACTTGATAAACCTATAGTCTTCTTCATATTCCTTTTAGTGTCTGTTATGTTGAAATTTGCTTTTTGTTGTTGTTGTTATTCATATTTTTTCACTTTTTTTCTTCTTCTTCTTCTTCTTCTTCTTCTTCTTCTTCTTCTTCTTCTTCTTCTTCTTCTTCTTCTTCTTCTTCTTCTTCTTCTTCTTCTTCTTCTTATTTATATTTGTAGTCGTTCGAAATAAGGACTCATTCATTCATTGTTCTTAAAAGCTGTGATTAACATTGCTGCGAGGACATTATGAAGATAACTGATTCAATTGCACTTTTATCGGCTGTATCACCAATGCATTTCATGCACTCAATGGTTTATCAAAATAAAAAATAAAAAAAATAACATTATTGTGAGTTTGGCATAAGGTTTACAATGCAAATGCTCCCTCTTACAGTAGTAAGAGTCACACGCACACACACACACACACACACACACACACACACACACACACACACACACACACACACACACACACACACACACACACACACACACACACACACACACACACACACACACACACACACACAGCTGTCCCAACACTTTCATTGGCATAACAGCCCTTGGTGTGTTGGAGTCAGGAGTTAGAAATGCCGGACGTGCCTACCTCAGCAAACCACAAGCCAGACTGTGGGGAGAGGTGGGCTCCAGCCACCAGGGCAGGTGCTGCTGATGTGACATCACTGCATAGTGTGGGGGTAGAATGGTAGAGGGGTGGGGTAGGGGGAGGGAAGAGGGGGGAGAGGGGAGGGGGGAGGGGGAGGGACTGAAAAAAATCTCCATCCATGTCCAGGACCAAGCACTGATGACAGCTGCAACTGTGAGATAATGTGGATATAACAATAAAGAGAGTGTGACCAACAGTGGAAGTGCCAGCACTGCTGTTGTATCTTTAGATTAAAAAACGTAGACTGGAAGCTTTCAACAGCAGCCATTAAACAGATTTATGAGTAACGCAGCACTTCATATGATCTCAAAGACAGGAAATGATGCATGAATCATCCTCCACTGAAGTCAAGACTGCATTGCTTTCACATTTAAAAAATAGTATTGGCTTACCAACTGTTTAAATAACTTGAAACTTCATGCTGAGCTTGCACTTCTCACGTGCAAGTGTCACAAGTTGATATTTGGTTTGAGCCAGGCGAAGGTAATTACCATGTTGTGTGAAGATAAATAAGCAGCTTTATATGTCAGAATGTCTTGGCAGAGTTGAGCATCCTCTTGTTTGCTCAAGAAGTAAGTTGTGTCGCTTGGGCAATTTGACCAAATTGGATCAACATTGAAGCATGAAAGCAGTGTTCTGTGTGTGTCAATCACCTGTTTCTAAATGCGAGTGGCAGGCAGAGTGGAAGGAGGAGGGGAACGGAGACTACAAGTGTTTATCTTACTGTTGATCTTTAAACTTACCTACCGCAGCATCAACATCTGAGGCGCCTTCCTTCTTCATGTTCCTCAGGTCGACTGCAGATTGCATTTAGTCAGCTGGACTAAGCAGAGCAATTTAAGATTTCGTTAGCCTCATAGCATAATTGCCTAAATCATATTTACTCTACTCTACATTTACATCTACTTTTCGTTAGCCTAATTGCATAATTGCCTGTCATGCCTGTCATATTTTAAGGGTTATAGAGTAGGGTAAAGTAGATGTAGAATACTGTAGAGTAGATGTAGAGTAAAAGTAGAGTAGTGTAAATAAGATTTAGGCAATTATGCTATGAGGCTAACGATTTGGTCTTGAGAAGTTGAAAGGCTTTTCTCTGAAAGTGTTCCCTACTAACTATGGAGGAGTGTTATTTTGTAGAGGACGTGACCAGGGGAGGGTGAGATTGGAGCGCTAGGTTGAAGGCTCTCCGATTACCATTTGATCTACAACCCAACCCTTGCCTGTGGTCATGAGCGTTGGGTAATTACCAAAATAATGATATTGTGGTTTTAATCAGTTTCATTTGCAGGGTGAGTGGGCGAGGGATGGTGAGGACCGCAACGTTTCGGTAGGAGCTCTTTAGTTTCAATATTAAATCATTTGAGGTGTTTGTTTTTTTTGTGGATCAGAACAGCATGCCTCCTGGGATGGACACCTTTCTCATCCAGACACATTAAAACAAAGAGGAGGCCAGAACCAGAACATGCTGAAGGGATGTCACATCATATATAGATATATACTGTATATGTGTTGCTTTGCTTTCTGCCACTTGGCCTGGGTTTAAGTGAGAGACAATAGAAATATGGATGGGTGTTATACAGTACTAGCCAAGGGACAGCAGATATGAAGGAAATCAAAATAGAACCCTATGGAATGCCGGAATGGAAGAAAATGTGAAATTAAATTAAATTAAATTCAACCTGTAATCTGTGTGTAACAGCCGACCTGTGTGGATGTGAAGCAGATGGAACATCCATCACCATCACATCAGATGGTCTTGGCACCGTGCGTAAAGCGTCAAAGCTCATGCTGCTGCCTGAGACCCGTTACTGCCAAACATTGTGGGGGCGTGTCAGCGCCAGTATACAGTGCAAATTCCATAGTGGATACGGCGCTTAAACGGAGCAGATTGCGGCCGCTATTTCGCCACAATTCATGGAGCTATTAGCGTGTGCAATCCATTCTTAGTAGATGTGGCCCTGAGTCTGGTGTTTTGTTTAATCATATGCTTTATTCTTTCATTGGCCATATTTCTTCTTTCATGTCCAACAGACTATAGAGTAAGGGCCCCGGACTCAAAAGCAATAGGGTTTACGCGGATAAACACTTCTACACAAGAGCTCATTTTCACACACTCCTCATCCAAACACACCTCTCAGTTTCCTCTCCATCCCAACTGATATCAGCGAGCCCAGTAGGGTCACCTGGAACTGAATCAACAGGTTGGCTTTCAATGGAGGCTCTCAGCTCCCAGCAGCCCCGGGGCCCCTATAGTCAGAGCCCATAGGACGTCCTTCCTCCTTTGGCCCCTCACAGGAATCCATTTCCACTTTATCCACAAGCTCTGTCTCTCTTTGCTCTGTCCTCTGCGCTTCCTTAAACGTCCACAAAGGCCTTTAGGTTGACAGTCACTCGATATGGAAGGAGGAGAGGAAGGAGGCGTCCGAAGGAGCAGGTCATTCTACTTGGGTGAGCAGATAGGAGCATCTGCCACTCACACTTTGACCCGTGTCTCCAAGAAAAGAAAGAAAAAAAACCAATACATGGGAGGCGTCGTCTGAGAATATAAGCATGTTCCAGCTCAGGGCATCGGAATGCTGAGATAATGTTGTGATAAGGAGTTTGAATGAATGGTACGGTGCATCCATTCAGCCCTTCTCCCCTGCAGGGTTGATCAGTACTTTCCAAGGACAGTTAGCTGCTATGGGGAAGGAGAGGGAGGAGAGAACTGAAGAGGAGTTTTTTTTTGCAAAATAGTTGCAAGGTTGAGTCATGGTTTGATTTCAAGGTTAGATATGTTTGAAAATGATGAGGCATGCTGCTGTGAAGGGGGAAGTTTTTCATTTTTTTTTAATAATATGGACAAAGGGAGGGCCCCGTGTGATTGATGACCGATAGAACACTGATAAAAATATCCAATCCTTTGCAGATAAAGGTGCAGCGCAAATACGCTTGAATTGAATATGAGGATTGCAAGGCTGGCTTACTGTGATGAAAAAGTTCTTACTTACTCGTACGAGATACAAGATACTCGAGATGCTCAATATGAGTATGTCTAGCTAACTTCAAGACATATCTCATCTTCAAATGCTAAAATATAACTTAATAATCTTACTTCAAGTATGTGATTATGCTAAATCTAGAACAGTGCAGCTGTGTATTGCATCTTATTTATTTAAGAAATCTTAACAAATGGATTTTCACTTGTTCCATTGGCAGATTTGAAGAAGTGAAATACACCTTGTATTGCTCTGTTTGGTTTTTATACTTATTTTTGTGTAGGCATTTTCTTCCAATGTGATGCTTGTAATAAGGCATCTGGTTAAGCATATGCTCAACACATGCATTGTTGTCCTGTCTGATAATGCATTGATTATAACAATTATATGGAGTTAGAAAAGAACAAAGCCATCACTCTTTTCAAGTCAGTGAAAATGTATTCTTTAGCGGTTATTAACAGCTGAAGATATTAAGTTGAAGGTACAGTATATGTAGCATTGGCTCTGAAGCTGGAGAAGTCTTGTGCGGCAGCCATCATGAGCAAAGTTAACTTTATATATTTGGTCTATTTTCTTCACAGGTTATAAGCATTGCATTGGAACATACTACACTACAGTTATACTTTGAAACATTCTCAAAGTAGAGTGGCTTAGTCAAGTTTACCCTTCAGAGAATGTTTACCACATTTAAAAAACCCACTGGAGATAAATGGTTTAAGGGTTGTGGCCAGTAATGTCAGATGCCAAAGTATGTTTTGTCTTGGCGTACAGAAATGATCACAAATGGAGCATTACATTGCATTACATGTAACCATATTTCTATCAAAGACGAAGCATTCTTTACACATGAAAGGCGGTTTGCTAGTCATGAGGAGAAGCCTGCTGTGAACACTACTGTATAATGTCTTCTGTGGCTTGGTAAAGGCAGTTAGGAATAAGAAGAGGTTTTCAACTTGGGAGCATTCCTGCAGTATGCAGAGATAGTTAGCCCTGTTGCTAGCCTGGCATTTACTCTATACAACATAGATATTAATAAGGCTAAATTACATTTTTATTTTATCATGCAACATATTTAATGATTTTGATAATATTAAATCAATTGCAGTACAGTTCAAATGAATACGCTAGTGGAAAAGGAAGTGTTTTGAGTGAATATTTAAATTGGTGTTCGTTCATTTACAAGTGAAACCAGTTAAAACCAGATCTTTAACATGAATAGACTGTTTTTATTATATTAGGATTTTGGTGAGATGTAACTGCCAGACATGGTGGCTTTACAAACATTTTGCAACCTTGTTTCAGACAGTTCTGTATTTTTTCACCAAACATAGCTGTCAGGAATTGCTTACTTAGTGTACTTATAATTACAAGGAGGCTAACATGAAGATGTTTTTGCAACTTGACTTGACCTGGTAATATAACACCCAGAGTCTTTTGGAGCTTGACCAATGCTCGGGAGGGACTAAAACTCATATCTTCAACCTGGTCTTAGTGAAAGTTAGCTGTTTCACAATAGTATAATGTTACAATGCATTCTATTATAGAAGCCAAAAGGAAACATTTCCCTACAATGTGGCTAGTGCTTGTATACAAAAACATACTCATGTCAAAGTGTTCTCTATTTTAAAAATGACAGAGGGATTGTTTTATGTATCAAAGAGACACAAAGCATAGAACTTTGAAAGGACTAACAAAACGTGAAAAGTTGACCATGAAAGGCGTTACAGGCTCAACTCTGAAAGTACCGGAGATTAGTC
Source organism: Ammodytes marinus (assembly GCF_949987685.1). Lineage (NCBI taxonomy): Eukaryota > Metazoa > Chordata > Actinopteri > Uranoscopiformes > Ammodytidae > Ammodytes > Ammodytes marinus. The sequence continues at coordinate 28,374,818 of NC_137211.1, read as the reverse complement.
TGAGCATCAGCTGTCCCTGAATGTTTCCCTTCAGCGTGGTGGGCCTCTTTAGCTGTTTGAAATACAAATGACCACAGTGAAACCAACCACACATGGTTGGTTTACATTACAACTCAACACGTAGGTCACACATGCCCTCGAGCTTCCCAATGCTTCTCACCTCAATACACACACACCAGGGCCGCATTACCACCAACATTTGCTCATTACCACATACACACATTCGTATGCATAATATATACAACGTACAGATGTCCCACTTGTATGTTGATTCGGGGGGAAATCCAACATGCCGTGTGTATGTGTGGCTTCTACAGTGACTGATGAAAAGTATTAGCACTAGTGTGGTTTCAGGCTGTTTGAGGATAAGGGTTGTTCAAAGTAGCATAACGGGAATATTCATAGTGATGCTAATCTTTCCCTAGAACTGCAACCGTACAGCTTCCACAGGTCGTTTGCCATTTACCGCACAAAGAGCCTGATGTAAAGTTCTGCATCTTAAAGGTGGAGTGATTCTGGAGAATGTGTTGTAGTCAAAATCACTTACTGTCAAAATCAGTGAATATCCTCTCATGAGGTAATGTGTGTGCGCTGAAAAAAAAATATTGTGTTTATACACACACAGCTTAGCTCTGCAAACTGGTATGTAAACAAAGGGTATGTAAAAAAAAGGGAGGGGGGGGGCACACAGTATACTAGCAACATGCCCGTTTACAAAGATACGGCCATGTATAAACACTGGATTCATGTTTTCACTGCACACACAGTGCGGACAGGTAGCAGATCATGAGGAAACATTTAATGATTTTGACAATAAAAATGTTGACAACAAGAATGACTGACTCCACCTTTAATCCCCCTCACCAGCAGCATGATCAGGTAGCAGTGAATCTGACCAGGCACATGGAACTACTTTCTCATGACAGGTCCTGAACATAGCTGGGTCAACAGGGTCAGGTGTTGTTGTTTTTGTGAGGGGGTTATTTGCATGAGCCCGGGCTATATACCTAATCAGACTAACAGATGAGCCAATATCCTGTTCTCACAACATATGCTGGCCTTAGCCACACTCGCTCTATGCGTTGTGTGTGTATAGGCCTATGTGTGGGAACAATGGCCCTGCTGTTTGCCCATCCACCACTGCTGCTGTAGTTGCCTTACACCTGTGCTTGGCAGCCCCCCAGCACTCAAATCAACCCCCCCACCCTACCCTACCCTAAACACACACACACACACATACACACACACACACACACACACACACACACACACACACGGCCGACCCCAATCTACCCCCCCCCCCCACACCCCACACTCCCAGCCCTCAGCCCCACACTCCCCAATCCACTTTAGTTCTCAGTTTACATCCTGCGTTAGCCTTACAAAGAACAATGCATATTCAACAGGCTTACGAGGCCGGATAATGTACATGTGGGCCCCTCAGCCACGTCTTATTGTTTCATATGAAAATGGAAATCGGGACGATATCAAAGGATTTCTTCATTCCGCCTCCACCATGACCCACACACACACACACACACACACACACACACACACACACACACACACACACACACACACCCACACACACACACACACACACACACACTATCCTGCTCGTAACTGAGGATGAGGTGTGAGGAGTGAGAGATTGAAGGGAATGGGGAGGATGGCTGTGGAGTGGGCGGGTGAGCTGTTGGATTTTACGGGTTCACAATCTCACAGAGAGCCGTGGCGTCCTTCTGTGGTTTTTGAGGGGGCCTTTGTGAAACTGGAGCCCCCTGAAGGCATGAGAAGGGGTGGGGGGGCACAGGGAGGGTTCACAGCCCCATAGCCCAGCAGTAAAGGTCCACCTCTTTTCCCGCAGTGTCAGCGTCACAGGTGTGTGAGCGACAATACATGTGCGTGTGTGTGTGTGTGTGTGTGTGTGTGTGTGTGTGTGTTTGAGAGCGAGAACCGTGTCCAATCAATGGACACACTGTATTGTAATCATCTATTGTGGGGGAATAGGCGGGTGCTCGAAGGTAAACACTGTAGGGAATAATAGAGTGTTGTGGATCAGGTATGACCCTCAGGCCAGAGCTCTGCATTCACACAAGCAGGCCAGAGGAGAGGAAGATGTTGAGGCACAACACCTCCTCTTGGTTGCCATAGCAGTTGCTCAACATTTTGCTATGCAACGCTGGGCAACAAACAATGAAAGTAAGGTCAGATAAAGCTTGACAGTGAATTCCACGCCACACCAGTTGCTAGGTAAAGGACTTTTCTTAATTCCCCATATTCATACAGGACTCCCCCAACTCCCACTCCCACACACCCTCCTCCTGAGACTGTAAAAGCAGATTAAACTTGTTTTTTGTTCATAACTTGACCACTTTCTATCTACAGGGCTGGCAGGGTGCAACATTTTTGGGATATTTCCCATAAATTATGACGGGCTATCAGTAGGCCAGCTGTACTCTTGCATTCTGGTATTCAATCTGCTATTATGCTTATATGAATACATCTCTCTCCGCCTGTCACAATGATTCTAGCGCTGTACGCGGGGATGCTCAGAATAAAGGGACTTCAATCCCGCTCCTTTCCCATCCCCAGGCCCATTCAATGCAGCAAACTCTTCTTCAATATCTCCATGCAAATGATTATGTTGCCCTGTAAGCTGCTTGATAGCCAGGTAGGCACCATAGTAACTAGGGTGCCTTCAAGTGCACCCTGTTAACTCTACTTCTTTATGGTTTAAGGAGGGATCTATCTCAAAGGGCGCAATTATTGAGTATGTACTAAAGTACTTCTGCTTTATGCTACTTTATGTTTCTACTCCGCTACATTTCAGTGGGAAATATTGTATATATATATTTTTTTACTTCATTACATTTGTCTGACGACTAAAGCTACTACTCATTTTTAAATTTAAGATTGTATACACCAAAAGTGGGTTGTATCAGTTATATAAATATGATGAAGATGACCTATCAATACACATTATATAAAGCAGTTGAAATCTGCTTCTCCTCCACAATCTATTTGCTCACATAAATACAACCATGATAAGGATTCATCAATAGTATTTAGTCATAATAAAAAGTCTTCATAGTGAGCACTTTTTGATAGTTTAAAGTAGCTACGAGGAGCTTTCATTTTCGGTTGATTCTAGCGCCCTCTTTGGACAAAATGCAGTAGTGTTTTTTTTTACAACACCACCGCTTGCTGTCCTAAATATCTTGGCTAGTGCATGCTGATGCTGGCGGCACGTGCACTTATTTAGGAAGCTAGTGAGAGAGAGCAGCAGGATGCATGGGGATGCGGTAATGTATTTATATGTGACTATGTCAGATTAATAATGGTAATATGACCATGGTGAAGCGAAGTAAACCTTAATTTAGTACCATTCATCAACATTCTGTCTGGGTTCCCGGGGAAATCGGACTTGTGCAAAAGCATTAATAATATAACATTAGCGTTGTTTTCGCTGATAGTCTCGTTTGCTGTAACAGGTCATTTGACTGTTTCATAAACATTTAAAAGTTCCTACTAGGTAAGTACAATTTGCTGATAGTACCTCAGAATGGGAGGGTGGGGGGGGGGGGGGGGGGCAGATGCAGACGCAGGTTCGAATCTCGGGTATAATACAAAATTAAGGGACACCTGTTATTTAGTATTTTTACACTGTTTTATTGGTACTTTCAGTATACTTGAGTAAAATATACTGGTACTTCTACTCCTTATTTCAGTGAACCCACATCATAATGTGTATATTGTTACATAAGACCAAGGACAAAAAGAACAAGAAACAAAGACAATCACCAGCAGTATATTTTGAGGTATGTAGCCTATATTAAAAAAATATATGACGTAAAAAGGGTTAATTTCATCAGTGGCAGCGCTCTATGTAGTTTGTTGATCATTTAAAGGTCAACACTTTCTTCATAACATTATCCGGATCCAACAGCTTTTTATTTTCCCCCCAGAAATTGAGCTCAACTCCACTTTCAGATTCTGCTTATGTGCCACAAATTGCAAAAGTTCCGACAGTCCCTTAAAGTTGCAATAGTTTCTCACCACCCACCCCACCTCTCCACACACACACACGCGCACACACACACACACGCACACGCACACACACACACACACACACACACACACACACACACACACACACACACACACACACACACACACACACACACACACACACACACACACACACACACAGGAGCGCAGGAACACACATTCCAGCAGGCGGAGTCTGTGACGCGCAGGCCAGTTGTGAATGAGCTGCAGAGAGTAGCGCTTACCTCTCAGAGCGCAGTCCCAGCCAGAGCAGGAGCGGACTAAAAGTTGGAAGGAAAAGTTTTCAAAAATGGATTTCTTTGCGGGACGACTGAGACCTTTATTATTTTCATATGTACTCATCAACGGTATTCTAATAACGCTGCAGACTAAAGAAGGTGAGTGTCTTTTTATTAAATGAATCCCAAACTAGTGAATTACCTTCAACCTTCTAAAGTTTATTGCAGGGCGCATGCCATGCGGGGAAACTCCTTAACGGGACTTTTAAACCAGGAAACACGCTTTCTTAATCTTGTCTTGACAGTTTTAAATCGTATGTTTTTTTTCTGGTTGAAGATACATAGGTACTCGTTGTATTTAGTATATTTAATTGATAATAGTAAATAGAGTTGAGCGTGTACGCTGCATGTGCGCTATTCTTAACTTTGTAGCTAGCACCAGCAGGTGAATTCTGAGGTTTGTTGAGTCCAATTCGTTTTGAATTTTTTTTCACATCACTTTGTAATCATTTTGTTCTCGTTTCTTTTGTATGTACTTATTTTATATGTATGTATGTATGTACGCATTGTTTTTTTAAATAACCGTTAGTCTGAGATTCAGATAGCCTACTGGCCTGGATAACTTTATTTTATTTTATCTATTTATTACTAAAAACGTGTTATTTTTTGATTGATTAGATTGGTAATAAGTTATAACACGACCTCGTGTTTATTATAAAGCACATTTAAAATCGCTGACATTTGTAAATGTATTTGTGTGGGTGTGGGAGTTAGATGATTCCTACTAATTCAGAGTCAAAATTAGTTTTTTTCTAGTGAGTTAAAAACAAAATTCCCATGTATTGACTGTGTCTCATGTCTCCACAGAGGTGCTTCTGGATATGAAGGCAATAGGAGGTGAACTGGGCTGGTTGACATGGCCCTTAGATCAAGGAGACAAGCCCGGGGTGAGTATCTCTGCTGCCTCTCCTCCAGCTCACACGTTTTGCCTTGGAATTTGCCTTAGGATAAATCTGCACCGAGTAAAAAAAAAAAAAAATGCTCAGGAAAAGGCCTGGCTGAACTGAGAGCCTCCGGTGCACACATATTTGACCATTTGACTTGTGTGGTTAGCAGCTCAGTGTGTATACATGTCAGGTTTCTATAAAAATGGGCTAGTTGGAGCCTAATGGGGGGACTTGAGTATGGATATGAGAAGGAGGGCTGGAGGATCCTACCAGGAGCGGCCTGCACAGCATGTCTGGGCTACAACACCAAAGCTTATAGGCAGACAGAATAGCTGCTAGCTCCCAACTGAGAATACTTGTGGCTTCTTGTGGTTTCAAGGCTTCAGCTCCAGAATTGCATGTTACAGAGCAATTAACTTTTAAAGTTTGCAGCATGTGGTACCTCTTTTTAGAGGGGGAGGGGTTTAAGATGGAGCCTATCAGTCAGAGCTACCTTTTTGACTATTCAAACTCGGGTTAAAATGTGTGCGTTATAGAGAAGCGCCTGGAGAATATAGCTACATTATTACAGTCAAATGTTGTGGTTATCTCTCGCCAGTATACGGGAGGCCTGTGCGACTTCTTCCATTTTGAGGTTTCACAGTAATTGAGCAGTCAGGCTCATGCAAATTCACAGTATATAGCTTTGGGTGAATGTGCTGCTGATGACTCAAAGGCGTGTGCAGGCGCGCTGTTCACAATGGCTCATCCACCTTCTGTAATGAAATGGCTTCACTGGTTAATAATCACTGAAGTTTCACTGTTTTTAAACTCTCATGCATCATGTGCGGTTACTTTTGTTGTTAGTGTTTTTTTTTGTGTGTTTTTTTAACTGTGCAACTTTTCCTATGGAAATACCGAAACTTATGATGATTATGTTTTTACGTTTTAAAGGCCCCCTTTAAAAAATGTTCTGCAGCTGTTTTAATAGAGGTGTTGTTTCTGCTGTTGTACATTAAGTTTATATGCAGAGCCACACACTCAGCCAACAAAGCACATTCCTTTAATTAACAGCACAGTGGCTACAGGCAGAGAGCACACCACAGCTTCTGCCCTGTGGGGGCCAATTGTTCCTCAAGAGCCGAGGTCATTAAACAAATGCTGTCAATTTTTTCGGAAATATTTGTGGCGGCATTTTTTTATATACGAGCTGCAAAACTGTTTGGGAAAGATGCCAACAGTAGCGACGGCATGTGAAAGGCTGAATTGTGAATAACTTGGTATATGTGCCATGTCAGAAAATGCTCGCTCACACAAACTCCTTGAGGTTTGCTACATGGTCATGCAGTAAAGGCTTGTAAAGTGGAGTTCTCTATGTTGCATAAATGTTATGTCTGTGAAGGATTGTTAAAATATTTAGGGGAGTAAATAGCAATGCGTAGAGCCCTGGGTTCCCACACACACAGTCTTAGTTTGTTTCCAGGTTCAGATTACAGTGGTAGAACCTCATGTGAAGTGCTATCGTTCACTTTTATTTGTGCCCCACCTTCCCAATATGCTTAAGGGCGCCTCAGGGGTTTGTGTTTGTACATCTAACCTTGTTGCTTTGTGTGCTTTTGTTCCAGTGGGAGGTGGTCCAGAGGACCCTGAATGGCACTCAGCTCTACACCTACTCCGTCTGCAACATTGGGGAGAGGGAGCAGGACAACTGGCTGCGCACTACTTTCATCCAGAGGCGCCCATCGGCCTCACGGGTTTTTGTTGAACTCCAGTTTATCGTACGCGACTGCAACTCTTTCAATGTCACCTCGCTGACCTGCAAGGAAACCTTCAACCTCTACATCTCAGAGTCAGACGCAGATGTGGGCACTATGTTCCGCAAGGGCCAGTTTAAGAAGGTGGCCACCATAGCACCTGACGAGATCACCAGCAAGAAAGAAATGCGCATCAACATTGAGACTAGAGTGCTGGAAAACCTTTCACGTAAAGGCTTCTACTTGGCTTTTCAAGACATCGGAGCCTGCATCGCCCTCCTGTCCACCAAGGTCTACTACAAAACCTGCCCGGAGACAGTGACCAATCTAGCTCTGTTCCCAGAGACTGTGGCTGGAAGTGAGAACCAGGCGCTGAGGGAAGTGACCGGGGTGTGTGTGGATAACGCCATCGTTGAGGAAACGCCTCGCATCTACTGCACTGTGGACGGCCAGTGGGTGGTACCAGTCGGACAGTGCCGGTGCAAACCAGGCTATGAAGAAGTCAAAGACACATGTCAAGGTAAGGCAGCACTCTGAATCTTTGGTATTTCTGAAGGTCTTTGTGGCCCCCAGGCACTTCACCCATGTCTGGGTGTACACCCAGGTGCAGGTCCCAGGAGTGTGTTTTCAAGCGAACCATTTGGCATCACTCACCATTTACCTTTACTGCAATTGCTGCAGGTTGTAAAACAAGTCCATATGGCAGACTGCAGATAGAGTCATCATAGGCGTTATTATCAATGTGCAGTGGAATTCTCCCCTTGGCTAACACGGCTGTTCTGAAATGGAAGGAATGCTCAGCCCTTCTTGTACATGTCCTGGCATCATCCTTGACCTTGAACAGATACCTAAAATATTAGGAAATGTGCTCATGGAGTTTCGGCTATTATTCTAATAGCTAGTGGAAGAGTTTGTACACGCCATGATCAACAGCTTGTGATATAAAATGATATGCCCCTTGTGTTGGGCAATTCAATCAGTTTTCAGTCTGAATGTGTTTAGAGTTCACATTCATGTCACAGGTTTAAAACTGAATTGAAACTTAACCATGTCATTCTGAGAGTCATTTGAATTATTCTAAAAACACTGTGCACAAAGGTGCTTTGTGCAGTTAGACTTACATTCACCACTCACTTTGAAACCACATATTAAAAAAAAGGTGTTTAATGATTGTTGAAATCATGCCCGAAACACTTCAACCTTTAACAAGACTCTTAGTTTATAACTTACTGTTGCGTCAGGTGAGTTCCTGCTCTCTCATTATCATCTGTGCTGTTATCTTTCTATGGCTGGCTGTCCTACATAGTCCAACCATGACTCAGGCCTTTGACTTTGGAGCTATGGCGTGGTTGTGTTTTAAGTCCTGCAGAGAAGGCTGTCACTGTTGTGGCTGTTGGAGTGACTGAAAGTGATCAAAGAACCCAGAGGGGCTACTGTACTGTGATGGATTAGCATCTTCAAGGCTAGTGGGGGGGGGGGGGGGGGGGGATAGGGGTGCTGGAGGAAGCTCTTGAGCGTTACTCTTTCTTTGTTCATTTCAAGCATCACAGAGAGCAGAGGCCCTCCTCCTCTTGTGAGCGGCATGCCACCTACATGACATGCATGTCTCTACATCCATCTGATCTTCCCCCCTGTGTTTTTGTAAATGCACCTACCCTTAGCTTTGGGGTGTATTGGGTGACTTCAGTAAGTGTATGGGAACACAGGCTGGCATGCAAGGACCTGTTGGGATCTGTCTCCTATGACAGAAGGCCTTAAGCCTCCCAAGTACACCACCCGCCCCCTTCCATGCTGCTCTACCTGAAACACACAAACGCAGGTATTCATAGCGGTAATCACACTATAGCCTTGTTTCCACTGAGTAGTGTGGTTCGGTTTGGTTTATTGTGTGGAGTTTTTCCTCTTCATTGAGTTAATCAGTTGATTCCACTGTGTCCCGCTGCTATGATGTCACCATAAGTACAGTAGCTAGGGCTCCGACACATTGACTGTATATACTCTGACAGTGGCTACCTCAGTCTGGCTTAAGCCATGCCCTGCCGAACCGTGCCGAACCGTGCTGCTCAGAGGATCCCAAGCATTGGGAACACACACCTCGGAGCACAGTTGTAAATCCACACGAAGCCTCTATAAACAAATTTGCTTTCCCACTTACATTCTCTCCTCATTGGCAACGGGCCGAGGAAAAAAGAAGTGCTGAAGTTTTCTGTCAGTGCATCATTTTTAGCTGCGGGGAAAAGTGCCAGGTTAAGATGATTGGGGTGGAGGAGGAGAGGCAGGAAAGAGAGAAAGAATGAAAGAGAAGTAAGTCATACAAAAGCGATGGAGAGCTTGTGTTTAGTGGAGGGGTGTGATTTTTGAAACAGAGAGAGGTGAGGAATGGAATGCAAAGGTAGGAGAACAATGAAGCGCTGTGTTTTCCCTTAGCGAGGCCGGAGCAGCCCACCTCCACCTCCTCTTTCCCCGTTGGTTGGTACATTCCTGATCAGTTTGCTGAGGAGGAGCCTTCAGGAACATTACTCAAGACCTGTGGAATTCCCAGGTGGGGGGGGGGGGGGGGGAGAGCAGCTCCGGGTCAAGTCACCCCCCTCCCCCCTCCCCTACACACCCCACACAAAAAAACTACCCAGATGAAGTCAAATGACAGGTCCGAAAGACGCATGAGGGCAATTGTAGATGAAGGTGGAAATGAATCACAGGGTTTGCAGTGTGCAGTACAAGATGAATGGTGCCAAGGGCTTTAAGTGGACTCCTATACAGACACACAGTCAATCGTTCTTTCTCTCTCCCCCACTTCTTTCCTGTACTGCTTGCTGCGAGGCCATTTGGGGAGAAACCACAAAAAACTTCAAATGTGTTTTTTTTTCTTTCTTTCTTGCTAAGGTTGAAAGTTTCCATGTTCGGCGGTTCGATGTGTTCACTCAGTTTAATGGCTCCTGTGCCCAGTGGGACCTGTTAAAGTCAAAAATCTGTGACTTTATCTGCTTTTTGTCCTTGTGTCTCCTCATCAAGCGCTTACCACTTTGGTGTTTTTGGCTGGGATCTCTGGTCCGTCAAACTTGCTTGCTTCCAGGATTTTTTTTCCCCACTTTAACTCCCTGTTGAGGTTTTTTTCCGTTAGGTGCCGTGTGGCTATATCTGCTCTCTCTCTCTCTCTGGTGCAGGCCGTCATCATTGCTCATGTTACAGACCCACTCTGGCTTTTTGGTCAAAAAAACTCTCAACATGAAACACATATGAAGTGCCCCCGTGCAGCAGACAATTGACCACAGTGTTTAGAGTAGCAAATGTAGAAGCTTTCTTGGACTGGTTGTAAACAGATCAATCAGCAGTAGCCAGGCACAACGAGGGCTTTTGTGTGTTTAAAGAAGAAAGCATCACAGATTACTGTAAAGAGGAATATTTTGGCTCTCAAAGCATAATCTCATAAGCGGCAGTTATTTAAAAGTATACTAAACGGACACAGTTGAAGATGCTCCTAGCATTTCATTTGGTTGCTTTTCACTTGACAATGGAGACTGTGTTTTATGTCACATGAATTACTTTTCCTCTCCCATACACTCTTTTTTATTGCTTTACCTGTTCATACAGAACTTAGTATTTTGTTCATTTTGGTTGAAAAAGTATTCAAACTTTTTATCAGTAAATGATCAAAGGATTATAAAGTATTGGCAAAAGTAAATCTTCTCATGATGATGCACAGTGGTTCCTAGCAGAGTGAATAATATAATAATAACAATAATCTGCATTTTTATTGCACCTTTTATATTAGAAACGCAGCTCAAAGTGCTTTGTTATGTGAAAATGACATGCAGCGAGAGTGCCTCACACATAAATAAACATAGAATGAACAATAAAGCAGGGATAGAATGCCATAATTAATGGAGAGTAAGAATGACAGTAAAAGCCTTACTTGACAATAAAATCTAATGGAAAACAAAAGTGACTTGATAATGAAGCAAACAGTAGAACAGTTGTACAGCAGCTTCCAGTGTGGGAACTAGCTATTTCATTAGGTGAGAAAATTCATTAAAATTGTGGTTGTGTCTTTTATATCGATAGCAGCAAAGTATGGGTTTCCACTTATGACTCACTGTTGACATTGACACAGTTTTCTTTTTGTTCCCTTATCACGCCCTTCCTTACCCATAATCCTCCCTGGCACAGCATACCGTGTGTCACCCAAAGGAGCACGGGGCTGCCCTGGCTAGTCCTTAAAGTCGGGATTGTGTTTAACCCTGCAGCATGGCCCACACCTCATGAGCCTCTCTAAAGCCTCAACAAATAAGGCCTAATCCCATATCATGGTTTCCCACAAGGCCCTGCTTTAAAAAAAAAACCTGAGACAAATTTTTGTGGAACATTTGAACTGCTGAGGGCAGTTTTTGGTGAACAAAAAAAATGGCGTCTTGGTGGAACAACTGTCCACCGAGTTCCAGTAAAAAGTCATTACTGCTGTCGCCAACCAGCTTCCAGTAAAGCATTCTCTCTCTCTTTCTCCCCCTCCTTTCCTCTCCTGTGTCCATGTCTCCATACTCATCCCCAGCTGATGTAATAAACAGTTGGTGACAACGGTGTAGCCGTGTGACTGAGTGCTGTGGCGAGTGATTTGTATGGGTAGTAATTGACTTGGGTGTGTTTGTGCTTTTTAAGTGAAGTAACTACTGGTTCTGCGTGCTTTTCTGCCTTTTGTGCAGACTCTGTGTGCCGTCTCCCCTATACCTCTCTCTCTCTCCCTCTCTCTCTCTCCCTCTCTCCCTCTCTCTCCCTCTCTCTCTCCCTCTCTCTCTCTCCCTCTCCCTCTCTCTCTCTCCCTCTCCCTCTCTCTCCCTCTCTCTCTCTCACCACATCCTGCCTGTCCCTGAAGAGTCTTTTCTATTTTAGCCTCAATTTTCCGCCTCTCTTCTTGCATTTATTTGATAGTTTTCTCTAGTCTAAACACTTAACTAGCGTCCCGTTTTTACGGTTCTTAGAGCCATTTACTGGAGATGCGCATGCTGTCCCAAGTACAACAAACGGACTAAATAAAAAAAAGTTCTCCGACGTAAGTTGTGTTCTTGTTGTCCGTGAAATCACAGAGCGACTGTTATTTTTGGCCGTCGGTGCGGGTCATGAATATGACACCAATTGAGTTTAAACATCCCGTTTCACACGGCCCTGATGGGACTATTTAGACTGTGCACAGTTCTTTCTCTCACTGGTAAATAAATACATTTGTCCACCGCTGCCTCGTAAAGATAAATAGAGGCTAAATTTGAACAATGCTGCAGAGCGGAGAGAGTTTTTTTAGTGGCGAGGGAGAGAAAAACAACTGGCCCGGTTCACATCTGTGGTTAAGGCATAAACATTTTTTAAGTGAAGGTGAAATGTAAACCTTAGCTGTCAGTTTCTGTTGTAGTCAGGGAACTTTATAATGGAGGCAAAGATTTGAAATACTGATTGTTCACTTCGAAAATGCGTTCTACAGAAAGACAGAGATCAAGTGCTTCATGACCTGTAAGTCTCTGAATGTGCTCATACCATGAGTCAACCGGTACATCTTAATTACCTCCCAAACCTTTAAGAGCAGCGTTCTGGTGCAGTTGTAACTTATCTAATGTGTGGAGAACACAAAGAGACATGAGGGCTAGCACCACACCTCAGGATCTCAGGGCTTTGGATTAAGTTGGTTTACGATGGATTTCACATGATTAAATCATGGTATTCCTGCAGGATAATCCCCCTCATTGAAACGTTCTGCTCCATCAGATATCCTTGGCTCTTGATCCTTTTTACACAGGCTCCAAAAAAAAAATAAAAATTAAGAAAAACTTTTAATTCAACGACTAATAGGACAACGCTGCTCATTTACATGCATCGTCTGGATGCAACTCTTCCTCTTCCTCGGCTCTTGAAAGCCACAGTGATTATTGCTTTGAATGGGAGAAGAGAGTTCCTGTGATCTGGTGCCAAGGTAACGTCTGCCTCGCGGGCTGAACTTTAGGGAGTTGGTTAAGATAATGGGGGTGACTCTTGACGGCACTTTCAAGTGTTGTCATGCGCCGTCTTGTTGGGCCAGGTTTTTGAAGTCCACAAGAACCCTGGCAGTTATTACTGCGAAACAAGATGAGAGGAAATGTAGCAGAGAGGAGATGGGGTGCCCCCTATCACTCTTTAATGTGGATGAGACCAAATAGTTCTGTAAGGAGTTTTAAAAAAGTGTGATCAGTTCAAGAGTTGGGCCTTTGAAGTGTCGTCATTTACAGTGCAGACAGACATGTGAACCGGCATACGGCCAGACAACTCTGTGAAAAGCTGCATTCATGGATTAACCTATCCAATGTATTTTTGGCTGCTCGAAGACACAACTTCTTCGATATCGCGACCTAATGAAGTTGATATGGTAAACAGAGTGTACACATTTAGCAGACACAAGGCAACATACACCTCTTTCTTGGTCGCTTGACGAACATACTATCAGTCCAATGTTTCCTTTGCTGTCGGATCATGGTTTGGCCTCCATCAAACATTTCTGGGTCTCTAGCTTCTTCGAAATTTGTTCAGCTAGCCGCTAATGTTGTGGATGGCAATGGGGTTAGGGGTCTGGAAAACTAAAGGAATGATTGAAAGGAGGCTAGAAGTTCCATAGAGTTTAGGGGAACTGCTTATTTTGTGGGTTCATCATTACGAGCAACATCTTTCACATTACACACAGTCATTTGATCTGTTAAAAAAAAATGAAAAAAAGGATGCTCAGTGCTAATAGTGCAACTGTAAACTGCTGTTGGGGTTTCTTCTGAGTTACAGCACAAGGGGACTATTTAGTTTATCAAGCGATACATTGAGTTTAAATGTAGTTTCTTAATTAAGTTGTTAGTCAATGTTTGCCATTAGCCAAATAACTGAGCCTCAGCACTTCTTGGCTCAGTGTGTGTGTGTTGCTTGTGGTGGGGAAGTTGGGACATATTTCCTCTTGGTGACATTCCTGAGCCTGGAGGCGTGTGTGCGTGTGTGCGTGCGTATGTGCGTGCGTGTGTGTGTGTGTGTGTGTGTGTGTGTGTGTGTGTGTGTGTGTGAGAGAGAGATAATATGTGTGTGTACTTATACAACTATTTAAATGGGAACCAATTTGAGTTTTAGACCTTAGAAGTCAGGATTTTTTTTTGAAAATTTGGACATTTAGGCTGTTTCTCACTTTGGGACAGGCCTTTAAAGGGCTGTTTGAGGTTTATGTTAGGGTTAGTGTATGGGTTTGGGTTAGGCATGTAGTTGTGATGGTAGGGTTTAGGGGTAAAGGGCCAGGGAATGCATTATGTCAATGAATGTACTCACAAGTATAGCCGTACAAACGTGTGGGTGTGTGTGTTTTGCTGGGGGAGCTCGGAGCAATGTTTGAAGCACATTGTATTGTACTGCTGGTGTGAGGTCAGCACTTTCCTTCCCCTATGTCAGTCAGTTACCCCCCCCCCCCCATACACACACACACAACTCCCCCCCACACACACCCAGCACTCCCCCCCCCCCCCCACCCCACACCGCTAACAGGACGGGCCCGCAGCGGAAACCGGAGGTCACCTAATCCCTGGGTGACTCCAGCAACCCGTCGGCTCAGGGCTTTCCATTGTGGCTGGGCGCTGTGCGGCCCTCGCTCAGCCACTTTCCATTTTGTTGTCCTGCTGCCCTGATAAGTCATTTTGTTTATTGGTGCATTTTGGTCCCAATATCCCCTCCACGCACACACACACACACACACACACACACACACACACACACACACACACACACACACACACACACACACACACACACACACACACACACACACTCCCAAAACCAGGAAGCAGACGGTGGACGGCTTCCAGAGAGGGAGACCTGTTGGCCCTCGGGACGGGTATAGTAAAGTGGTGTAATGTTTGCCACCTGGCTGTCTGGATCCGACCATGCAACACGCAGACATGTGGCCAAATGGACCGTGGCTGGGGTCCAAACTGAGGCCCTCATGAAGCATTTTTGGGACTTTCATGTCTTCTTAAGTGTCTGCTTTACTTCGACTGACTGTTTTTTTGGGAGAAAGGAGGTTGTGTGCCTCCTTGACTGCACGCTCCACTCCCCCGTATATAACCTCCTCCTGTCGGGTGAGCCTGGAGTGGACAGAGGGAGTGAGAGAGAGAGAGAGAGAGAGAGAGAGAGAGAGAGAGAGAGAGAGAGAGAGAGAAAGGGGAGAGGGGAATTTATTGTGTTAGTTAACAACCCCTAGATGAAAGCCTGAGTGCAATTGTAAAACAGATGTAATGCCCTTACAGCTGCTCCATCGGTCAGCTAATCCTTTTGACTAATGCCCTACTCACCCCCTCCACACACGCACACACACTTTTCATCAGCCCCTACACCTTTACTACCCCCCCTCTCTCCTCCCTCCCTCCCCACCTCTACCTCCGTGACCCCTGGCTCATGTTACCGACCTCACCTCCCCCTCATCAGAGAGCCCCATTGTTCCACCGCAAACCCACTCCCCCCCCTCCCCCCCGCCCCCCTCAAAATGCTAATGATATGTTGTCACCTTGCATACAAATAAAATGACATGACATATTGCAATCACGGGGCTGACCAACTCTGGAATGGAAGTAGGGGGGTTGGAGTAGGGGGGTTGGGGAGGAGAAGTGAGGCACAAGACAAAGAAAGTTTTTTTTTTTTTTTACTTGCCTCCATATATATTTTGGAAGAGGCCCGGTGTTGCCAAGTTACCAAATCTTTTTCTATAAGCAACTTTGGGCTTGTTTTGATGTCAAGTCGCTCACAAATAATGGTTGTCGCGGGTTGCGGTTTAAGTGCAGTCGCTTATTTAGGCTTGAGGCCATGCGTTAAATAAAGTTTGAGTGAGCTCTATCGAAAGACTTGGGTTTTTGATAGGCTATGTTATTCAAACGTCTTCGTCGCCGATTCATTTATTTTCTGGTGTTATTTTAAAAAAACGACATACATAAACAAAGCAGAGTTTCAAAAGTGAATGGCATAAATCAAAACAACAAGATACCAGATACATCCCCACTAATCTTTCTTATCTTTATTTGTTATTTTACAAGATTACTTTAGTGATAATAAAAAATCATTTTACAACAGAAACAAAGGCTGCTTAGTCATTTCACCTATTGCCACAATGAATATGATTAAGGGAAGTCAAATTATTTAGGCCACATTAAAAAAAACTTGTGATTTCAGAAGTGAGAATGTAATGTTGTTGATATAGTGGATGCTAGTGATTTATAGTTACAAGTTGTTTTTTCTGTTCCCTGGCCATACTTCTGGATTAAACCTCCTTCCTCATGAGACAAGCCTTGGTCTGCTGCTGTAACTCTCTCTCTCCCTCCTCCTCCTCTTCACTGTGAGCACGTGTTTGTTTTACTTGGCCACTGGCTCCCTGTAAGACATGCACAGTTTAACTCACAACTACCCTGAGGCAGACATGACCTTTCTGCCTTTTAAAATCCCAGCGCCGGACCCCCCTCCCCCCCCAGCCCCCCTTACCACTTACTCCTCCGGTCCTGAGGGTGATTTCTGTTGTCAAGCCACCATATTACCCCATTCATCCATCTATCCCACCCTGCATTCATCACTGTCGCCCATCTCATCCATCTTAACTTCTGTCGACAAACCGGGGTTATGGGGGCCCCTTGGGGGTTCCACACTCCATAGCCACTCGGGCTCACAGAGAGAATATAACAGGCCTCTGCACTCACCCTCAATAAACAAACACACAGAGCCACTCAAGGCGCACGGGGCCTCTCAAATGACCAACAGTCCTTCTTTGCTTTATAGCAATGGGAAGAGAAAAAAAAGAAATGTCCGGCCTAAGTTGGTCTGATGCTTCAACGCAGAAGAGGCTGAGGGACTTTTGTTTATGAGAGCCAAATGGTTCATGTAATGGTTCATGTAAGGACCCCCTCCTTGGGTTCAGTGCCCATGACGTTCATGTCGGGTCAAGACATTATGCTTTCCTTTACGGGTATTATCCTGGCTCTGGATGGTAATGCTGTAGTCTCAGAGCTGGCTCTGGATGGTAATGCTATAGTCTCAGAGCTGGCTCTGGATGGTAATGCTGTAGTCTCAGAGCTGGCTCTGGATGGTAATGCTATAGTCTCAGAGCTGGCTCTGGATGGTAATGCTATAGTCTCAGAGCTGGCTCTGGATGGTAATGCTATAGTCTCAGAGCTGGCTCTGGATGGTAATGCTGTAGTCTCAGAGCTGGCTCTGGATGGTAATGCTGTAGTCTCAGAGCTGGCTCTTGGTTCTGGTCACGCTCCCCTGTGTTTCCATGCTTTGATTGGCTGCTTAGGAAGGAAGGCTGCATCAGCCTCACACTTCCTGCTTCCTGTTGTGTCCAGCAACAATTCAACCCCTCCATGGAACCAACAGGGTTTCCTCTGACCGGACGTCACTCTATTGTCGAGGAATCCTCTTGTTAAATCCCTCAGCAGAGAGAGAGTCATCTACTTTCATTTACTGTCACTGTGACTCATATGTTTAAGATACACAAACATTCCCTTCAAGGTTTATAATGGGGAGCCGTAGCTAAAGGCGCTGTGCTTCCAGGCGCCCTGCTTACAGGCCCTCCTGTTGGGTGGTGTGCGCTGGTATGCGTCTTGATTATAGAGGCGGCTCGCAGCGTAAGGCCATCGTCTCCACAGAGCCGACCACGACGCATTGCAAGGCTGCACTGTAGCGCCAAAAAGAGGCTAGTCCTCCTCTATTCAGTTGCCATGTGGCATTTTGGCTATTCCCATCTGCAATGCTTGTGTGTGTGGGTATGTTTTTTTTTCTCTCTCCTCTTCTTCTTTCAGCACTTGAATGGCATGGCATTCTCCTCGCCTGCTGGTCAGCGGTGAATAGCAATGTTAATGGGTTAGCTGGGCGCCTTTTTAAGTGAGCACTGGGGAGGAGAGAAAGGAGGGTAGGAAGGAATTTGGGGATTACGAGGAGAGGAGGTAGGGGTATGAATTGGGGTTTGAGACAGCAGCTGTTGCCCCTTCTCAATGGAGGAGTTTGCCCTGGCCCTGTCTCTTTTCTTTCTCCCCTGCTTTTCTTCAGCCCCCTCAGCAGGATACAGTATTTCTCTCTCTTTCTCTCTTTCTTGAACCTTCTGTTCCTTCATTTCAACCTCTCTTGTGCCCGGCCCAACCTCTGCCTGGCCGGTGTTAATGAGTAGCAGTAGCTGTTTAGTGAAACAGCTGGCCCAAGACAGAGAGGAGATGCTGTCTTTGAAGGGAGGATTGAGTAACGTGCTAGCAAGCCTATTGGACAAACTTCACATGCTGTGTGTGTTTTTCTGTTAACCGTTGATTACCATTGTTATCATGCTCTTCAGTCAATACACACCACTTAACGGCAGCTGTGGTGCAACTAGGTGAACTGCAGTGATACAAAATCTGAATGGAGTCGAAGAACAAACTCGTGGTGTATGGCGTAAATCCCCACGATATAACTTAAACGAAGCCGGATCTGTGTGCTTTCCCTCTTGTGTGTGTGTGGTCACTTGAGGCTTCCAGATGAACTTTATTCAAGTGAACCGCAGTGAAAGGCAGCCATAGAGGCCGTATGACTAAGTCAATCATAAATTGTCTCTCCCTTTGCTCTGCTTTCTCAACTTGCCGCTGTTGGAATCTCAAATCAAAACTATGTTTGCCTTTGACTTAATGTTTAATTGTATTTGCCTCCGGACCAATCCCTCTCACACGCCTCTTTCCAATGGACTATCATGACTATCTCTGTCTAACTCTTCCCATCTTTCTCTTGCAAACCGCACTACATTTCCATGTCTTACTTTCTTTTCTCCTCTGTTGTCCTTTGGCCTACATTGGCTCTCCTTTGCATTGTCAACATCTTAAGACTTCTGTCTCAACCTATTTAAACACTGCAGGCAAATGGAAGGAAGCAAATGTGTGTGTAGGTACTTGTATGTATGTATGTGTGTGTGTGTGTGTGTGTGTGTGTGTGTGTGTGTGTGTGTGTGTGTGTGTGTGTGTGTGTGTGTGTGTGTGTGTGTGTGTGTTGCCGAATGGACTTGGCAGAAGGACACGAACAGGTGACAGGAGGTGGACATAATCCCTCTTCTGATGTCAGACTTACCCATGTGTCCACTGGTGTGCTTTGCATACATGTATGTGTATTTTGTGCATACACATTCGGGTGTGGGTGCGTGTGTGCAGTGCATGCACCGACATGTGTGCGCGTGTGTGCGGATGTATGTGTGATGTTGTGTGAGGACTTGAGCAGCCGTTGGAATGCTCTTGCAGACTTAAAGGGGGGGGGGGGGGGGGGCCTTCTCATTTTCACTCTCCTTTATGGCGCGCCTCCATCCAGATTTCACACCGTATTTAGTTCATATTTCACCACTGCCACGCCACAGCTGGATACCCTACCTGTAGTTCTCTATTTGGAGTGGGACGTGTGAAATTAGGCGTCATCTTATCCTCAGCGATACAGTTTCAAAGGTCTACATGTGGGTTTCAATAAAAAAATATACATATACACAATAGACTTCTGAGTGGAAATAGATTCTCTCGCTTTGGGGCCCTTTCACTACCAGTTTCTCTGCACTTTTTGTCAGATTTTCGTTTGTCTTTATTTGTGACTGCCTTACTGTCTCGGAATGTGGGGCGACTGGTTGTGTTTGTTGAGAGGCATAGTGGCAGTGAGAAAGCAGGCTCAGAGGGGGGTGGGAGGATGGGAGGGGGGTGAAACAGTACAGGGTTAGTAGTGCTGTCTTGGCCGGGAGTCTTCTGTTTCTGTTTTAGGGTTGGGCTCATGTGAGCAGTGTCTTTAGCTGGAATGGACGGTGTTTTTTAATGAGTAGAGTCCACACTCTGCAGAGACCTTGCCTCTGTTTTCCCTCCCATATCTCAAGTCACTTGGCCTGACCTTTAGCCTGGACATAATCCCCGTGTCCACTCAACCTGTGCTGTGTTGCACGCAAGGTAAACGGTTCCCAGCATTGTTACAGGTAGATCCTCCTTCTATAGAAAGTAGCCTTGAAAATTATTTTAGATGTTGAAGAGATGGAAAAAGACCGACCTTCTTATTGAGATTGCAAAAAAGATTTATACCTAGCAAGACGGGAGACATGTATGGAATATTTATTGGAATAGAACATGTGGTTGTTGATATTTCCAACCGATCCTCTCCTCTTCTAATCTGACCTGCATGCTTCTGACTTGATGTTTGACTTTAAAGAAATGAATTTAAACTATTTTGTGCTCAATTGAAGCCTACTCTTATATTCCAGAATATTGTACATTTTATGATGAATGAATGCAACAGTGCCTGGCTAAGATGTTCTGTTTTGTAAGCATAAAAATGTGCGTCAGAAAAGTGTAAAAAAAAAGAAAGAAAGAAAAAAAGGTTCCCAGAATTCCTAACCTTTTAAAAAGCCCTTGTAGGATCTGGTAGAACTGGCTATGCGCTGTGTCATATGGGACGTTGCCTGAAGTCACTATTGTCCTTGATCACCTGCTCATACAAAAGTATTTTTTTTTTGTGTTTTCAGAATGTCAGCCTGACTTCTTCAAAGCAGCAGCATCCGGTGAGAAGTGTGCGCCCTGCCCTGCCAACACCCTGGGGCTGGACTCTGGGGCTCTGCTCTGTCCCTGTGTGGGAGGCTTCTACCGGGCTCCAAACGACCCCCCCACTGGACCCTGCTCAGGTAACCAGTCCCCCGATCTGTAAAAATAAAGCATTGTAATCATAAACTTAGAAGAAAATTGCTGACAATGAGCTACCAAGTAAAGACATTTCCACACAGTACTTTATGTGGTTGTGCTCTTTCAGAAAGAGACTTGTGTTTGAATCCTTCAGGATGTGCAGGGATAAATATAGTTCTGTAGTTCCTAGTTCCTGCACACATTTGCATGTGGTTTGAATAAATAATTATAGTATTGAATATAGGACACCCTTTCAACCTTAAAGGTCATCTGTTGTGCAAAATAAACTTTTTCATGGTTTTTCAACATGACTATGGGTCCCTGGTGTGTCTCCTCAAGTTGAAGAAAATACAACAGTCTCTCTTTTTCTAAACCTCCATCTTTCTGAAAACCAGTGTTCAAAAACCCCAGTCAGATTTCCCTCCCGCATATGACGTTGTAACTAAGGGGAGAGGCCCCGTCTCAATTACCTTTGCAAGTACTACCTCCACATGTGATAAGCCCACCCCCAGGTCTCCCTGAATTTAACTGGCAGTTAGTTTCTAACCAGCATTTAGATTCAGGAAACAGTCACAGTAGATTGGGCTTTTTTTTTTAAAGAGGCTCTAAAACGGAGCGTGTCAGGCAGAAGCTGAAATGAGGAGAATCCACAATGGCCCTGTGAGAAATACAAAGGTTTTTTTTCCGACAGTATACCAAGAAAACAGTTTAAAGTAGAATCCCAAACTGCAATTTTGAATCTGAAAATGAGTATAATATGTGACCTTTAAAACAGAACTTATTTGGGGGGATTTTCTGCCATGTCAGAGAGGAATCCCCCATAGCTTGCCTGCTATGGTCCTCTAGATCCTGGTTTCTATCTTCTATCTTTTCTAACACACCACATACTTTCTAAATCTGTGTTGATCAGGCCTGCCCTCTGCTCCGAGAAACCTGCTGGCCACCATCACGCAGCTCTCGGCGGGAAAGCTCCTCCTGTCATGGAGCCCGCCTGAAGACAGTGGAGGTCGGTCTGATATCACCTACAGCGTTGAGTGCCAGCGCTGTGAGGGCACAGTGTGCCAGTCCTGTGGGGAGAAGGTCCGCTACGAGCCAGCCAGCACGGGCCTGACCGACACCAAGGTGTCAGTGAGCGAACTGGACGCTTACCTCAACTACACCTTCACCGTGGAAGCACACAGCGGCGTGTCCGTGTTCGCCGGTCAGGCGCC
Organism: Ammodytes marinus; assembly: GCF_949987685.1. Taxonomy (NCBI): domain Eukaryota; kingdom Metazoa; phylum Chordata; class Actinopteri; order Uranoscopiformes; family Ammodytidae; genus Ammodytes; species Ammodytes marinus. Next base: position 28,352,965 of record NC_137211.1, on the reverse strand, counting down.
AATGCCACGGGCTAACAAACCCCCATCCACCAGCGCTCTGACTACATCTCTGCACTACACAGGTGAGGCCTGCTGATATGAGGAAGTGGGCTGATGCTATCTGTGCTGCAGTAATGACTGATGTTATCAGGGAGGCGGTGACAGTTGTGCAAATCGAATCGTGCAGAGTGAGATGAACTCTCAGATTATCAGTAGAATGTGAAACCATATATATACTGTATACAGTACGTATATATATTTTTTTAGATTTCACATCCAGTAATACTGAAGTATTCTATTCCTTCTGGCCTTCAGATCCCCCAAAGATCACCACGATGCGACTGGTGGAGAAAAACCCCACCAGCCTGTCCCTCTCCTGGGATGTGTCCCCTCGTCCACGGGCCCAACCCCGGCCCATCCGCTATGAACTGACCTACCGCAAGAAGGTAGGACACTCTTGTTTTTGCTTCAGCTGTGTGTTGAAAGGAAAGAGCTAATTGATACATTATTCCTCATTTACCACTGCACAAGTTTAAAATGAGACAACATTTTTAACTTATATATGATTATGAAACGATCAACAGGTTTCAAACGTTAGGTTATAAACGTCTCAATGTATCCGCACTCACTTAAATGCTTACACTGAGTCTGTGGCCTCCAGCTTTCAGTGGCATAACACTGGTTCTTCTCACTGAATTTCTCAGGACGATAACATGGACGTGACCTCCTACACCGTGCTCAAACTGGAGAAGAACCTTGTGCTGATCAGTGAGCTGTCCCCGGGCACGGCCTACCTGTTCAGGGTGCAGGCCCTCAGCGGTGACGGCAGCTCCGGAGGCTCCAGCATGGAGGAACAGTTTGAGACCTCGCAGGAGGCCACAGAGGTCAACACTGCAGCCATCCTCGGAGCAGCAGTCGGAGGGGCGGCCATGCTGTTCATAGTGATCGTGGTCCTGTTTGTACGCAGAAGGTCAGTGAAACACTTGACAGTGGAAATGCAAATAAATGCTGTGCAGACTCAGAGCGGCACAGAACCGAACCGTACCGCTCAGTGGAAACAAGGTTTTTGTCTTTGTACTTGTCTGTCTGTCTGTCCTGTTATTCAGTCAGAATGTGCTCTCCTTCGCTGGTTTCCTCTCTCATTCTTCTCCCTTTCCTTTGTGGGGCCCTCCAAATGGCCTTTGCATTCACTCTCTCCTCACCTCTCTCTTTTCTCTCTTCCTTTAGCCAACTTTCCCTTTCTCTTAATCTGGATCTGTGTCCCCGGCGCTCACTTGGGAGGAATTTGCGTTGAATGCCGGTTATATTCTAGAGAGTGTCGGGGCCTTTGAAAGGAAATTGGTGCAGGGTGGCACATTGTTGGTGATAAGAGGCGCTTGGTTCCTTTCTGCACCAGACTTTGTAGAGGTGACCCGGTCATGTACTGTAGCAGAGCGTAGCCCGTCTGTCCACCTCCCTCCCTCCCGCCTGCCTGTCTGTCTTTCAGTCTTTAAATCAGCTCGGCAAACACAGACTATTGACAGCCTTTATCAAAGGGCTGCTTTTGTGTGAATGGACTCACTGCACTAGAGTCCGTTTGAAAGCCCAAGAACGTCTTAAAAATGGTTTCTATTTGCTATTGATATTAAAGGATCTAAAGATCTAAAGAAAGTCCATTTGCTCTGTGAAAGTGGGACATGAATGCAAATGGGTTTTGTCTTTTTTTTCTACAGGAGAAGAAACTCTCACAGTAGACAAGGACCAGAGGACACCTACTTCTCCAGCTCAGGTAGAGAGAAAATACTTCACAATTTTTTTTTTATTGCATTGTATTCAATGTTTAAATCCATTAGTCAACGTATAGCAATATATTTTTTTCTTTGTCACAGAACAATTGAAGCCTCTGAAGACCTACGTGGACCCACATACATACGAGGACCCAAACACGGCCGTCATGAAGTTTGCCACTGAAATCCACCCCAGCCACATCACCAAACAGAAAGTCATCGGAGCCGGTGAGTGACGGGCCAATCTGCTGTGAGGCTTAACTCGGGGGATGTTGAAAGATGTTTTTCCAATCCCCAAATTCGCTTGTTTATACTGTGTGTTTTGCACAGCTTAGCGGGGCTGACTGACAGTGGTTACTTTAGTGAGATTACCATCTCTCTGGCTGGAGTTCTCACACAACAAGTCGGGACAGTTTGTTGTGTGGCAACAACTTGGCTGTGGGATACAATGTGTCAAGTTGGCTCAGGTTGACAGGAGCAATTACACAAAAGAGAAGTGTTGCAGAAGCGGCACTTTTGTAAGGATATCAGAGCACCTCTCCGAGCCCTGCCCCAGATCTTTTAATGATACATGGATTCAAGTGTAATCATCTTTACCCTTGGAACTGTACCTACCTTTGCATTCCAATAATCCAAACTCTCGCCAGTTCCCACGGCAGTAACCCCCCTTCCCAAAACACTCTCCCCTTCTCCTCATGTGACAGCTGATTCCGCACCACAGGGCATCCCAACATTTACGCAACACCGGCCCTCTCTCAACACCCAGCCCCAACACACCTCTGTGAGATAGCCCCAGGCAAAACAGCCGCGGAGACATCCTTATTTTCACACTTCTGCAGAGCACAAACCCCCGCGGCTACCAACCTAAGAAAACGTATAAAGTGTTTATTTATCTGAATTTCGTTTTAGTTGCCTAAGAGCGATAGTTGCCTATTTTCATATAAAGGAATGTCGGTCACATTCAAACCAACGCCAGACAAGTTGACACAAAGTTGATTAAGCCTATCAGCTCCACAAAACTGTCTTTGTATTTCTCAGTATTGCAGCGTTTACAAACTGGTGTTTGCTCCCAGACACTGGTGCAGGAGCTCAGAAAAATCCCGGCCAAGAAATAATTCAGTTGTTGATTCCACTGCTAAGAAAGAACCTGGACAGAAGGAATAAAATCCATGCGCAATCACAGAAGGCTTACCTCATGTAGATGCACTGACAGTGTTGTTGTAATTACTCATACTTCTTCATGGGAGCGACATAAGTTACGCTTTAAATCATTTGTCCCATTTCTTTTTCTTGCAGGTGAGTTTGGTGAGGTGTACCGGGGTATTCTGAAGGTGCCGGGCAGGAAAGAAGTGGCGGTGGCCATTAAGACTCTGAAGCCGGGCTACATGGAGAAACAGAGGCAGGACTTTCTCAGCGAGGCCTCCATCATGGGCCAGTTCGCCCACCAGAACATCATTCGCCTGGAGGGGGTGGTGACCAAATGTAAGGACTTCTGTGAGTTTTGGTCCAACCCTTTTTTTTACTTCTTCTTTTCTCACACATTTTAAATGCTATATTGGTCTCGTTCTGGCACATTGGTTGATGTTTTTCTGCGTATTTGTGTGTGTACAGTCAAACATGCCATGATCGTGACTGAATACATGGAGAATGGAGCACTGGACAGGTACCTCAAAGTAAGTCCAGCACTTTTTTAATTGGCACAGTGGTGTTACACAATTCTTGCAAACTGGAAAAACTGGCCCAACTTCTAAACTTCTACATAGATTTCTGAGCCATGATATTTTAAATATTGTTTTGGTATTTATGTATTAAACTGAGTCCTTGCTTGATTTCTCAGGACCACGACGGTGAGTTTGCGTCCTTCCAGCTGGTGGGCATGATGCGTGGCATCGCGGCCGGCATGAAGTACCTCTCTGACATGAGCTACGTCCACCGAGACCTGGCCGCTCGCAACATCCTGGTCAACAACAACCTGGAGTGTAAAGTGTCAGACTTTGGCCTGTCCCGGGTGCTGGAGGACGATCCTGAAGGGACGTACACCACAAGCGTAAGTAGACATTGGGACTGAATTTATATGCACTTTTCATGTTTTTTAAACATACAACTTTTTCTACACCTCCACCTTTAAAAAAAATGTATCTCCTCATATGATGTCATAAGGGAAGAAACCACGCCCCCTCATAACCAACCTCACTTTTCACCACATCCACCTGTGATAAGCACAGCACCAGATCAACCTAACTGGCAGTTAGATTCAAACTGGCAGTTAGATTCCTGGCCAATCAGAGCAGACTTGTCTTATTGGAAGGCGGGGTTTAAAGAGGCTCTTAAACAGAGTGTTTCAGACAGAGGATGAAAATAAGAGATTCATCAAAGGAAATTTGACACATATAAAGGTTTTTCTGGACACTGCACCATAAAAGCAGTTTCTAGTAAAGACCCAAATTAGAAATTTGAACCTAAAAATATGCATAATATGTGACCTTTAAGGAAAAAAAAATTTACTCAGTCACATCACAACAAAGATTTTTTTTAGATTCTCAGTCACTCACTTGAAGTTGTCTTCCTGACCAGGGAGGGAAGATCCCCATTCGGTGGACGGCTCCAGAGGCGATAGCGTACAGGAAGTTCACCTCAGCTAGCGACGTGTGGAGCTTTGGCATCGTCATGTGGGAGGTCATGGCATTTGGAGAAAGGCCTTACTGGGACATGAGCAACCATGAGGTACATTTCCAAGTTTACAGATTTACCAAATCTAGAAATATTTGAAGAAAGCTACCTGTGAGGGGGAAAAAAGGATCCTAATTAGTTTCCTGATAAACTTCTTGCAGGTGATGAAGGCGATCAATGAGGCATTCAGGCTGCCGGCACCGATGGACTGTCCCTCGGCCGTCTACCAGCTGATGCTCCAGTGCTGGCTCCAGGATCGCTCCAAGAGGCCACGCTTTGGAGACATCGTCAGCCTGCTGGACAAGCTGCTGCGGAGCCCGGACTCCCTCAAGACCATCGCAGACTTTGACCCACGGTAAGATTTATTTACACACCAGACTAAGGGCTCCAGCTGGATATTTTGTCAGCGCTGGCTCCTCGGTATCTGCCACCATCAGCAACCAGTTTATTGGAAACTAAAACATTTGCAAATCCTTCTAATATAAATTCCATTCTTCTTTTAACTCCTTTAAACTCCTTCCTGAATGATCTTCTCTTCTGTAAAAAATAAACCCTGATAATAAGCACCTATCGACGTGGTCCACTCTAAGAAGAAAAACTTTTCTCGACTTTAGAAAGTAGAACTGTATAAACAGCTGTATTTGTTATAGTGGCCACATTCTGCTCTGCTGCAGCCAGAGCAGTGGTCTTAAGTCAAAAAAAATGAACACAAAGAAGAATTGACTGTTGTAAGAGTCTGAGTTAAGACTTGACGGGAAACACATCAAGTCGTATGTTTGCATGGAAAAATCCTGGAGCAATAAAAATGAAATAAGAAGGAGGCATACTTTATAATTCCCCAGGGGGAAATTCAATTTTCGCACTGTTATTTTTACTTGACACACACAGGCCCAAAATACAGACATGCATACAGGAGCTATATACATGTCAGAGCAGGCGGCCTGTCTCACAAAAATGGCTTTCTGAGTGTTTAGGGGTTCGGTGCCTGGCTCAATGGCCATTTCCACATGTGCCCAGGACTACCAATCCACACGCCAATACCATTCTGGACTTGGACCAGCATCCCTCCAGTCCCCAGGCTGAAGGCCTTGTAGCTACATTACTATGAGGAATGCAATTTTTTAAACATACCGTAGCTGTTAATAAAAAGTTAATAATGTTCAAATGCATTTATCATAACATAGTCCAAATTCCAATTTCCTTTTGTATTTTTGAGACAATAAACAAGAGGATAGAGTTTGGACATGCAGGCTTGAATCAAAAAATGTAACATCGTAAAAACTTGTATTGTCTCTTTACCACCCCCGGCTCACATTTTACTTGAGAATTAAGGTAGTCTAATGAAACTTGGCTCGACTTGTCTTGAGACTTGGCCTGGACCTGCTTCACTCCACTTCGGCACAGCTCTGGCAGAAGCTCCACCATTTACTGTTGGTTAATAAGCGGCTGGTTAGGGGTAGTTTGGGGAAGAAAGTGGGAATAGCTTAAAGATGTTCTACTTAAAAAACCATTAAACAGACTTACTGACACCTTTGCATGCCTGGGCTAATGAAATAAATGTGTGAACGCTCCCGGCACCGGATCACAGAAGCTCTGTTTGTGTGTGATTTATGTGTCCACGGTGAATGCATATTTTCCCATTTTGTGACGGCGAGCATGAGAGCCAAAAAAACGGTGAGAGAGGACAAAAGGGGCCGCCGTGTTCATTTCTTAATCGGGTCTCGCCCTGACTGCTCCGACTGGTTTTTTTATCACCAACTGGTTTCCTGCGCCGTAATTACAGCCCTCAGTCATCTGGCTTTGTTGTGGGAAAGCAAGCCTGTTGATTATTATCGTTGAGCTCTACTTTTCTCTCTTTGCTTGCAGCGTATCCATCCGCCTGCCCAGCACCAGCGGCTCAGACGGTTCCCCTTTCCGCTCGGTGTCCGAGTGGCTGGAGTCCATCAAGATGAGCCAGTACAGTGAGAACTTCACCATGGCCGGGGTGGTCACCATGGACCAGGTGCTGCAGATGAAGAACGAGTGAGTGGCATTGCAGATTGGGTGAACACACAACAACGTTTAGATCTAATCATTCTGTTTTCTCTAATACTAGTGGTCTCCTTGACCAAAAAAAATGTCCATAGTACAATCTGATTGGTCGAATCTTGCCTATAGTCGACTAATCCTTCGAATCAAGTTTTTTTTCCCCCTGCATATCCATATTCTCATTTGTGGTGTTGGCTTCCATTTTCTTTTCAAGCAAGACAAAGGGGCTGAAACACCCAATAACAGTTTGTCTTCTTGACTTTGCATAACAATATTGTGACTCAGTCTACCATTGAGATCGATTAAAAGCCATGAGTTAGTTTAACATTTATTTGACATAAAAGGCTACTATTCATACCACAATAGGCAATGTATCATGATTTATTGGGAGGAAGCAAGCAAGTCCATGTAAAGTCAAATCAGACATTCAGTGCCCCCCATATAGCCAGAATAGAACGACCCTTGTTTCATAACCAGATTTGGCGACTATTCGACTGTGAGATTGGCAGTCCAATCAGGCCCCTTTGATTAAATCATCAAACTTTTCGGGGTCACCCCTACTCATTACGTTTGTTTTTGGCAAAGAATAGAATATAATCTTGCCCCAAGCTAAAACCATTGTATTGCACAATGGTGTTTTCCCCACCCAATATGACGTTTATTATGAACTTCACTTCCACGCGGTTAATGTATGTTTTCCTAAGAATGTCGCCTTTTAACAGCCAACAGTATAGTAGTGTGCGCACAATATAATCTCTAAACCTCAGTTACAACTTGAGAAAAATGTTTGAGACGGAAAAAAAAGTAATGGAGGGCAGGAGAAGGAGTGGGATCATTTGTGGTGGGCCCGTGGTGGTGGCTTGTGGTTTGCTGCAGGCCTTATTCTTCTCTCCTCACTCCATTCTTTCTCTCATCCCTCCCTTCACCCACACACTAGAGCTGCCCTGGGAGGCGCTTTCTGCTCCAGCCCCCAAAACCACTAGTTGTGCCTGTTAAGGGGCAAAGGCCTTTTGTGGCTTCTCTTTCGAACGTTAAAGAAAGAGGTTGAGGAGAGAAGCGCCCGGAAAGCAACTATAGAGGAGATTAAGGAAAACTGAAATAGATGGACGAGATTTGAAGCCCTTGCGTTGCCTGCAAGTCTGTACTTTGAGGAAAAAGATTGAAGAGGGTGCACTCGCAATGTACCCGGGACCAAACTTATCCCCAGGCTAGTTTAATGCAATCTGATCCTCTCAGATAATGTAGGAGTGCGAAGGGGGCAATTTAATGATATGGACCCAACCTTTAGGGGGAAAAAAGGGCTTAGTGAAGCACATAATATATGGCTGTTTTTGGGGGGCAATAATGAAGGCCAGAGCTTTTCCTAACCACACGGCCAGCCAAATGGAACCCTCCCTCCCCATAATACTTTGGGATACGTATCTCAGTCGCTCGTGATTTGAGAAGATGAGGCACAGCCTGTAAAAGCAGACGACGACACACTCCCTTTTGAAGTGTTTGTCATCCAGAATGGTGTGATTCCATGGCCCCTGTGTTTCCATTCAGGGGCATCTGGTAGCACTCTTTGGAAAAAAGCAGCAGTTATTTACGACGCGCCCTATGGTTGCCAGACAAAGTGATTCATGGTCAACAGGGAGAATCCTCGTTAAGTAATTAAGGCTGTAATTAAGGCTTTGGGCTTTTGGGAGCTGCTGTGTTGCAGCCGGGCTTTCTGCAGGTTTGCATCATGCGCTCGTGAATAGCCTATACCCCCCCCCCCCCCCCTCCCTCCCTCCCATCTATGCTCCCTTTAATGTCGGAGATAAATGGAAACCTCAGGAGATGACTTGGAACACACCCCACCTTGCTGCCGCTGCGCTAGCAAAGCCATCAAGCTAGACACGAGTAGAGTCAGCTGGCATTTTAGTGGGATCGTTTTTTTTAGAGTGCGGAATGATGTGCATGAAACATGTTGGAACAAGGCCCATAGAGTTAAATCTTTCCTTATATATTCTGTCTTTTCCTCTACAGGGATATTAAGAACATCGGAGTGAGGCTACCCGGACATCTGAAAAGAATTGCCTACAGCATCTTGGGCTTAAAGGACCAGACCAGCACCCTGAGCGTGTTCGCAGTGTGATTCTGAAAGCCATGAGAAAAAGGGAATTTGACAATTCAGGCACTGAAGCAGGCAAGCCCCTTTGAACTCTTAAAGCTGAGCTGGAAGGGACACTGCTAGGGACGGCTATGGATCGGCAGGACCAAGAGAACTGTGCCGACCTGAATCAGACTGACTTACTGTACATTTTTCTTTTTGATTTACTTCATCTTATCAACACGGGAAATTTGAGCAAATATACAACAATGAGATTTATCAAGCAAGACTATATATTTAGATATCTATTTTTTATTATCCATGTCTTCTGTTCTAGATACAATTTGTTCCCCGTGCCATTTTTTTTTCACCCATCATCATTTTGCATTCCTGCTTCATAAAAAAAGTCAACAATCAAGCCAGTTCTGGGAACAACTTAAAACAGAAATTGCCCCCTCATCATCTTGTCACACCCAGTGTCAAATGTACAGGGGTTGGTGTGAGCAGTGGAGTCCGGCCATTGGCTCAGCTGGTGCTGATGTCATAACGTCTAACCCTTCTTTAATTGGCACTTTAGTTCATTTCCTGCTGTTCCACCAATGAGGATGGAGCGTTTTGTAGAGGGCTTCAATGAGCTTGAGCTGGCCCAGAATTAAAGAGACGGTGTTGGCTTATAGGCGTATATAAACACACGTGAACTTGTGTATTGGTTTGTTGTGTCTGGCTTTTTCGCTGGCTCTTTGAAGATTGCAAATGAAGCTGTAATAATATAAGTGATGTTATATGAAAAGAAAAAGAGAGAATATATATAAGGTACTCTGTGTGTACAGATTGACCGTAATGTTTCTTTGTGTTTGGGCCGTTCGCTGAAAAACATTGGGATTTAAAACTTAATAATGTAGCACTTGGATCAACAAATCTCATTTATTTGGATGGTCTCAGAATAGCAAGAAATGAGCGATTACTCACCATGACCTATAACAAGAAAAGGTAATGGTATCGAAGTGATAAACTTTGTGAATGAACTAAGTTTGAATTAGATTGTTTGTATCTATATGCCAGTAATGAAGAGGGAGAGGGTGACCTTTTTTCAAAAATGCCTCTTGCAAAAAAAAAAAAAAAGTCTTGTTGTGGTTGAGATGATTTCATACTTAATAATAGTTTAGTTTGCAATGTCTCATTTAGTTTTCTTAGAAGCTATAAAGAAAATATTCATATTTCTGTCGGTTTGAGTAACGTGTTGACGGGATAAAAAACTATACGCTTTAGTGCTCAAACTCCTTCCAGACATTCTTAAAGTGCCTGTCTGCTGGACATCAGCGGGAGATTGCTTCTGTCTGGGTTTTGAATGAAGCAGTGTATATAGTGGACAGTCCCCCCCCCCACCTCCCCCCAGTGCTCTTAATTGATGACTGCAAACTATTGTGTTACTGATGTACACCTTCCTTTACTTGAATTTTTACTGTACTCTTATTTTTTTCAAATTGTATCTATGATTCTATTGTAGCTGATAGATCCATCTTTGGAAAAGGGATTTTTTTGTTTTTGGTTATTACTCTGGTTTTACTGGTTGCAATT